>NC_072008.2:54758939-55061969 GCF_028885655.2 Pongo abelii
TTGTGCACACAGGGCACTGAGGCCTGGAGAAGGGAAGCAGGCTTTGCTGGACATAGGCCCGTGAGAAGTAGACGTGGAGCTCAAACCTGGCCTATTTAGAGCCAGGATGCCATCCTGCCACTGCCGAGGGAGGCAAGTGACATGTGTCGAAGCAGAGGCAGGGGCAGAGAAGACTGGAGACACAAAGACAGTGGAGGGGAATGGGGAAGTGACACGTGTTCAAGATCTGTGTGAGAAGCCTTCCGTTTCAGGCTGAGGAGCTCAGTGATCATAGGGAGGCCCTGAAAGTTGGAAATCTGGGCTCAGACCCCATCTGCTACCTGATGTCTCTCCTGTAATATTCCTTTTTTTTTTCCAGAATCGTTGCAGCGTGCCAGTAGATCAGGCCTCTGAGTCATTGCTGAAAAGCAAAGCCTGCTTTGGAGCTGAAAACCTCATGAGGGTTCTGGGGAACTATTGCCGCCTTGGTGAAGTGCGCACCCACATTCGTGTGGGTGTTGTGGGTAAGACCTGCTGGGTGGTCATGGGGCCCAGGCTTCTTTCTTGGGCGGACACTTCACTGGGGGAAAGGATCCTGGGAGCTTCATTGTCTTTTGGGGGAAGAGAGGAGTGGTTCAGGAAGGGTTTCGTGATTTGTAACTTGGATGAGTGGGCATCACTGTGTATTGAGTATTAGATCCGTGGAGCAAATGCAGGGTGCCAAGCTTGGAGTTGGTACCATCTCATCCTATCAGAGCTATGGGAGGGTGGGATGACCATCTACCTTTTACGGATGTGAATTCTAAGTGAGGCCCAGAGAAGGGCAAAGGGACTTTTGGAGCTCAGCCCTGTGCAAGACAAGGCAGAGCTGAGGATCAAACCTGGGCCTTTCTGGAACACAGGTTCCTGAGGGAGGGATGATGGGAATGGAGTAGGGAAATTGAGAGAGGCAGAGATAGATCACCAGAGAGAGAATGTGAAGCCATGTGAGAAAGACATTGGAGAGAGAACTAGACACTGAGAAGGTATAGCTACGCATACCGGGATAGATACAGAAGAAGACACAGAGAATGCACTGGGAAGCCAGATGGCAGGATTGGTGGGGAATGGAAAGAGGAGACAAATTTACATGATGGAGGCATGTAAAGAGGGAGATACAATCAGAAACACCAAAAGGGACATAGAAACAGACATGTGTACAGAGATCTGCCGAGGGAGACATAGGAAGGGTAGAGATAACCCATGTATGTAGAGAGGCAGACATGTGTTCCCAAAGAAAGAATGAGAGAGACAAACACACTATAGGGATAGAGACAGATTCAGAGAGAGATATACATGGAAGCAGACTGGACAAGGCTGTAGGTACAGAGGAACACATACACATAGCTCTTAAGTACACATACAGATCCACAAACATATACACAGACCCACGCTACAGACCCAGAGATCCAGAGGAGACACATCTAGAGAGACAGAACCAGAGTCAAAATGCATGTATACTAAGCCCTTCCCACACACACCTATCCCAACGCTGCTCCCCCAACGCGCATAGAACCACAAGGAGGGCTGGATGTAGCAGCTCATTCATGCCCGTAGCCCCAGCACTTTGGGAGGCTGAGGCGCACAGATCACTTGAGGTCAGGAGTTTGAGACCAGCATGGCCAACATGGCGAAACCCCATGTCTACTAAAAATACAAAAATTAGCTGTGTGTGGTGGCGGGCATCTGTAATCCCGGGTACTCGGGAAGCCGAGGCAGGAGAATCACTTGAATCTGGGAGGTGGAGGTTACAGTGAGTTGAGATCCTGCCACTGTTGAGATCCAGCCTGGGCAACAGAGCGAGACTCCGTCTCAAAAAAAAAGAAGACACGCATGTGCCCACATACACTTTGACCCTCGAACATAATCACATACCCAGAGTCACAGAGGGATACAAATACACAGACATGTCACGTTGAGGCAGGTATGTGTACCTGTACAGAGAGAAATAGAGACATACAGAGAGGAGGTTAAGGAGGCGCAGCCAGGGAGAGAGTAGAAGAGACACCGTGAGACACACACAGAGAGGCATCCATGAAGTGACCAGCCCACAGAGATGAGGAGCATGGACAGAGGCTGACAGGAGTTGGCATGGAGGAATTACAAATAGAGGCAGGATTGGTGGGGTGGAGAGAATCAGAGAAAAGAACAATGGCCAGAATGAGAGACAGACAAATTGGCAGAGAAAGATACAGAGACACAGAGAGAAACAAAGATAAGATAGAGAAAGAGACTGAGTGGGAGAGAGACAAGAAAAGGAAAAAGTGGTGATACTGAGAATGGGAATGACAGAGAGAGAGAGAGAGAGAGAGAGAGAGAGAGAGAAAGAGAGAGAGAGATGTGTAGAGACTTCCATGCATGATGATATTTAGAATGAGAATGACCTAGAGAGAGGGAGGGGGGAGAGAGGTGTGCAGAGGCTTCATGCACGAGAGGTATACTTAGACATATACTTTTTTTTTCTTTAGGCAATCAGCTTTCTCGGGTTGAAACAAGCATATGCTTGAGACAATAGTACACACATGTAAATTGAGCACATACAGAAAGAGAACGGTGAGAATGAGGCCCAGTGAGGGGAAACACAAAGACATCCACAGGCTGAGAATGGCTGACAGATGCCCAAACAGCAAAATACACACCTCAGGTAGACAGCTGCACAGAGAGACTGGCATCTGGAGATGACCTCCATCCCCATCCATGGAATGATACACCCAGACAGGTTGTTCTCTGTTTCTTAGACATTTTTTGATGTCCACCTTCTGTTGGATTGTGCCACTGAGGCCTTGCATTGAGGACCTCTGCCTGGCTGATTGTGGGTGGGAGGTTGGTGTCACGTCTAGAAAGAGGGACATACCTATCTAGCATGCTCACAAATGGAGGGGAGAGGTAGAAAGGCCCTGTAGGGGCTTTGTCAGGGCCTGGGGTGGGAAGGGAGGAGGCCAGGCTCAATTTTTTGGCTTTCCTATGGCCTGGTTACTGCCCCTGGCTAGGCCTCCCTCACACAGGCTGGCCTGAGTGTTCCTGAGGGCCTCTTCTGCCCTGAGCCATCTGCTGCTACTTTGTAGGTCTTCCCAATGTTGGGAAAAGCAGCCTGATCAATAGCCTGAAGCGCAGCCGCGCATGCGGCGTGGGAGCTGTTCCTGGAATTACCAAGTAAGCACCTGCCTGCTCCTCCACTCCACAATTCCTTGACCCTACCATTTCCCCCCAACTCCCATGCCTTCAGCCCCTGTCCCTTTCCTTATCATGGACCATCCCCTGATGCTTTCCCCAGGCATGGGAGTCTCATAGCCCTCATTTTCCTGATACACCGTAGGTGTAGGCCAGGTCCCCACATGGGTGGTTCCCATTAGCGCCTTGAAGCTTCTGAATAACGATGCAAGATTGGGCTACTAATGGGAGCTCTGTTGACTGGATGAAGCAGCTGAGGCTTGGAGAGTCAAGCTTGCCCAAGGTCTTGCAGCTCAGTTCCCAGTGGCAGAGGATAGATTAGAATCAGCCTCAAGTCTGTAGAGCCCCAGTCACCCCTCCTCCAGCTCTACATCTCTCCACCTTCGTCTCTAATACACCCTCCCCTCACTCCTTTACACTCCCACATCCCAGGCCCACCTTTGTGATTGGGGCCTCTATGATGCCAGGTACATCCGGGCTTTCTTCTTCCCCGCCCCAGATTCATGCAGGAGGTCTACCTGGACAAGTTCATCCGGCTGTTGGATGCTCCAGGCATTGTCCCAGGGCCCAACTCAGAAGTGGGCACCATCCTGCGTAACTGCGTCCACGTGCAGAAGCTGGCAGACCCTGTGACCCCAGTGGAGACCATCCTGCAGCGCTGCAACCTGGAGGAGGTCCGCAGCAGAGCCCTGGCTGATGCCCTGCCCTACTCCAAGGGCCCTTCATTCCTCCTCATGACTTCTCTCCTTCCTCCCTTCACCAGATTTCCAATTATTATGGTGTCTCTGGGTTCCAGACCACTGAGCACTTTCTGACGGCAGTGGCCCACCGTTTGGGGAAGAAGAAGAAGGGAGGCTTATACAGTCAGGAACAGGCGGCCAAAGCTGTCCTAGCTGACTGGGTGAGGTGAGGAGGGGGTTAGGGGTAAGGGTGAGGCTCGCTGGGAGCCTGGTTCCCTAAAGGGGCTCATCTGTGCTCATTGCCGCTGGGGCAGCTTGACTTCCTGGGTCTTGGGGCAGAGGATGGCCTAGGTGCCAGGTCATGTTCTGCTTGAGACTTTATGCCCAGTGATTATCCAGCAACTCAGTGCCTTCTTGTTCAGAAACCACTGTCTGGGTTTTCTTGTTCCGTTGCTGTTTCTGGCCTGCAAACTCGTCTCTTGGATTGTCATTGGTTCTCTCAGTGACAGCACCACTAATCTCCCCTATCTCCCAATGCAGTGGGAAGATCAGCTTTTATATACCACCACCAGCCACTCACACTCTGCCCACCCATCTCAGTGCTGAGATCGTTAAGGAAATGACTGAGGTCTTTGACATTGAGGATATTGAGCAGGCCAATGAAGACACCATGGAATGTAAGTGTGGGCAGGGTGGGTGCACTTGGTCTTGCACTAGTGGGGCCACACAGACCTGACAGCAAATCTCACGTTTGACCTCCCGCTTCCTTGGCCCTACTTGGGCTTTGGGCAAGTTGCTTAAGCAGCTTGAGGCCTAATTTCTTTTCTTGCAAGGTGGGGAATTCTAATCTGGCCCTGGCAGAGCGGGTTGGGGGAGGGTGGTTGTGAGCTTTTGGTAAATACGAAAGAAAAAGTTCCTGGTACCCATTGAGGTGCTCTGGAAATGTGAGGCTCCATTCCTGTCTCTTGCGACCTGGAATGGACTGAGACGTTCTCTCAAAAACTCTCTAATGTTGCCTTAGGCTTTTTCACAACCATTTCAGGTCCACTTCTAGATTTTCCTTCTTACCCCCATCGGTGAGTAAGGTACCCAAATCACAGAAAGCTGATATTTGCCAAAAGGATGTCAGCAGAGGTGGCCTTTGACCCAGTTCTCCTGCCCTGTTGAAGACTCTTCCAGCTCAGAGGAGCTGGGTGTCCAAAAGTATAGACTGCCTGGATTCAAATACGAGCTTTGTTTCCTTTACTGTGTGATGCTAAACAAATTACTTCACTTCTTTGTCTCAATGATTTCATCTGTAAAATGGGGACAGTAAGTCCACCCAATAAGGTAGTTATGAGGATTTATTTAATAATGTAAAAGACATTTAGAACAACAGTGCCTAGCATATAGTAAATAGATGCTCAGTAAATGTTAGTTTTTATTAAGATGATTATTTGCTGGGGAACAGAGATGTGACTCTCAGAAACTCCTGAGAATGTTTACTCTCTTCAGATATTACTCTCTGCAGCCCTGGCTTGTGGCTCCCTGCTTCATTCTCTACACTGCCTAAGAAAGGTATCCAGTGCCTTCTGGGCTTCTCTATAGACATTATGGGGTAGTTGAGGAAGCCTTGGCTAGCCTGGCTTCTAGATTCTCTGTTTTTTCTCTTGAGGTCTAGTAGTTTTCCTTCTCTGGGTCTTTTAGTGTCCTTGTATTACACATGAGGTTAAGAGGACTTGCCTGCTTTCTAGTTTGTATTCCATGTGGCTTTGGGCAAGTCAGCCCCCTTTCTGAATTTGTTTCCTCTTTTTGTTTTTTTTTTTGAGGCAGAATCTTGCTTTGTTGCCCAGGCTGGAGTACAGTGGTATGATCTGGGCTTACTGCAATCTCTGCCTCCTGGGGTCAAGTGATTCTTGTGCCTCAGCCGCCTGAGTAGCTGGGACTATAGGTGTGCACCACCATGCCTGGCCAATTTTTTTTATTTTTAGTAGAGATGGGGTTTTGCCATGTTGGCCAGGCTGGTCTCGAACTCCTGGCTTCAAGCAATCTGCCTGCCTTGGCCTCCCAAAGTGCTGGGATTACAGACATGAGCCACTGTATCTGGCCTTAGTTTCCTCTTCTGTTAAGTAGGGCAGTTGAGAGGGGTTTGAGTTTATGTTCTTATGATGATGCTTGACCCGGGCTGGATGTGAGGGCAAGAGGTGCTCCATCACTGAGAATACATTTTGGCAAAAGACTGAGGTCTGAGAAATTGAGAAGACAGTGAGGAACAGGTTTAGTGGTGAAGGTTTCCTGGAGGAGTTGGCCCTAGTGCTGGATCTTGAAGGGTGAGTAGGGATTAGAAGGCCGAGGGTAGGGAATAGGGGCACAATTATAGAAGCAGGCATGAGGGTAGTGGGGCACAGGGCAGTGGGCACATCTGAGGGTTGCAGTAGAGGCCAGCTCCAGGCAAGGGGCCAGAGAGAGGAGGAGAAAGTCTGGTCCTGGGGAGGGAATCCCAGTGCCTGCCATTTACAGAGCAGCATCTTGGGCCAGAGCATTACAGACATCTGCCATGTGTCACAGCAGCCCAGTGTGAAGAGGGCTTGTGGAATTCCCATTTTCTAAATGAGGAAGCTGAAGCTCTGAGTCCAGCTCCCAGCAAGTGAATGTCCTACTGCAAAACCCTACTGCTTTTAATTCTTGGTGATGTGGCCTCTCAGCAGGAGTGAAAAAGTTCCTGCACCTGACTCCCCTGGGAAGCATCCATGTATCCTTTTCACTGAGGCCTGACCAGGGGGCTGGCGACAGAGGGGAGCCAGGGCCCTGACAGTGGTGTTGGTTGTGTTAAAGGCTTGGCCACCGGAGAATCTGATGAGCTGTTGGGTGACACGGACCGACTTGAAATGGAGATCAAGTTGCTCCATTCTCCGATGACGAAAATAGCAGATGCCATTGAAAATAAAACCACCGTGTATAAGGTACCTGTCATCTTTGTTCATGCAACCCTCTTCATTCCCCAGGGCTCTGGGAAGTGGTCAGTCCCTTTTACCTGCCTTTCATGTGGTGAGATGTGGGTGGTTCACTCGCTTTCTGTGGGCTTCTGGATGCCTGGCCTAGTGCATCCTTTATCAAGCAATGACAGGTCGGAAGCAGGCATGCTCTCTAAGGCAGCTTTCCCAGCCCTGGTTCTAGCCCATAGAACAGGTATCACTATCTAGCCACCCAGTTGTCCAACTTGCAAACGACTCTTTCTTCCCCCTAACTAGTATCAGGATTTTATTTTATTTTATTTTATTTTTTTATTTTTTTTGAGACAGAGTCTCACTCTGTCACCCAGGCTGCAGTGCAGTGGCGTGATCTTGGTTCACTGCAACCTCTGCCTCCCAGGTTCACGTGATTCTCCTGCCTCAGCCTCCCAGTTAGCTGGAATTACAGGCGTGCGCCATGACACCCGGCTTAATTTTTGTATTTTTAGTAGAGACAAGGTTTTGCTATGTTGGCCAGGCTGTTCTCGAACCCCTGACCTCGGGTGATCTGCCTGCCTCGGCCTTCCAAAGTGCTAGGATTACAGGCATGAGCCACCATGCCTGGCCTGGGATCTTATACTCTGTCAGTCAGCAAGACCTATGTCTTCTCCCTCCTAAATCTTGACAAGCTTTTCATCCTTTTCATCCCTACCATTCCTGTAACCCTAAACTAAGCTTCCAGCCCTCACTTACTTGGACATATGTCCCAAGGTTTCTTTCTTTCTTTTTCTTTTTTTTTTTTTGAGACGGAAACTCGCTCTGCCACCAAGGCTGGAGTGCAGTGACGTGATCTCAGCTCACTGCAACCTCTGCCTCCTGGGTTCAAGCAATTCTCCTGCCTCAGCCTCCGGAGCAGCTGGGACTACAGGCGCCCACCACCATGCCCGGCTAATTTTTTTTTTTTTTTTTGTAGAGATGGAGTTTCACTATGTTGGCCAGGCTGGTGTTGAGCTCCTGACCTCAGGTGATCCACCTGCCTTGGCCTCCCAAAGTGCTGGGATTACAGGCGTGAGCCACTGCACCCGGCCGTGTCCCCTCGTTTCTAATGGCCCAGTCTGATCATGTCACCTCCCCTGCTTAAACTGATTTCATGGCTCCCCAACACCTACACGATCAAGTCCATATGCCTGTGGCCTGCTATTGAAGATCTGCAGGGCATGATATGATGACTCCTAGAAGTTTTTTCAGCCTCTTCTTCTGCCAGTCCATCCCCCATCTCTGCCCTTGAGGAGTTCATATTTTAGTGGGTTTCAGACACAGACATCCGCACTGTGATGGGAGACACATAGGGTGCGGATAGGGGTCGAGGTTGGGACAGCATGGATCCAAGGACCCTAACCTGTACTACCTGTGGGTCAAGGAAGTCTTGCTTGAGTCATGTATTAGTCCGTTTTCATACTGCTATAAAGAACTGCCCGAGACTGGGTACTTTATAAATGAAAGAGATTTAATTGACTCACAGTTCAGTACGGCTGAGGAGGACTCAGGAAACTTACAATCATGGCAGAAGGTGAAGGGGAAGCAGGCACCTTCTTTACAAAGTGGCAGGAAGACGAATGAACACAGGAGGAACTACCAAACACATAAAACCATCAGATCTCATGAGAACCCACTATCATGATAAGAGCATGGGGGAAACCACCCCCATGATTCAATTACTTCCATCTGGTCTCTCCCTTGACATGTAGGGATTATGGGAATTATGGGGTTTACAATTCAAGATGAGATTTTGGGTGGGGACACAGCCAAACCCTGTCAAGCCACGTCTTGAAAGCTGAGGAGTTCTGTGGGCAAGGGGGTCAGCAGCATGTGGTCCAGGACCCAGCCATGTCAGCCAGGCTGGTCTCGAACTCCTGACCCTAAGTGATCTGCCCTCCTTGGCCTCCCAAAGTGTTTGGATTACAGGTGTGACCCACTGCGCCCAGCCAGAGACAGACACTGTTTTTGGTACTCAGGTGTGCTCTGTGTTTTTTCAGTGTTCAGTCAGGAATGACCCCTCCCTATCAGTAGTATGTTGACCACCACTATCGTCCCTAACCTCAGTCACTCATCCTTCATGTTTCTGATGGTTAGTTACCATACTCTGATTAGTGGTATAGATCATTGTACCTTCTTTAGCCTGGTTGTTTCCTGAAGACGGAACTGAGGCCGGACGCGGTGGCTCATGCCTGTAATCCCAGCACTTTGTGAAGCCAAGGCAGGTAGATCACCTGAGGTCAGGAGTTCGAGGCCAGCCTGGCCAACATGGTGAAACCCCGTCTCTACTAAAAATAAAAAAAATTAGCCAGGTGTGGTGATGCACACCTATAATCCCAGCTACTCGGGAGGCTGAGGCAGGAGGATTGCTTGAACCTAGGAGGCATAGGCTACAGTGAGCCAAGATCATGCCACTGCACTCCAGCCTGGGTGACAGAGCGAAACTCTGTCTCACAAAAAAATAAAAAATAAAAAAGATGGAATGGAGTCACTCATTTCTCTGTCCCCAGCATTGCCCCACACAGAGCTGGACACAAAGTAGATGTCAAAAAAAAATTTTTTTTTTAAGACAGGGTCTTGCTCTGGCACCCAGGCTGGAGTGCAGTGGTGTGATCTTGGCTCACTGCAGCCTTGAACTCTGGGCTTAAGCAATCCCCCCACCTCAGCCTCCCAAGTGCCTGGGATTACAGATGCAAGCCACCATGCACAGCTAATTTTATTTTTATTTTTATTTTTTGAGACAGGGTCTTGCTCTGTTGCCCAGGCCGGAGTGCAGTGGTGCAGTCTTGGCTCACTGCAACCTGCACCTCCTGGGTTCAAGTGATTCTCCTGCCTCAGCCTCCCAAGTAGCTGGGATTATAGGCACCCCCCACCATGCCTGGCTAATTTTTGTATTTTCAGTAGAGAAAGGGTTTCACCATATTGGCCAGGCTGGTCTCGAACTCCTGATCTCAAGTGATCTGCCCGCCTCAGCCTCCCAAAGTTCTAGGATTACAGGAGTGAGCCACTGCGCCCAGCCTCCCAGCTAATTTTTAACAGAATTGTTTGTAGAGACGAAGGTCTCATTTTGATGCTTAGGCTGGTCTCAAACTCCTGGGGTCAAGTGATCCTCCTGCCTTGGCCTCCCAAAGTGCTAGGATTACAGACCTAATCCTAGTGAACCACTGCATCCGCCAGAAATTTTTTTTTTTTTGAGACAGTTTCTGTTACCAGGCTGGAGTGCAGTGGTGCGATCTCGGCTCTCTGCAACCGCCGCCTCCGAGGTTCAAGCGATTCTCTTGCCGCAGCCTCCTGAGTAGCTGGGACTACAGGCGTGTGCCACCATGCCCAGCTAATTTTTGTATTTTTAGTAGAGACGGGGTTTCATCATGTTGGCAAGGATGGTCTCGATCTCTTGACTTTGTGATCCGCCTGTCTCAGCCTCCCAAAGTGCTGGGATTATAGGCATGAGCCACCGTGCCCGACCTACCTTTTCATTTTATTCTTGTAAAAGCCATGCAAACTGCCCCTTATCCACCCCCCATTTGACAGATAGGAAACTGAGGCTAAGGGTTAACTAAGCACCTGCTGGAGTGTGGTGGGGCCAGAATTGGAGCCTAGTTCCACATGGCTCCAGGCTCCTGTTCTTACCCAAGCCTGTGTCCCTACCTTTTCTGCAGAAGTCTTTGGAGGTTCTCTGGGGGTTAAGACCTCATCGTTATGTTTTCTGTCTCTCCCTAGATTGGAGATCTCACTGGGTATTGCACCAATCCGAACCATCATCAGATGGGGTGGGCTAAACGCAATGTGGACCACCGCCCTAAGAGCAACAATATGGTGGATGTCTGCTCAGTGGACCGCCGCCCAGTGCTGCAGAGGATCATGGAGACGGACCCCCTGCAACAGGGCCAGGCTCTGGCATCTGCCCTGAAAAATAAGAAGAAGATGCAGAAACGTGCAGGTGGGAGCCCCTGACGAACCCTGTGCTCTAGAAAGGGCCCACATGGGATCTTTTTTTGTTTTTTTTTTTTTCTGGCTCACTGCAGTCTCCGCCCCCTGGGTTCAAGCGATTCTCCTGCCTCAGCTTCCTGAGTAGCTGGGATTACAGGCACCTGCCACCATGTCCGGCTCATTTTTGTATTTTTAGTAGAGACGATGTTTCGCCATGTTGGCCAGGCTGGTCTCGAACTCCTGACCTCAGGTGATCCACTTGCCTCGGCCTTCCAAAGTGCTAGGATTACAGACGTGAGCCACTGCACGTGGCCCCACCTGGGATCTTGATTGGGGCTCCTGAATGAGTATCTCTCTATGTCCAGCTCCAGTCTAGGGTTGGGGGCAGGGATGAGCTAGGAGGCTCAACTACTAGCACAGTGGTTCTCAAACTTCAGCTCGCATCAGGATTCCCTGGAGGGTTTGTTAAAACACAGATTTCTGGGCCCCTCCCTCATAGTTTCTAATTGAGTAGGTCTTCTGTGGGGCCTGTTAGAATTTGTATTTCTAACAGGTTCCCAGCTGATGCTATTTCTCTGGGGATCACACTGGGAGAACCACTGGCCTGCCTAGTCTATGTATCAAATAACGACCATTTATTTATCAGGTACTCTCTATGTGTTAGGTATCTTGCAGGCTATATATCAATGGGCAATATACTCAAAATCCTGCAGGTACAAGAGGATATACAGTAAAATCTCTCCCACCCGCTAGTCATCCAGATCACCCCCTCGTCAGCCAGTTAGTTTATTGTGTCTTTCCTGAGACACACAAGCAAATATCTATATATTCTTTATTCTCTTTTTCCACACAAATGCCAATCTACTGGACACATGGTTTTGCCCTATCATTTTTCCACTCACTATATCTTAGGAATATGTCTATGTTAATACACAAAAGAACTTCTTCCCCTCGTTTTAATGGTGGTACATTGTGTAGCTGGCCCATTTGGGTTTCCATGCTGTACTTATTTTTGCTAACTCATTGCAAAAGTCTTACCCTTATTTGATAAGTGAGAAAACTGAGGTCCAGAGACATTAAGTGACGCACTGAAGGTAAGACAACTTGTAGTTGATGGAGCCAAAATATAGACTTTGGGTTGATTGACCCCATCGGCCCTATTCTTTGAACTAGATTGTGTTCTGTAACCAAACATACACAGTCAGACATTCACTCTTGGCCTGGCTCCACACTGAGTCCTGGGAATTCATATGAATTGCCTTTGAACTCCCAGTCTTATTAGGGAGTGAGGAGGAGACAAGAAAACAGACCTTGGCAGCATGAGCACATAGTAATCACATTGAAGACCCAGCAAGCACAGTGAGGGAACCTAACCCAGCCTGGGGATGGTGGTTGGATAGGGGTGATCAGAGAAGGCCTCCTGGAGGAGGTGAAGTCTGGGGGGCATCCTGAGGAACAACAGGGTGTGTCTGGGGGATGGGAGGTGTGCGTGGTGAACGTTCAGGCTTATGGTGAACATACGGCCATGTTGCCCTTTGCTGTGAGAGCTTTGTTTTGAGGGTAATGGTAGAGCACTGAGTTTGACACACTTAAAGAAAATTATTGCTTTGGTATTTGGACAAAAGTACTTGGAGCCCAGTGAGTCTGAAACCCTGAGATAGAAGCTGTGTTGGGATGATCATTTCACAGATAGAAAAATGGATTGTCTACCTGTGAAGCTGAGCAGTGGCTTCCAGCACTCACCAGTTTTGTGGTGGTGTTTGGGGGTAAGTGAGCCAGTTCAGGAGCTTGGTGTAGACCAAGGTAGATGTAGGCCAGCGTCAGCAGGCCTCCTGGTGGCAAGCCAGCCACCAAAAGATTGCCTGTATTTCTCCATTTGCAGATAAAATCGCCAGCAAGCTATCTGATTCCATGATGTCTGCTCTCGACCTCTCTGGCAATGCTGATGATGGTGTTGGTGACTAATCGACTGATCTCACTTCCCTTCCGCTCCAAGCACCAGTTCCGGTGGTACGGGGGAATACCAGTGAAATAGTTTGGTTCTCCCTGAAGCATCTGCATATTGAAAGAACGCTTTCCCCACTATGTGTCTTCTCCCCCTCCTCCAGTAAAAACAGTCCTGGCTAGGTGCTGTGGCTCACGCCTGTAATCCCAGCACTTTTGGAGGCCGAGGTGGGCAGATCACCTGAGGTCAGGAGTTCGAGACCAGCCTGGCCAACATGGTGAAACCCCGTCTCTACTAAAAATACAAAAAAAATTAGCCGGGTTTAGTGGCAGGTGCCTGTAATCCCAGCTACTTGGGAGGCTGAGGCAGGAGAATCGCCTGAACCTGGGAGACTGAGGCAGGAGAATCGCCCGAACCTGGGAGGCAGAGGTTGCAGTGAGCCCAGACGGCACCATTGCACTCTAGCCTGGGCGACAACACGAAACTGTCTCCAAAAAAAAAAAAAAAAAAAAAAGTCCCAAGGGGCTGCAGCTGCCAAATCCGATACCCTCTATTTAATCCCTACTCTGTTTTACAAGAGAAATAAAAGAAGTATCAGCAGAGCTCAGGTGCTAACACCTGTTGAGGGCTGACCTACAAAACTCTGCCTACGAAACTCTCTTAGACAGGTGAATATGCCACTAGAAGTTAGGTTGCTGGTAGACCTGGGGGTCCCTGTGGGAGGGTGATGGTTTCTTTACCACCCCACAGGAGATTTCAGTGGCAAGGCATGCCTGCAGTGGGCTTTGGGCCATGCATCTTCCAAGTCCATAGGTCTTCACCTGGGTGGCAGTGAGAGAAAGTAGAAAGTACTGAGCCTTCTGTGTCTCTGGAAGGTTCTAGGGATAGGGTAGAGGGAAGAAGAGAACAAACAAGCCTGGCTTGTGCTGAAGTATGGTAGGCACTACCCTGTTTGCGTGAAGAGAAAACAAAGCACCTGTTAGGGAGGCTTTAGGGGGAAGCCCCGTCTTGGGGGTATTTCTGGGCAGATTGTGAATTGGTGGAATCTCTTTAACTGAAGTACTCTGGCTGGACCCTGCCCTTGTGGTGTGACCATGTCTCCTATTGCACCAACATTTGAATTCCATGGCTCAAGAGGGTTCTGGTACCATTTATTCACAGACTGTATCCTCGAGAGAGCTGCTATATATGGGAGTATACCAGCCAACTCCTTTTCCAGTGTCTGTAAGTCATCTCATTAAAGTATAATTAGCTATCTCCTCTGGGAGATCCTACCCCATCAGACAAGGGCAGTGAGCCCAAGCAGTGCCAGAGGCCCTCAGAAAGGGATTAGGGTAGATGATTGCAACTGAAACACAATCTTCTTTCTTTGCCAGGGTATTTTGGGGGTTTTGCCCACAACTTCACTTCCCAGCAATTTACTTGAGTTGACACATTTGAAGTGGGTGGGCATAGCATTACTGCAGTCTTGGACATCTACCCCAAACTTCCACACCATCCTTCGACCCACAGCTGCACCTTTATTTATTTATTTTGCTCTGTTGCCCAGGCTGGAGTGCGATGGCGTGATCTTGGCTCACTGCAACCTCTGCCTCGGGTTCAAGTGATCCTCCTGCCTTAGCCTCCCAAGTAGCTGGGATTACAGGCACCCGCCACCACGCCCGGCTAATTTTTGTATTTTTAGTAGAGATGATGTTTCACCATGTTGGCCAGGCTGGTCTCGAACTCTTGACCTCAAGTGATCCACTCGCTTCGGCCTCCCAACGTGCTGGGATTATAGGCGTGAGCCACTGTGCCCCGGCCCCACAGCTGCATCTTAACCTTGCCTTTGCTTCTGCCTCTCAAGCTGGTACCTCCTAATTTACATCCTAAGAGTGGAACCATGTGACAAGGACTGGAGTGCCATTGGCTGCGGGCTGTTCAGGCAGGGAAGTACAAGACCACTCTTGTATTCAAGGGCAACCAAAGGAGAGAATTACGTACTTGTTGAGTACAAACTGCACCAAGCCCTGGAGATCCATTACCACCTTTAACCCTCAATGCAGCTCTGCTAGTAAGGGATTTGTCTCCCCAAATGAAAAAAAGAAGTAATCTCAGAATGTTGGCCGAGCATGGTGGCTCACACCTGTAATTCCAGTTATGCAGGAGGCTGAGGCAGGAGAATCACTTGATCCCAGGAGGCGGAGGTTGCAGTGAGTTGACATCACACCACTGCACTCCAGCCTGGGGGACAGAGTGAGACTTCGTCTTGAAAAAAAAAAAAAAAAAAAGTTGACAGGATGGCCAGACCCAAGTGGGCATATTAAGTGGTGGTGCTAGGATTGGAACCCAAGCATGATTAAAACCCTATGCAGGCCCTTTCCTCTATATTGTACTGCCTCCTTAACAAAGGAAGATTGATTAAGCCCCTACTTTGTGCCAGTCTCTATTATCAAGTCCTTTAAACGCATTTTTTCTTTTTTGGTTTAAAAAACTCTTTAGTTTTTTAAGCTACTAGTTTTTAGTGTCTTGCTAAAACTACACTCAGTGCTGTTGAATAGGCCACAACTTATTTCACACTATCTCATTGAACTCTCCTGGTATGTGATAGTGTTATAATGAAAAATTGCATACCAGGACAGCTAAGTCTATTTTGCAACCATACAGCGTTTCATAATTTAGCATTTAAAATACAGACAGTCCCCGACTTTTGGTGGTTTGATGTGGGATTTTTGGTGGAAAAGCAGTATACATTCAGAATGCACCTTTACTTATGATGGGGCTACTTCCTGGTAAACCCATTGTAATTTGCAAATTACGGGTTTATCAGGAGGTGGCCCCATCGGTAATGGAGAAGTGCTGGGAGGTAAATATTAGAAATGGAAGTATCTAAATGAGTAAGAAACAGCATGGGAGCATAATTTGGCCAAAATCAATCAGAACTAAAGTAGTCATGTCGGTAAGAATTTGGGACTGCAGGCTGTCACCTGTAATCCCAGCATTTTGGGAGGCCAAGGCAGGCAGATCACTTGAGGTCAGGAGTTCAAGACCAGCCTAAACAATATGGCGAAACCTCATCTCTACCAAAAAAAATACAAAGATTAGCTGGGCATGGTGTCTCATGCCTATAGTCCCAGCTACCTATGGGGCTGAGGCAGGAGGATCTCTTGAGCCCAGGAGGTCGATGCTGCATTGAGCCGAGATTGTGCCACTGCACTCCAACATGAGCAACAGAGTGAGACTGTCTCAGGGAAAAAAAAAAAAAGAGGAAAACAAAAAAGACGTTGGGAGTGCAGTTTCTCTACCTACAGCATATCTCAAAGGTTTTTTTTAAAAAAGTATTTTCTTAACTTTTTACCTTCATTTTTCAAAACAATTAGGGTATAATTTACATATAGTAAAGTTTACTCTTTATAGTTTTAGTTATGTGAGTTTGTACAAACATATACAGGAGTGAACCACTACCACAATCGAAATATAGTTGCATCACCCCCCTAAAACTCTCCAGGCCCTTTTGTAGTCAACTCCTACCCCCAACCCTCAGATTCTGCTAACCACTGATTTGTTTTCTGCCCCTATAGTTTTGCTTTAGCATGACTGTCATATCAATAGAATCATACAATGAGTAGGCTTATTTTATGCCTTCAGGTTTTAAAAATTATAAACATTTACATTACAGTAAAATTCACTCTGGTGTACAGTTCTATAAAGCTCTGATAAATGTGTAGAGTTGTGTAACCACCAATGCAACCAAGGTACAGAAAAGTCCTCTTAGCCTCTCCCTACCAAATTCATTCCTGCTACTTTGTAGTCAAAACCAGTCCCCTACACCCAAACCCTGGCAGTCACTGGTTTTTTTCTTCGTTCTTTTTTTTTTTTTGAGACGGAGTCTAGCTCTGTTTTCCAGGCTGGAGTGGTGCAGTGGCGTGATCTCGGTTCACTGCAACCTCCGCCTCTAGGGTTCAAGCGGTTCTCCTGCCTCAGCCTCCCGAGTAGCTGGGATTACAGGCGCCCGCCACCACGCCCAGCTAATTTTTGTATTTTTAGTAGAGATGGGGTTTCACTGTGTTGGCCAGGCTGGTCTCGAACTCCTGACCTCATGATCCTCCTGCCTCAGCCTCCCAAAGTGCTGGGATTACAAGAGTGAGCCATCGCGCCTGGCCTTTTTCTTTGTTCTTATATTTTTGTCTTTTTTTTTTTTTTTTTTTTTTTTTTGAGACAGAGTCTCTTTCACTGAGGCTGGAGTGCAGTGGCGTGATCTTGGCTCACTGCAACCTCTACCTGCCGGGTTCAAGCGATTCTCCTGCCTTAGCCTCCCGAGTAGCAGGGACTACAGGTGCTTGCCACCATGCTGGGCTAATTTTTGTATTTTTAGTAGAGGCGGGGTTTCACCACACTGGCCAGGCCGGTCTTGAACTTCTGACCTCAAATGATCCACCCACCTCGGCCTCCCAAAGTGCTGGGATTATAGGCATGAACCACCGTGTCCGGCCATATATTTTCGTCTTGAAGAATGTTATATACATGAAATTATATGGTATGTAGCATTTTGAGAGCGACTTCTTTTGCTATGAGTAATACATTTGAGATTCATCCATATTCCTCAGTATATTAATAGTTCTTATTTCTGAGTCACTCCATTGTGTGGATTTACTACTGTTTATTCCCTAGTTGAAGGATGTTTAGGATCTTTGCAGTTTTGGACAATTACAAGTAAAGCTGCTATAAACATTTGTATGCAACATTTTGTGTTTTCATTTATCTATAGTAAATACCTAGAGTTGGATTGCTGGGATATATGGTAAGCATATGTTTGACATTTTAAGAAACTTCTGAACTGTTTTTCAAAGTGGCTCTACCATTTCACATTCCCATCAGTATGAAAGTTTCAGTTCCACATCCTCTCTAGTACTTGGGGGTGTCAGTTTATTTTTTTAAGTTTTAAATTTTTTAATACATTTAAATAGAGATGGGGTCTCACTGTGTTGACCAGGATGGTCTTGAACTGCTGGCCTCAAGTGATCCTCCCATCTAGGTCTCCCAAAGTGCTAGGATTACAGGTGTGAGCCACCATGCCCGGCCAGGTTTTTTGACATTAGGTATGTGGTGGTATCTCATCGTTTTTATTTGCATCCTCTAATGATTTGAGCATATTTTATATGCTTATTTGCTATCTACATATCTTCTTTGGCAAGGTGTTCACATCTCTTGCATATTTTGGATTGTTTTATTGTTTTTGAGTTTTGAGGATTATATGCTGGATACAAGGGTGTTTTTTTTTTTTTTGAAACAGAGTCCTCACCCAGGTTGGAGTGCAGTGGTGCAATCTCGGCTCACTGCAACCTCCGCCTCCTGGGTTCAAGCAATTCTCATGTCTCAGCCTCCTGAGTAGCTGGAATTACAGGTGCACGCCACCATGCTTGGCTAATTTTTATATTTTTACTAGAGACAAGGTTTCACCATGTTGGCAAGGCTGGTCTTGAACTCCTGACCTCAAGTGATACACCCGTCTTAGCCTCCCAAAGTTCTGGGATTACAGGCAGGAGCCACTGTGCCTGGCCAGTATCTTGTCTTCTCATTCTGTAAACAGTGTCTTTTTTTTCATTATGGGAAAGCTTTATTGACACATTTGTTTTTATTTTTAAAAATTATGATAAAATACACAGAACATAAACGTTACCATCTGATATGGTTTGGCTGTGTCCACACCTAAATCTGGAATTGTAGTTTCCATAATCCCCACACATATGTACCGCATTTTCTTTATCCAGTCTGTCGTTGATAGACATTTAGGTCGATTCCATGTCTTTGGTATTGTGAATAGTGCTGCAGTGAACATATGTGTGCATGTGTCTTTATGGCAGAATGATTTATATTGTGCATAACCAAAACTGTACTTATTAAACAATAACCTCCCAACCCCTTCTGCCCACAACCTCTGGCGACTGCCATGCTACTTTCTGTCTCTGAATTTGAATACTCTGATGGTCATATAATATTTATCTTTTTGTGACTGGCTTGTTTCACTTTGCATAATGTATTCAAGCTTAATCTATGTTGTAGCCTGTGTCAGAATTTCTTTTCTTTTTAATGCTGAGTATTATTCTATTGTATATATATACCACATTTTATTTATCCATTCATCCACTGATGGACATGTGCATTGCTTCCACCTTTTGGCTATTGTGAAAAATGCTGTTATGAAGATGGGTATGGAGATCTCTCCCCTGTTTTAGAGACAGGATCTCACTCTGTCACCCAAGCTGGGGTGCAGTGGTGTGATCATAGCTCACTGTAGCCTCGACCTCCTGGGCTCAGGTGAACCTCCCACCTCCGCCTCTTGAGTAGCTGGGACCACAGGCATGTGCCACTATGGCTGTTAAATTTATCAATTTGTTCTTCTATGGATCATGCTTTTTGTGTTACATCAGAGGAGTCTTTGCTTAACATGAGATGACAAAGGTTTTCTCCCATGTTTCCTCCTAAAAGTTTTATGTTTTAGGTTTTACATTTAGGTCTATGATCCATTTTGAGTCAATTTTTGTATATGGTACAAGGTATGAATCTATGCTTTTAAAAAAAATACGGTTACCCAGTTTTTCTAGCAGTATGTGCTAAAACTTTGCTAAAGTCACTTAGTTCTAGTAGCTTTTTTTGCAGATTTAACCAGACTTTCTACATAGACAATCATATCTTCTGTGAATAAACATGGTTTTATTTCTTCATGTCTAATATTTATGTCTGCATTTTTTTTTTGTCTTTTTGTAGTCGCTGGGACTTCCAGTACTACACTGAGTAAGAGTGGTGGCCGGGTGCGGTGGCTCACGCCTGTAATCCCAGCACTTTGGGAGGCTGAGGTGGGCTGATCACCTGAGGTTGGGAGTTTGAGGCCAGTCTGACCAACATGGAGAAACCCCGTCTCTACTAAAAATACAAAATTAGCTGGGCGTGGTGGCGCATGCCTGTAATCCTGGCAACTCAAGATGCTGAGGCAGGAGAATCACTTGAACCCAGGAGGCAGAGGTTGCAGTGAGCCGAGATCGCACCATTGCACTCTAGCCTGGGCAACAAGAACGAAACTCCATCTCAAAAAAAAAAAAAGAATGGTGAGCACAGGCATCCCTGTCTTGTTTTTGACTTTGGGGGAAAGTATTCTTTCTGCCTTTAACCATTAAATATGTTAGATTTTTGTATTGCCCTTTACTAGTATGAGGTGCTAAGGGTTTGTTTTAGGAATGGATGTTAGATTTTCTTGAATGTTTTTATGCATCTATTGAAATGATTACATGGTTTTTCTTTTGTGGTTTGTTTTAAATGTAGTTTTAATAAATTATATTGATTTATTTTCTTATGATAAACCAATCCTGCATTCCTGTGATAAACCCCACTTTGTCATGATGTATTATTCTTTTTTTTTTTTTTTTTTTTTTTTTTTTTTTTTGTGAGACAGAGTCTCACTCTGTCACCCAGGCTGGAGTGCAGTGGCATGATCTTGGCTCCCTGCAACCTCTGCCTCCCGGGTTCAAGTGATTCTCCTGCCTCAGCCTCCTGAGTAGCTGGGACTACAGGTGCGTGCCACCACACCCGGCTAATTTTTGTATTTTTAGTGGAGACAGGGTTTCACCATATTGGCCAGGCTGGTCTCGAACTCCTGACCTTGTGATCCACCTGCCTTGGGCTCCCAAAGTGCTGGGATTACAGGCATGAGCCATTGCACCCAGCCTATTCTTTTAATATATTGTTGGGAAGTTATATTAGTTTCTATTGCTGCTGTAAAAAATTAGCACAGACTTTGTGGCTTAAAACAACACAAATCTATCATCTTACACTTCTAGAGGTGAGAGGTCCCAAATGAGTTTCACTGGGCCAAAACTGGTGTTGTCAGGGTTACACTCTCTCCAGAGACTCTAGGGGAGAATCCATTTCCTTGCCTTTTTCAGCTTCCAGAGGCTGCTTAGATTCCTAGAATAATGGCTTCTTTCCTCATCTTCAAAATAACTATGTAGTATCTTTTTTTTTTTTTTGAGACGGAGTCTCACACTGTCACCCAGGCTGGAGTGCAGGGGCCCGATCTCTGCTCACTGCAACCTCTGCCTCCCGGGTTCAAGCGATTCTCCTGCCTCAACCTCCCAAGTAGCTGAGATTAGAGGCATGCGTCACCATGCCCGGCTAATTTTTTGTATTTTTAGTAGAGACGGGGTTTCACCATGTTGGCCAGGCTGGTCTCGAACTCCTGACCTCATGATCCATCTGCCTGGGCTTCCCAAAGTGCTGAGATTATAGGTGTGAGCCACGACGCCTGGCCAACAATGTAGTATTTTTTTCTCTTTTCTGAACCTCTCTTCCAATCCTTATATCTTCTCTGACTCTGATCTTCCTGCCTCTCACTTAAAAGGACTCTTGTGATTACTTTGCATGCGTTGGGATCATCTAGGATAATCTCCACATCTCAATATGTTTAAGTTAATCACATCTGGAAAGTTCCTTTAACCATGTAAAGTAACATATTCAAAAGTTTTGGAGATTAGGATCTGTAGATCTTTGAGGATGGGAGGCATTATTCAGCCTACTGCAGATGTAATTTGATAAATTTTTGCTTAGAATTTTTGCATCTACATAAGGATATTGGTCTGAAGTTTTCTTTGGTTTAATGTCTTTATCTTTGGTATCAGGGTAATGCTGACCTCATAGAATGGGTTGGGAAGTGTTTCCTGTTTTTGGAAGAGTCTGTGTACAATTGGTATCATTTCTTAAATTTTAGAGTTTACCAGTAAGTTTTATTTGTGGGAAGGTTTAAGACTACAATTTCAATTTTTAAAATATATAGAGGGCTATTCAGGTTATATTTCTTCTTGTGTGAGGATTGGTAATTAGTATTTTAAAGAAAGTTCTTCATTTCATGTAGTTTATCAAATTAATTTTTGTAAAGTTGTTAATATCCTCTTATCATTTTGTATAAATTGTTAAAACGATTCTAAAATTGATAAGAAAATGCAAAGTAGTTAGAATGTAGTCAAAACAACTCTGAAAAAGGAACAAAGTTGGAAGACTAACACAATGTGATACCACTTTTGTCATTCCTGATATTAATAGTTTGTGCCTTTTTCCCCTTGATCATCTGGCTAAAGATTTATCAATTGTATTGATCATCTCAAAGAATCACATTTTGGTTTAATTGATTTTCTCTATTTTCTGTTTTCTAATTCATTGGTTTCTGCTTTATCTTTATTGTTTCCTTTTGCTTATTATCCAAAAAGTTTATGATTTTTGTGTTACTTAGAACTGTGTTATTTAACTTCCACATATTTGGACATTTTCCAGAGATCTTTCTGCTATTGACTTCTAATTTAATTACATTACGGTAAGGGAATGTACTTTATATGACTTGAATATGTTAAAACATATCAAAACTTGTTTCATGGCCCAGAATATGGTCTGTATTGGTAATATGTTTCATGTGCACTTGAGAAGAATAAATTTTGCTGTTGAGTAGTCTTCTATAAATGTCAACCAAGTTAAGTTGGTTGATAGTGTTTTTCATGTCTACTATATCCAGGCTGACTTTATGCCTACTTGTTCTATCATTTATTAAGAGAGGACTATTGAAGTCCCCAACAATAATTGTGGGTTTGTCTGTTATTTTTTGTAGTTGTATCAGTTTTTATTTAATTGATTTTGAACCTTTCATGCTAGGTGCATAGACCTTTAGGATTGTCATGTCCTCTTCATTAACTGACCCCACTATCATTCTGAAATGAACTTCCTTATATTCTTTGTTCTGAAATGCATTTTGTCTAATATAAATATAGCTGCTGCAGTTTTTTTTGGCTAGTTTAACTATGGCATATCTTTTTCTTCCTTTTACTTTTTATGTATTTGTGTGTTTATGTTTAAAGTGCATTTATCATAGGCAGCATATAATTGGTTCTTGCTTTTTTATCCAATTTGACAGTCTCTGCCTTTTAATTGATGTTTGGATCCATTTACATTTAATGTTATTATCAGTATGGCTAGGTTTGAGTCTATCATCTTGCTATTTGTTTTGTATTTGTTCCATGTATGCTTTGTTCCCTTTTCTCCCTTTTTCTGCCTTTTGGATTACTGTTTTTTTAAAATGATTCCATTGTTTGTTCTTCCTTGATTTATTAGCTATACCTCATTGTTTTATTATCTTAGTAGTTGCTTCAGAGTTTATAGTATAAATGTTTAACATCCTCCTCCTGGCTTTCATGCTAGTGTCATAAATTTTACTTGTAGATTTTATAAACCTTAAAATGCATTGTTGTTATTTTTGTTTATACTTTAAGTCCTCTTTTAAAGAGATTTAAATAATAGAAAATAATTATATACTCACATAGTTACCATTTCTGGTATTCTTCATTCCTCTGTGTGGCTCCAGACTTCTATAAGGTAGCACTTTCTTTCTGCCTGAAGAACTTTCTTTAACATTTTTTGCATTGTGAGTCTATTGGGCAATGAATTAATTCAGCTTTTGTATGTCTGAATGTATTTTTTTTGCCGTCATCTTTGAAAGGTATTTTTCTTACATATAGAATTTAAGTTGATAGGTTTTGTCTTTCAGTACCTCAAAAGCATTGTTTCATGGTCTTCTCAATTATGTTGTTTCTAAGATGTCATCCTAATTTTTTTTTTTTTTTGAGACGGAGTCTTGCTTTGTTGCCCAGGCTGGACTGCAGTGGCGCAATCTCAGCTCACTGCAAGCTCCACCTCCCGGGTTCACGCCATTCTCCTGCCTCAGCCTCCCGAGTAGCTGAGACTACACGCACCTGCCACCACGCCCGACTAATGTTTTTATATTTTTTAGTAGAGATGGGGTTTCACCGTGTTAGCCAGGATGGTCTCGATCTCCTGACCTCGTGATCCATCCACCCGCCTCAGCCTCCCAAAGTGGTGCTGGGATCACAGGTGTGAGCCACTGCGCCCGGCATTTTTTTTTTTTTTTGAGACAGGGTCTTGCTATGTTACTCAGCCTAGTCTCAAATTCCTGAGCTCAAGCAATCCTCCCACCTCAGCCTTTCGAGCAGCTGAGATTATAGGCATGCACTGCTGCACCTGGCTTGAGACATCTGATGTCATCTTAATTTGTTTCTTCTATAGATAATGTGTTTTTTAATCTTTATCTCTTTTGAGCAATGTAATTATAATATACATTCGTGGGTTTTTTTCTTTTATGTTTTTCTGCTTGGAGTTTATTGAACTTCTTGGATATTTAGGTTTATAGATTTCATCAACTTTGGAAAGTTTTTGGCCATTAATTTATCAAATATTTTTTCCTCTTCACCTGCTTTCCTCCTTCACGGACTCCAGTTACCTATTTTAAGCTGCCTGAAGTTGTCCCACAGATCATTGATGTTCTTTGGAATTTTTGGATTTTATTTTTTCTCTCTGTGTTTTATTTTGGGTAGTTTCTATTTTATGCCTTCAAGTTCACAAATCTTTTCTTCTGCATTGTCTAGTGTGCTGTTTGTCCCTCCAGTGTATTTCTTCAACTCAGACATTGTAGTTTTCATCTCTAGAAATTAAATTTGGGTGTTTAAAAATATTTTTTATTCCTCTATTTACCTGTTTGAACATACGGAATATAGATAACAAATGTTTAATGTACTTCTCTGCTAATTCTAACATCTTTGGAAGTTCTCAGTCAGCTTTGTTTGATTATTCTCATTATGGGTCATATTTTTCTGCCTTTTTTTTTTTTTGCATAACCAGTAATCTTTGATTTGATGCCAGGCCCTGTGAATTTTGCCTTTTTCATTGCTTGCATATTTTTATATTCTTATGAACTTTTGAGCTTTGTTCTTTGATGCAGTTAAGTTATTCCGAAACAGTTTGATCGTTTTGGGTCATGCTTTTATGATTTGTTAAGCAGGTTCAGGGCACAAGTTTTTCCAGTTTGGTTGGATCATATCATCTGTGAATAAAATGGTTTTACATCTTTCTTTACAATCGATGTGCTTTTCATTTCTTTTTCTCAACTCACTACACTGACTAGGACAGTGTTGTGCAGAAGTGGTGAAAGCAGACACCCTTGACTTATTTCCAACCTTAGGAGGAAAATACCGAGTCTCTTACTATTAAATATAATGTCTATTGTAGGTTTTGTAGATGCCCTTTATCAGGCTGAGGAAATTCCATTTTATTTTTAGTTTGTTGAGAAATTTTTTCATCATGATTGAGTGTTGCATTTGTTACATGCTTTTTCTGCATTTATCGAGATGATTATATAGGTTTTCTTTTAATTCTACCAATATAGCATATTGCATTAATTGATCTTTGAATGTTAAACCAACCTTATATGTTTGTGGAGTAAATAGCACTTGGACATAGTGTATAATACATTTCATATGCCCCTGGATTCATTTTGCTACTACTTTCTTGAGAATTTTTATGTCTATTCAAAAGGTATATTTGTATATAGTTTTCTTGTGATGTCTCTGTCTGTTTTTGGTATCAGAATAATGCTAACCTTATAGAATAAGTTGGGAAGTGTTACTTTCTTTTATTTTTTGGAAGAATTTGTGAAAGATTGTTATTGTTTATTCTTTAAATGTTTGTTACAGTTCAGCAGCAAAGCAAGCTGGGCTTGGGCTTTTCTTTGAGGCAAGATTCGTGATTCGGTATCTTGCTGAATTTCTATTAGATTTTCTATTTATTGCATTTCTTCCTGAGTTAGTTTTGGTAATTTGTGTTGAATGTATTCATATTTTTCAAGTTATTTAATTTGATGTCATAAAATTGTTCATAGAATTTGCTTATAATCTTTTTAACTTTTTTTCAGTAAGGTCAGTAGTGATATCTCTTATTTCATTCAGATTTGATAATTTGTGTTGTCTTTGTTTCTTGGTTAGTTTACCTAAAGTTTTGTCAAATTTATTGATTTTTTTGAAGAATCAGCTTTTGGTTTCATTGACTTTCTCTATTGTTATTCTGTTTTCTATTTTGTAGATTCCTGCTCTGATTTTCATTATTTCCTTCATTTGGTTTGCTTTGGGTTCAGTGTGTTCTGTTTTCATTTACTAAAGTACAAGTTTAGGTTATTGATGGGAGATCTTTCTTCTCTTGTAAAATAGATGAGTTTGTTCTGTTTTATTCAGCTCAATATATTTTAAATTTTCCTTGTGATTTCTTTTGTCCATGGATTACATAGAAGTATGTTGTTTAATTCCAAATATTTGTAGAATTTCCAAATTTCCTTCTGTTGTTGATTTATAATTTATCATTTTAATTTTTTGGATGAACGCACCTTCTATGATTTTAAATCCTTTAAAATGTATTAATAAGGCCGGGTGCAGTGGCTCACGCCTGTAATCCCAGCACTTTGGGAGGCGGAGGCGGGCAGATCACCTGAGGTCAGGAGTTTGACATTAAGTTCATTCACATTGTTGTGAACCATCAGTGCATCTATCTCCAGAACTTTTTCATCTTCACCAAATGAAACTCTGTACTCTCTAAACACTAGCTCCCCATTCTCCTTTCCCTCCAGTCCCTGGTAAACACCGTTTTGCTTTCTATTTTTAAGAATTTGACTATTCTAGGAATCCCAAATAAGTGGAATCATATAATATTTCTGTTTTTGCGACTGGCTTATTTCACTTAGCATAACGTTTTCAAGGTTCATCCATGTTGTAACAGTTCACAATTTCCTTCCATTTAAGACTGAATCATACTCCATTGTATATGTATCACCTTTTTCTACCCCACCTTTTGAAGTGTAATTGACAAGTAAAACTTGCATATATTCGAGGTGTACAGTGTGGTGCTTTGATATGCATATCCTTTGTGAAATGATTATCACAGTCCTGCTAATAACATCATTATCTCACATAGTAACTTTTTTTTTGTTTGGTGAGAATACTCAAGATCTCTTATAACAAATTTCAAATATACGTTATTATTAACTATAGTCATCATGCTGTACCATAGGTCTCTAGAAATTATTCATATTATAACTGCAAATTTGTACCTTTTGACTAACATCTTCCCATTTCCCTCACCACCTCCAGCCTCTGGTAACCACCTTTCTACTGTTTCCAAGAGTTTAACTTTTTAAGATTTCACTTAGAAGTGAGATCATGCAGTATTTGTCTTTCTATGTCTAAACTATTTTACTTAGCATAATGTCCTCCAGGTACCTATGTTGTCACAGATGGCAGAATTTCCCTTTTTTTTTTTTTTTTTTTTGGCAGGGTCTCACTCCCGTTGCCCAGGCTGGAGTGCAGTGGCATGATCTTGGCTTCCTGCAGCCTCGAATTCCCCAGGCTCAGGTGGTCTTCCCATCTCAGCCTCCCAAGTAGCTCGGACTACAGGCGTGGGCCACAATGCCTGGCTAATTTTTTGTATTTTTAGTAGATACAGGGTTTTGCCATGTTGCCCAGGCTGGTCTCAAACTCCTGGGCTCAAGCAATCTGCCTGCCTCGGCCTCCCAAAGTGCCGGGATTACAGGTGTGAGCCACCGCACCCGGCCCTTTGTGGTAGTATTATCGTGTATTACTTCTACATATGCTATAAAGACACACCAGATTGGTACTAGTTTTTCTTTAGTCAATTATCTATTAGAACAAATAGAAAAATAAAATTTATATTTACTTTCATTTATTCCATTTTTGGCATTTACCATTTTTGTGTGTGTGTATTCAAATTTCTGTCTGAAATATTGCTTCTGCTGGAAAAACTTCCTTTTACATCTCTTGTAATGAAATTCTGCTGGGATTTTTAGTTTTTGTCTGATTTATTTCTCCTCATTTATTTATACTTTTAATTATCATATAGTAACACTTACTCTTTTTGTGTACAGTTCTATGATTTTTGACAAATACATAGATATTTAACCAACACTACAGTTAGGATAAATTAAAAACTTCATCATTCCCAATAATTCCTTGTGCTATCCTTTTTAAGTCAAATCTTTGGCCATGTATAATGTGATCTTTTAACTAACTCTAATAGTTTTGCCATTTTCAGAATGTCATATACATGGAATCATAAAGTATGTAGGCTTTTGTTTAGCTTCTTTCACTTAGCATAATACATTTGAGATTCATCCATTTTGTTGCATGTATCATAGTCTTCCATTGTATGGCTATACTAGAGTTCATTAGTCAATTCAAGTGCTTTCCAGTTCTTAGCAGTGATGAATAAAGCTGCTATCAATATTTGCAAGCACATTTTTGTGTTAACCTAAGTTTGTATTCCATTTGGTAAATACCTAGAATTTGGATTTCTGGGTAGTGTATATTCTATGTTATTAGAAACTGCAAAAATGTATGGGAGTTCCAGTTTGTCTGCATCTTCACCAGCACTAACTAGTGTTAATGTTTTCTTTTAACTTTACCCATTTTAATAGTTCTGTAATAGTATCCTATTGTGGTTTGAATATGCATTTCTCTCATGACTAATGATGTTTGGCTTTTCATGTTCTTATTTGACATTCATACATAATCTATAAACAAGGATTTGTTTAAATATTTGGCTTGTTTTTAAAAAGTGGGTTGTTTTGTCATTATTTAGTTTTGTGAATTATTTATATATTCTACATATATGTCCTTTGTCCTATATGTGATTTGCATATGTATTCTATAAGTCTGTGGCTTGCTTTTTTATTCTCTTAACCATGTCTTTCACAGAGCAAAGGTTTTAAATTTTGTTGAACTTTATCTTTTTTTAATATGAATTGTTTTTGGTGTTCTATCTTAGAAATCTTCACTTTACCTGAAATCACAATTATATTCTCCTATGTTTTTTCTAAAGTTCTATAATGTTATATTTAAAAGTTAAGTCTATTACCATTTCAATTTCTTATATAAATTGTGAGGTTTTAAAATTAATTTAGTTTAAGTTTTTGAGACAGTATCTTGCTCTGCCGCGCAGGCTGGAGTACAGTGGCACAATCGACCTCCAGGGCTCAAGCTATCCTCCTCCCTCAGCCTCCCAAGTAACTGGGACCACAGGCATGCACAACCGTACCTGGCTAATTTATTTTAATTTTAATTTTAATTTTAATTTTTGTGGAGGTGGGGTCTTGCTATGTGGCACCGGCTGTTCTTGATCTTGAACTCTTGGGCTCAAGAGATCCTCCTGCCTCGGCCTCCCAAAGTGCTGGGATTATAGGCATCAGCCTCTACACCCAGCTAAATGGTGAGGTTTAGGTTAAAGATTTTTCTTTTAAAATGTGTTTGTTTGCTCACTGCAGCCTCCACCTCCTGGGTTCAATCGATTCTCCTGCCTCAGCCTCCCTAGTAGCTGAGACTACAGGCATGCACCACAACGCCTGGCTAATTTTTGTATTTTTAGTAGAGACAGGGTTTTGCCATGTTGGCCAGGCTGGTCTTGAACTCCTGACCTCAGGTGATCCACCAGCCTCGGCCTCCCAAAGTGCTGGGATTACAGGCATGAGCCACTGTGCCTGGCCTAAAGTTTTTTTTTTTTTTTTTTTATTATACTTTAAGTTTTAGGGTACATGTGTACAACGTGCAGGTTAGTTACATATGTATACATGTGCCATGTTGGTGTGCTGCACGCATTAACTCGTCATTTAACATTAGGTATATCTCCTAATGCTATCCCTCCCGCCTCCCCCCACCCTACAACAGGCCCCGGTGTGTGATGTTCCCCTTCCTGTGTCCATGTGTTCTCATTGTTCAATTCCCACCTATGAGTGAGAACATGCGGTGTTTGGATTTTTGTCCTTGCGATAGTTTGCTGAGAATGATGGTTTCCAGCTTCATCCATGTCCCTACAAAGGACATGAACTCATCCTTTTTTATGGCTGCATAGTATTCCATGGTGTATATGTGCCACATTTTCTTAATCCAGTCTATCATTGTTGGACATTTGGGTTGGTTCCAAGTCTGTGCTATTGTGAATAGTGCCACAATAAACATACATGTGCATGTGTCTTTATAGCAGCGTGATTTATAATCCTTTGGGTATATACCCAGTAATGGGATGGCTGGGTCAAATGGTATTTCTAGTTCTAGATCCCTGAGGAATCGCCGCACTGGTTGAACTAGTTTCCAGTCCCACCAGCAGTGTAAAAGTGTTCCTATTTCTCCACATCCTCTCCAGCCCCTGTTGTTTCCTGATTTTTTAATGATCGCCATTCTAACTGGTGTGAGATGGTATCTCATTGTGGTTTTGATTTGCATTTCTCTGATGGCCTGGCCTAACCTTTTTAAGAATTTATTTATTTATTTATTTTAATTTTCTTTTGAAATTGAGTCTCACTCTGTCACCCGGGCTGGAGTGCAGTGGCGCAATCTCGGCTTACTGCAACCTCCGCCTCCTGGGTTCAAGTGATTTTCCTGCCTCAGCCTCCCGAGTAGCCAGGACTACAGGTGCGTGCCACCACACCTGGCTAATTTTTGTAGTTTTAGTAGAGACGGGGTTTCCCCATGTTGGCCAGGCTGGTCTTGAACTCCTGACCTCAGGTGATCTGCCTGCCTCAGCCTCCCACAGTGCTGGGATTATAGGTATAAGCCACCGCGCCTGGCCTAAACTTTTAATTTTTAGATGCAGTTGTACAAAACAATACTGAGAAATTCCATGTAAGCTTTACCCAGTTTCCCCCAATGGTAACATCTTGTAAAACTATAATACCGTATAACTAACAGAATATTGATATTGATAAAGTCAAAATACAAAACATTTTAATTTTATTTTTATTTTGGAGACAGGATTTCACTCTGTAACCGAGGCTGGAGTGCTGAGGCGCTATCTTGGCTCACTGCAGCCTTGAACTCCTGGGCTCAAGTGATCCTCCCACCTCGGCCTCTGGAGTAGCTGGGACTACAGGTGCATGCCACCACACCTGGCTAAAATTTTTAAATTATTTTTTGTAGAGACGGGGTCTTGCTGTTGCTTAGACTGGTCTCAAACTCCTGGCCTCAAGTGATCCTCTTGCCTCGGACTCTCACAGTGTTGGGATCACAGGCATGAGCCACTGTGCCCCATCAATGTTGCCCTTTTATAGCCACCCACTTCTTTGCTGTCATTACGCCCTCTTTAAACCCTAGCAACTACTAATCTACTGTGCATTTTGATAATTTTGTCATTTCAAGAATGTTATATTACTAGAGTCATATAGTAATCTTTTGTGATAGGATTTTTATAGTTAGAGTAATTCTTTGGAGATTCGTCCAGGTTGTTGCAACAAACAATAGTTTGTTCCTTTTTCTTACTGAATATTATTCCATGGTATAGATGTACAAGTTAGCTTAACCATTCATCTGTTGAAGGACATTAAGGCTGATTCCAATTTTTTACTGTTATCAATAAAGCTAGGATGAACATTTTTTTTGGTGCAGATTTTGGTATGAACATGTTTTAGTTTCTCTGGGATAAGTGCCCAAGAGTGGAATTTCTGAGTTATATAGGAGTAGCTTTATATTTGTTGTTTGAAGAAACTGCCAAACTGTTTTTCAGAGTAGGTGCTGTCATTTGGATGTTTGTTCTCCAAAACATCATGTTGAAATTTGATCCCCGGTGTTGGAGGTGGTGCCTAATGAGAGGTGTTTGGGTCATGGGAACAGTTCCCTCATAAATAGATTAAATCTCCCCCTTTTGGGGGCTGCTGAATGAGTTCTTATTCTGTTAGTTCCCAGGAGAGCTAATTGTCAAGAGCTGATTGTCTGGCACCTCCCCTCTCTGTTGCTTACTCACTTGCCTTGTGATTTCTGTACATGCTGGCTCCCTTTTGCCTCCCACCATGGGTAGAAGCTGCTTGATGCCCTCATCAGAATTAGATGTTGGTGTCATGTTTCTTGTACAGCCTGCAGAAGCATGAGTCAAATAAATCTCTCTTCTTTATAAATTACCTAGCCTCAGGTATTCCTTTATAATAATACAAATGGACAGTAGGTATACCATTTTACATTTTCACTGACAATGTATGAGTGATACAGTTTCTTTGCATCCTCACCAGCATTTGGTGTTGTCATTAGTTTTTATTTTAGCCATTCTATTAGATGTGTAGTGGTTCTAGTTTGCATTTCTTTTTTATTTTTTTGAGATGGAGTCTTGCTCTGTCACCCAGGCTGGAGTGCAGTGGCGCGATCTTGGCTCACTGCAACCTCCGCCTCCTGGGTTGAAGTGATTCTCCTGCTTCAGCTTCCTGAGTAGCTGGGATTAGCGGTGCGTGCCACCACACCCAGCTAATTTTCGTATTTTTAGTAGAGATGGGGCTTCACCATGTTGGCCAGGCTGGTCTCCAACTCCTGGCCTCAAGTGATCCACCTGCCTTGGCCTCCCAAAGTGGTGGGATTACAGGCATGAGCCACTGCACCTGGCTTCTAGTTTGCATTTCTCTAATGGCTAATGTTGTTGAACATCTTTTATGTATTTATCTGTCATCTGTATTATCTCTTCAGTGAAATGTCTGTTCATGTCTTCTGTATATTTTCTAATTGGATTTATTATTATTATTTACTCTGGAGTCTTGAGAGAGTTCTTTATGTATTCTAGATACTAGTCATTTGTTGAATGTGTGGTTTGCAAATAATTTCTCTCAGTCTATAGCTCGTCTTTTCATCTTCCTAATAGAGTCTTTCACAGAGCGAATGTTTTAAAATTTGATGAGGTCCTATTTATTTATTTATTTATTTATTTATTTATTTTTTTTGAGACAGAGTTTCGCTCTTGTTGCCTAAGCTGGAGTGCAATGGCATGATCTCGGCTCACTGCAATCTCCGCTTCCTGGGTTCGAGCGATTCTTCTGCCTCAGCCTCCTGAGTAGCTGGGATTACAGGCGTGCACCACCACGCCCAGCTAATTTTTTGTATTTTTAGTAGAGATGGGGTTTCACCATGTTAGCCAGGCTGGTCTCGAACTGCTGACCTCAGGTGATCCGCCCGCCTCGGCCTCCTAAAGTGCTGGGATTACAGGCGAGAGCCACTGCGCCTGGCCATTGATTTTTTTCTTTATAGATCATTGATGTCAAGTCTAAGAATTCTTTGCCTGGTCCTAGATTCTGAACATTTTGACCTATTTTTTCTATATGTTTTATGATTTTGGGTTTTACCTTTAAGTTTGCATCCATTTTGGATTGATGTTTATATAATTTTTTTTTTTTTGAGACAAGGTCTCACTGTCACCCAGGTTGGAGTGTAGTGGTGTGATCACAGCTCATTGCAGCCTCGACCTCCCCAAGCTCAAGTGATCTTCCTACTTCAGCCTCCCAAGTAGCTGGGACTACAGGCGCCTGCCACCATGCCTGGCTAATTTTTGTAATTTTTGTAGAGACGGGGTTTTGTCATGTTGCCCAGGCTGATCTCCAACTTCTGGGCTCAAGTGATCCGCCTGCCTCAGTCTCCCAAAGTGCTAGGATTATAGGTGTGAGCCACTGCACCCAGCCCAAATTCAACATCTTTTCATGATAAAAACTACAAAATTGAGTTTGGAAAGAACATACCTCAACATAATAAAAGCTATATATGACAGATCCACAGCTAGTATCATACTACAGTATTCTCCAGTATTTTCTTCTAAGGATTTTTTTTGTTTTGTTTTTTTTTTGAGAGCGAGAGTCTCTCTCTGTTGCCTAGGCTGGAGTGCAGTGGCAATCTTGGCTCACTGCAGCCTTTGCTTCCTGGGTTCAAGTGAGCACGTCTGGGTAATTTTTGTAGTTTTATTAGACAAAGTTTCACCATGTAGTCCAGGCTGGTCACAAACTCTTGGGCTGAAGTGATCTACCCACCTCGGCCTCTGAAAGTGCTGAGATTACAGGCATGAGCACTGCTCCTGGCCATGTTTATATTTTTTAAAATTTTTATGGATACATAATAGTTGCACATATTTATGTGGTACATGTAATTTTTGATACAAGCATATAATGTGTAATGATCAAATCAGGGTAATTAGGATATACATCACCTCAAGCATTTATCATTTATTTGTGTTAGGAACATTCCAATTATGATCTTATGAGATTGCCATCATATATGTGGTCCATGTTGACTGAAATGTTATGCAGCACGATTGTACATATATCATATTTTATTTCTTCATCTGTTGATTGCTCAGGTTGTTTTTTTTTTTTTTTTTTTGAGGGCAGAGCCAACATTAATTTATTTATGAGGGCAGACAAATTAAGTTTCCAACACATGAAATTTGGGGGACATTTTCAAACCATAGCATATGCCCTGAATCCAGGCAGAGAAAGTGTCCCGTCAGTGCACAAGTATTGTCACAGCTGCGTGCTCTGAATGCTGCAAGGTTTTGGAGAACGTTAAAGCTACTTTTTTTTTTTTTTTTGAGTTGGAGTCTCACTCTGTCACTCAGGCTGGAGTGCAGTTGCATGATCTCCGCTCACTGCAACCTCCGCCTCCTGGGGTCGAGTCTCCTGCCTCAGCCTCCTGAGTAGCTGGGATTACAGGCATGTGCTACCACACGTGGCTAATTTTTGTATTTTTAGTAGAGACGGGGTTTCACTGTTGGCCAGGCTGGTCTTGAACTCCTGATCTCAAGTGATCCACCTGCCTCAGCCTCCCAAAGTGCTGGGATTACAGGCATGAGCCACCGCTCCCAGCCAAAGCTACTTTTTAACTGGGTTCCTGATCTTTCTTGGCCTGTCTCTGCTCCCAGCCTGGCATTAGTGCTCCTGCCTCTGACCTCCTGCTTTGGCTCTCAGGCAAGACCAAGTCTAATCTCAGAAAGCTTGGTCTGATGCCCTGGGGTTAGTCCCTTGTCTTCCCCTCACACCCAGCCCCTCTCCTCACTTCCTGTGCACTAAGGGACACTCCTCATCTGACAAGCCTTGGTTTAGTGTCCCCATGACCATGCCCTGACCTGGGGCTCGAATGAAGGCTCAAATAAGTCAAGTGGCCTCATTCAGTTGTTCAGTAAATACTTTCTGAGCACCTGCTCTGTGCTCAGCCCCATGCAAGGCAGTGGTGACAGTGGGAAGACACTGGTGAATGAGACAGACGTGGTCCCTGTCCTCAGAAAGTTGCCACTCAAGTGGAAAAGTAAAGAAGAAAAAAAATAATAGTGCCTCCGGCTCCATGACGCAGTGGGTTGGGGGCCCCGGGCAGCGAGGATGGCACCAAACTAGTGTTTTGGGGTCAGGGAGGATTTACCAGGCAAAGTGAAGTCTAAGGCAACAACCTAAAGGAAAGGAGTAGTTAGCCAGGTGGTGGGCCAGGGATGCTGGGGAGTCACTGGAGGATTGCTCAGGTTGTTAATGTATATTGGCTATTGTGAATAATATACAATGAACATGGTAGTACAGATAGCTCTTCAATATACTGATTTAATTTCCTTTGAATGTATACCCAGTGATGGGATTCCTGGATCAAATGGTAATTCTGTTTTTAATTTTTTGAGGAACCTCTATATTGTTTTTCATAATGGCTTTACCAATTTCCATTTTCTTTTGTTTTAAAATTTGAGACGGAGTCTCAGGGTGGAGTGCAGTGGGGAGATCTTGGCTCATTGCAACCTCTGCCTCACAGGTTCAAGCGATTCTCCTGTCTCAGCCTTCCAAGTAGCTGGGACTACAGGCATGTGCCACCACGCCCAGCTAGTTTATGTATTTTTAGTAGAGACAGGGGTTCACCATGTTGGTGAGGCTGGTCTCGAGCTCCTGACCTCAGGTGATCCACCTGCCTCGGCCTCCCAAAGTGTTGGGATTACAGGCATGAGCCACCGCGCCTGGCCTCCATTTTCAGCAACAATGCACAAGGGTTCTTTTTTCACCAATCTTCACCAAAACTTATCTTTTGTCTTTTTGATAATTGATAGCATTTTGTTGAGAAATTTTGCATCTATGTTCATTGAGGATATTGCCTTGCAATTTTCTTCTCTTGTAGTGTCCTTATCTGGCTTTTTATTGGGGTAATTGTGGCCTCATAAAATGAATTTTGAAGTATTTTCCCTTTATTTTTTTTAGAAGATTTTGAGAAAGATTGGTGTTCTTTTTAAATGCTTGGTATAAATCACTAGTGAAACCATATGACCCTGGTCTTTTCTTTGTTGGGATATTTTTTGATTACTGATTCAGTCTTCTTACTAATTCTAGGTCTGGTCAGATATTCAACTTCTTCATAATCCAGTCATATTAAGTTTTTGTTTCTAGAAATGTATCCATTTCTTCTAGGTTATCCAATTTGTTGGCATGTAATTGTTCATAGTAATATCTTACAATCTTTTATATTTATGCAGTGTCAGTTGTAATATCTCCTCTTTCATTTCTGATCTTATTTAAGTCTTCATGTTTTTTCTTAGTCTAGCTAAAGGTTTATCAATTTTGCTTATGTTTTCAAAAAAACTCTTAATTTTGTTGATTGTTTCTATTGTTTTTCTAACATTTGTTCCATTTTTATCTCTAATCTGTGTTATTTTCTTCCTTCTACTTTTTGGCCTCAGTTTTTTCTTCTTTTTCTAGTTCCTCGAGGTGTAAAGTTAGATTGTTTATTTGATATCTTTCTTTTTTGTCAATGTAGGTATTTATTGCTATAAACTTTCTTTTTAGAACTGCTTTTGATGCATGCCATACATTTTTGCATGTTGTATTTCCATTTTTGTTTCTTTCAAGATTTTTTCTGGGTAAGGGGCTTCAAGATGGCTGATTAGAGGCATCTCCTACTACCCTTCTCCACTAAGTGGAACCAAAATAGTGAGTAGATAATCACACTTCAAATAGATCATCCAAGAGAGAATATTGGAATTTGACAGAAAAGTGACAGAAAACACCTAAAGCTAGGAAGGAGAAGGAAATGAAGCATCCTGCTGGGCCAAGATCACCTTGGGTCTGGGAGAGACTCTCCAATGCAGGAAAAGGATAAGTGAGAGACCCTAGCAGTCCTCATTCCCACCATGGACTCCTACAATCCTAGCTATGGGAGAGCCCCTTGACTCTTATGGGCCCTGAGACTAACATAGGGAGCTCCCTGGAAACTTCATGAAGGTTATTGCTCCAGAGGAAGCACTCATGTGGGGTCCCACAAGCCCCTGAGTCCTAAGCAGCAGCAGCAGCAGCAGCAGCAGCACAGTACCATTTTAAGAGCCCAGCCCACAGCGGACTGCATCCTACTCTGTAACCAGGGCTGAGGCAGCAATCCTGCACCCACTGCAGAGCGGTGCCTGTGTATTCTCACATACCCCAAGGACAAATTCCCCTCGGCAACCTCCATGGCTGCAAACTGCTGTGGGCCAAGACACAAGTAAAGCCAATACCCTCCAGCTTCTTACCTATGGCAACTAGGGAAAGCAACCTTGCCCTCCCCAGTAGCAGGGCCACAGTGCGGCTGCTGTTGCCTCTACCTGAGCATTCTGCCAACGGCCTGGGCCTCATTTCACCTCTACATACCACAGACAGCATCTATAGCACCATTGAGGTGCCTGAGGGCTCAGCTCAGCCCGGATCCAGCCCCCTTGTACCCGAGCAAACCATCCAGGAGGCTGAGAGTGGCCTGGCCCAGTCCACCACCAGTGGCACCTAAGCATTCCTCCTGGTATCTGAGATCGGGCCCACTCAACCTGCTGCTACCACCACCGCTGGCACCCACCTACACGACCCACCTGTAGGTTTGGAGACAAGGCCAACCAACCCATCACAGCCAGTTCCAACACCAGTGCTGACTGACTACTTGGGTTTCAGAGGGTTTTCCCACCACTTTGACTGCTGTCACCCATGCCATGAACACTGCCCAAGGGTTTGAGAACCTGCCCACTTACCTGGTCCACTGCTGCCATTCCTGGTACCTGAGCAAGCCATCTGGAGGTCAAGAGTCAGCCTGCCTGGACCCACTAACACTAGTGGCAGCATATGCTCCCACGGAGCCCAAGGACAGGCATGCTTAGCCCACCACTGCCACCATGAAATGTTCTGTAAATGTTTGTTAGGTATATTTGTTACAGAGTGCAGTTTAAATCCAATATTTCTTTGTTGGTTTTTCTCTCTGGGTGATCTGTCCAATGCTAAGAATATGGCATTGAATTTTCCTCCTATTGTGTTGGAGTCTATTCCTCACTTTATGCCTAATAATATTTGCTTTATTTATGTGGGAGCTCCAGTGTTGTGTTTTGGGTTTGGATAGAAATTTCATTAAACCTGTGTATTAATTTGAGATAATTACCTTTTTAAAAAAACTATAATAGGCCCTCCAAAACTTGAATATAGTATAGCTCCACTAATTTAGGTCTTCTTTGATTTCATTCTTCAGTGTTTTATAGTTTTCAGAATGTAATTCCTATACATGTTTTGTTAGATTTACATCTGAGCGTTAATTTTTGGAATAATTGTAATAGGGTATTTTTTTTTTTTTTTTAAGACGGAGTCTCACTCTGTCACCCAGGCTGGAGTACAGTGGCATGATCTCAGCTCACTGCAACCTCTGCCTCCTGGGTTCAAGCGATTCTCCTGCCTCAGCCTCCCAAGTAGCTGGGATTACAGGCACCTACCATCATGTCCGGTTAATTTTTGTATTTTTAGCAGAGATGGGGTTTCACCATGCTGGCCAGGCTGGTCTCGAACTCCTGACCTCAGGTGATCCTTCTGCCTCAGCCTCCCAAAGTGGTAGGATTACAGGTGTGAGCCACCATGCCTGGCCAGGGTTGTACTTTTAATTTCCGTTTCCACATGGTCATTGCTTTTATATAGAAATATAATTGAGTTCTGTATGTTTATCTTGTAATCTGTGATTTTGCTAAACTCACTAATGTGTACTAGGAGATATTTTGGTAGCTATTTTGGGATTTTCTATGTAGATTATCATGTCCTCTGCAAATCTGGACAGCTTTATGTCTTCCTTTTCAATCTGTATGTCTCTCATTTCTTTTTCTTGCCTATTGCACAGCTAGAACTTCCAGCACAATGTTGAATAGAAGTGGTATGAGAAGACATCTTTGCTTTGTTCCATATCTTAGGGAAAAGAATTCAGTCTTTTACCATTTTTTGTAATGTTAGTTGTATGTTCGTTTTTAGATGCTCTTTGTGAAATTAAAAAAAATCCATCTATTACTATTTTTTCTGAGAGCTTAAAAATTCTCATTCATAGGTATTCAATTTTATCAAGTGCTTTTCTGCATCAGTTGATATGATTATATGATTTTTCTTTTAGTTTAGTATGTTGACATGGTAGATTCCACTGATGGATTACAAATATGGAACCAGGCCGGGTGTGGTGGCTCACGCCTGTAATCTCAGCACTTTGGGAGGCTGAGGCGGGTGGATCACTTGAGGTCAGGAGTTCGAGACCAGCCTGGCCAATGTGGTGAAACCCTGTCTCTACTAAAAATACAAAAACTAGCCAGGTGTGGTGACACACGCCTATAATCCTAGCTATTTAGGAGGCTGAGGCAGGAGAATCATTTGAACCTGGATGGTGGAGGTTGCAGCGAGCCAAGATCGCGCCACTGCACTCCAGCCTGGGTGGCTCAAAAAAAAAAATAAAAAATAAAAAAAAGTGGAACCAGCCATATCGGCAATGCTTTAACTTTATTCCTCAAATTTTATTATGCTTTATTTTATTTTTTATTCAATTCAATTTTTTTGATATCCTTTTAAAATACTTCCTCTTTGACCCATGTATCATTTTCAAAATGGGTTGTTTAGTTTCCAAATGTTTGAAGATATTCTTGTTATTTTTTGATATTGATTTTTTCTTTTTTTTAATTTAAAAAATTTTTGTGCGTACATAGTAGGTATATATGTTTATGGAATACATGAGATGTTTTGATACAGGCATGCAGTGTGAAATAAACACATCATGGAGAATGAGGTATTCATCCCCTCAAACATTTATCCTTTGAGTTACAAACAATCCAATTACACTCTTTAAAATGTACAATTAAGTTATTATTGACTATAGTCACCCTATAAATAGACGGAAAAATAGTCTATTATTGACTATAGTCACCCTATAAATAGTTAGATGGAAAAAATAGTGTAACTACCATCGACTATAGTCACCCTATAAACAGATGGAAAAATAGTCTATTTTTTTTGTCCCATTAACCATCCCTACTTCCCCTCCCAATCCCCCATTACCCTTCCCAGCCTCTGGTAACCATCCTACTCTCTATGTCGATGAGTTCTATTGTTTTGATATTTAGATCCTGCATATAAGTGAGAACATATGATGTTTATCTTTTTGTGCCTGGCTTATTTCACTCAACATAATGATCTCTAGTTCCAGCCATATTGTTGCAAATGACTGGATCTCATTCTTTTTATGACTGAATAGTACTCCATTGTGTATGTGTACCGCATTTTCTTTATCCATTCGTCTGTATAGACACTTAGGTTGCTTCCAAGTCTTAGCTATTGTACACAGTGCTCCAACAAACATAGGAGTGCAGATAGCTCTTCCTTATACTGATTTCCTTTCTTTTGTGTATATACCCAGCTGTAGGATTGCTGGATCGTATGTTGGCTCTATTTTTAGTTTTTTGAGGAACTTCCAAACTGTTCTCCATAGTGGTTGTACTAATTTAAATTCCTACCAACAATGTGCAAGGGTTCCCTTTTCTCCACATCTTTGCCAGCATTTGTCATTGCCTGTCTTTTGGTTACAAGCCATTTTATTTTTTTATTAATTATTTTTTTTTGAGACACAGTCTTGCTCTGTTACCCAGGCTGACGTGTAGTGGTGCGATCTCAGCTCACTGCAACCTCCGCCTCCCAGGTTCAAGCAATTCTCCTGCCTCAGCCTCCCAAGTAGCTGGGATTACAGGCACGTGCCACCATGCCCAGCTAATTTTTGTATTTTTAGTAGAGACGGAGTTTCACCAGGTTGGTCAGGCTGGTCTTGAACTGCTGACCTTGTGATCCGCCTGCCTCAGCCTCCCAAAGTGCTGGGATTACAGGCGTGAGCCACCGCGCCTAGCCCACAAGCCATTTTAAATAGGGTGAGATGATATCTCATTGTAGTTTTGATTTGCATTTCTCTGATGATGAATGATGTTGAGCATCTTTTCATATACTTGTTTGCCATGTGTATGTCTTCTTTTGAGAAATGTCTATTCAAATATTTTGCCCAATTTTGATCAAATTTTTAGTTTTTTTCCTGCATCAATTGATATGATTGTATGATTTTTCTTGTTTAGTCTGTTGACCTGGTGGGTTCCATTGATGAAAGAGTTGTTTGAACTCTTTATATATTGTGATTATTTAATCTCTTGTCAGATGGGTAGTTTACAAATATTTTCTCCCATTCTGTGAATTGTCTTTTCACTTGTTGATCATTTCCCTTGCTATACAGAAGCTTTTTAACTTGATGTGTCTTATTTTTGCTTTGGTTGCCTGTACTTATTGGGTATTATTCAAGAAAATTTTTACCAGACCAATGTGCTTGAGATTTTCCCCAATGTTTTATCGTAGTAGTTTCATAGTTTGAGGTCTTAGATTTATTTATTCATTCATTCATTCATTCATTCATTCATTCATTCAGTCGGAGCCTTGCTCTGTCGCCCAGGCTGGAGTGCAGTGGCACGATTTCGGCTTGCTGCAACGTCTGCCTCCTGGGTTCAAGCGATTTTCCTGCCTCAGCCTCCTGAGTAACTGGGACTACAGATGCACACCACCACAGCTGGCAGATTTTTGTATTTTTAGTAGAGATGGAGTTTCGCCACGTTAGCCAGGCTGGTCTTGAACTCCTGACCTCAGGTAATCCACCTGCCTCTGCCCCACAAAGTGCTGGAATTACAGGCGTGAGCCACCGTCCCCAGCCTGAGGTCTTAGATTTAGAATTTAATGTATTTTGATTTGATTTTTGTATATGGTGAGAGATTGGGGCTCAGTTTCATTCTTCTTCATATGGATATCCAGTTTTCCCAGCACCATTTATTGAAGAGACTGTCTTCCCCCTAGTGTATGTTTTTGGCACCTTTGTCAAAAATGAGTTCACTTAGGCGGGGCGCAGTGGCTCGCTCCTGTAATCCCAGCACTTTGGGAGCCCAAGGCTGGCAGATCACTTGAGGTCAGGAGTTTGAGACCAGCTTGGCCAACATGACAAAACCCCATCTCTACTAAAAATAGAAAAATTAGCCAGGTGTGGTGGCAGGCGCCTGTAGTCCTAGCTACTCAGGAGGCTAAGGCAGGAGAATTGCTTGGACCCAGGAGGTGGAGGTTGCAGTGAGCCCAGATCACACCACTGCACTCCAGCCTGGGTGACAGAGCGATACTTTGTCTCAAAAAAAAAATTTGAGTTCACTGTAGGTGTGTAGATTTGTTTCTGAGTTCTCTACTCTGTTCCTTTGGTCTATGTGTGTGTTTTTATGCTAGTACCATGCTGTTTTGGTTACTAAAGCTCTGTAGTATAATTTGAAGTCAGGTAATGGGATTCCTTCAATTTTGTGTTTATTTTGCTAAGGATAGCATTGGCTATTCTGTGTCTTCTGTGGTTCCATATAAATTTAAGGATTTTTTTTTCTATTTCTGTGAAGAATGTCATTGGTATTCTGATAGAGATTGCATTGAATCTGTAGATTGCTTAGGGTAATATGGACATTTTAATAAAATTGAATCATCCAATCCATGAACATGGAATATTTTTCAATTTTTGGTGTCCTCTTCAATTTCCTTTAACAGTGTTTTATAGTTTCCATTATAGATATCTTTCACTTCTTTGGTTAATTCCTAGGTATTTAATTTTATTTGTGGCTATTGTAGATGGGATTACTTTTTTACATTTCTTTTTCACATTGTTCACTGTTGTCATATAGAAATGCTACTGATTTTTGTGTGTTGATTTTGAAACCTGCTACTTTTCTGAATTTGCCAGTTCTAATAGAGCTTTCTTGTGGAGTCTTTAGGTTTTTCCAGCTATAAGACCATATCTCCTACAATGAAGAATAATTTGATGTCTTCCTTTCCAATTACAATGCCCTTTATTTCTTTCTCTTGTTTGATTGCTCTAGCTAAGACTTCCAGTATTATGTTGAATAACAGTGATGCAAGTGGGTGTGCTTGCTGTGTTCCAGATCTCGCAGGAAAGGCTTTCAGTTTTTCCCCATTCAGTATGATACTAGCTGTGGGTCTTTTGTATATAGCTCTTATTATGTTGAGGTATGTTCCTTCTATACCCAATTTTGTGGAGTTTTTATCATGAAAAGATGTTGAATTTGCCTGGGCGCGGTGGCTCATGCCTGTAATCCTAGCACTTTGGGAGGCTGAGGCAGGTGGATCGCTTGAGCCCAGAAGTTGGAAACCAGCCTGGGCCACATGGCAAAACCCCTTCTCTACAAAAATTACAAAAATTAGCCAGGCATGTGGCAGGTGCCTGTAGTCCCAACTACTTGGGAGGTTCAGGTGGGAGGATCACCTGAGCCCAGGAGGTTGGGGCTGTGATGATTCGTGATCATGCCACTGCACTGCAGGCTGGGTGACACAGTGAAACCCTGTCTCAAAAAAAAAAAAAAAAAAAAAAGATGTTGAATTTTATCAAATGCTTTCTAAACATCGATTGAAATGATTTTGTGGTTTTGTTCTTCATGCTGTTGATGTGATGTACCAGAGTAGTTGATTTGCATATGTTGAACCATCCTTGTGTCCCTCGGATGAGTGTCACTTGGTCATGATGAATGATCTTTTTAATGCGTTGTTGAATTTGGTTTGTTAGTATGTTGAGGATTTTTGCATCAATATTAATCAGTGATATTGTCCTATAGTGTTTTTTTCTTTTTCTGACGTGTTTTTGTCTGGTTTTAAGATCAGGATAATACTAGCTTAATAGAATGAGTTTGGAAGTATTTTCTCCTCCTCTATTTTTTGGAATAGTTTAAGTAGTATTGGTGTTAGTTTTTCTTTAAATGTTTGGTAGAATTCAGCAGTGAAGCCTTCAGGTTCTGGGCTTTTCTTTTCTGGGAGAGTTTTTATCACAGCTTTTATCTTGTTACTTGTTATTGGTCTGTTCAGGTTTTGGATTTCTTCTTGTTTCAATTTTGGTAGGTTCTATGTGTCTATAAAGTAATAATTTCTTCTAGATTTTCCAATTTATTCACATATAGTTGTACGCAGTAGTCACTAATGATCCTTTGAATTTCTGTGGTATCAGTTGTAATATCTCCTTTTTCATCTCTGATTTTATTTATTTGGGTCTTTTTTTTTCTTAGACTAGCTAAAGGTTTGTCAATTTTTATCTTTTCCCAACTTTTTGTTTCATTGAACTTTTATATTGTTTTCATTTCATATTTATTTATTTCTGCTCTGGTCCTTATCATTTCTTCTACTAATTTTGTTTTTGGTTTTCTCTTGCTTTTCTAGTTATTTAAGATGCATCAGTAAGTTGTTTAAGTTTTTCTTCTTTTTTCATGTAAGCACTTATAGCTATAAACTTCCCCTCTTAGCACTGCTTTTGCTCTATCCCAAAGGTTTTTGTATGTTGTGTTTCCATTATCTTTTGTTTCAAGAAATTCATCAATTTTCTTCTTAATTTCCTCATTTACCCAGTGGTCATTCAGGAGCATATTGTTTAATTTTCATGTCTTTATATAGTTTCCAAAATTCCCCTTTTTATTGATTTCTAGTTTTATTCCATTGTGGTCAGAGAAGATGCTTGATATTATTTCAACTTTTTGAATGTTTTAAGACTTGTTTTTTGACCTAACATAACATATGGTCTTTCCTTGAGAAAGATCCATGTGTTGAGGAAAAGAATGTGTACTCTGCAGTCACTGGATGAAATGTTCCATAAATATTTTTAGGTCCATTTATTCTATACTGTAGATTAAGTCTGATTTTTTTTGGTTGATTTTCTCTCTGCAAGATTTGTCCAGTGCTAAAAGTGGGATGTTGAAATCTACAGCTATTATTGTTTTGGAGTCTGTCTGTCTTTTTTAGCTCTAATAGTATTTGCTTTATATATCTGAATGCTCTAGTGTTGAGTGCGTATATATTTAAAATTGTTATATCCTCTTGCTGAATTGACACCTTTGTCATTACATAGTGATCTTCTTTATCTCTTCTTATAGTTTTTTTGTCTTGAAATCTATTTTGTCTGATATAATTATAGCTACTCCTACTCCTTTTTGGTTTCTGTTGAGATGGAATATCTTTTCCCATCCATTTATTTTCAGCCTATGTGTGTCTTTATAGGTGAAGCATGTTTCTTGTAAGCAACAGATCATTGGGCCTTTTTTTAAAAAAAATCTATTCAGCCACTCTGTCTTTTGATTGAAGCATTTAGTCAATTTACACTCAATGTTATTGATAAGTAAGGATTTACTCCTGCCATTTTGTTACTGGTTTTTTGGTTGTTTTGTGGTGTTCTTCTTTCCTTCCTTCCTGTCTTCTTTTTAGTAAAGGTGATTTTCTCTGGTGGGATGATTTAATTTCTTGCTTTTTATTTTTTGTGTATACATTGTATGTTTTTTGATTTGAGGTTACCACAAGGCTTGTAACTACCTTATTAACCCATTATTTTAAGCTGATAACAACTTAACACTGTTTGCCTAATTAAACAAACAAGCAATCGAAATGAAAACTAATAAAAACTCTACACTTTAACTTTGTCTCCCTGCTTTATAACCTTTTGTTTCTATTTATAGCTTGTACTATGTCTTGAAAAGTTGTTCTAGTTATTATTTTTGATTGGTTCATTATTTAGTCGTTTTACTTACGATAAGAGTAGTTCACACACCACAGTTACAATGTTATAATATTCTGTGTTTTTCCGTGTACTTACTATTAGCAGTGAGTTTTGTACCTTCAGATAACTTCTTATTGCTCATTAGTGTCTTTTTCTTTCTGACTGAAGTACTCCCTTTAGCACATCTTGTAGGACAGGTTTGGTGTTGATAAAATCCCTCAGCTTTTGTTTGTCTGGGAAAGTCTTTATTTGTTCTTCATGTTTGAAGGATTTTTTTTTTTCGCTGGATATGCTATTGTAGGGTAAAAGTGTTTTTTGTTTGTTTGTTTTTCCTTCAGCATTTTAAATAATCGTGCCACTCTCTCCTGGCCTGGAAGGTTTCCACTGAAAAGTCTACTGCTAGACATATGGGAGCTCCATTGTATGTTCTTTGTTTCTTTTCTCTTGCTGCTTTTAGAATCCTTTCTTTATCCTTTGGGAGTTTGGTTATTAAATGTTGTGAGGTTGTCTTTTTTAGGTTAAATCTGCATGGCGTTGTATTCCCTTCTTGTACTTGGTATTGATATATTTCTCTAGGTTTGGGAAGTTCTCTGTTATCCCTTTGAATTAACTTTCTACTCCTATTTCTTTCTCTACCTCTTCTTTAAGGCCAATAACTCTTAGATTTGCCCTTTTGAGGTTATTTTCTGGATCCCTTAGGTGTGCTTCATTGTTTTTTATTCCTTTTTCTTTTGTCTCCTCTGACTGTGTATTTCCAAATAGCCTGTTCTCAAACTTACTAATTATTTTTTCTGCTTGATCAATTCTACTATGACTGTGATGCATTCTTCAATATGCCACTTGGATTTTTCAACTCTAGAATTTCCGCTTAATTTTTTAAAATTATGTCAATCTCTTTGTTAAATTTATCTAATAGAATTCTGAATTCCTTCTCTATGTTATCTGGAGTTTGAGTTTGCTCAAAACAGCTGTTTTGAATTCTCTATCCGAAGGGTCTCATATCCAGCATTGGTGCCTGGTGCCTTATTTAGTTCATCTGGTAAGCTAAATGATCTAATGAACCCTGGTGATTTATTTAGTTCATTTGGTGAGGTCATGTTTTCCTGGATGGCCTTCGTACTTGTATATGTTCATCTGTGTCTGGACGTTGAAGACTTAGGCATTTATTGTAGTCTTCACAGTCTGGACTTGTTTGTACCCATCTTTCTTGGGAAGGCTTTCCAGATATTTAAAAGAAGTTAGGTGTGATCTAAGTTGTATCTGCTTTAAAAGGCACCTAAGCACAGTAACGCTGTGGTTCCTGCAAACTCATAAAGGTAGCACCTTGATGGCGTTGAACAATATTCTGAGGAATTCTCTGGATTAGTAGGCAGAGAGTCTTGTTCTCTTCCCTTACTTTCTCCTAAACAAACAAAATCTCTCTCTGTTCTGAACCACCTAGAGCGGGGGGTAAAGTGACAGAAGCACCCCTGTAGCCACCACCACTAGGACTGTGCTGTGTCTCGCCCAAGGTTTACTGTAAACACTCTCTGGCTACTGCCAATGTTCGATCAAGGCCCTGGGGGCTCTACAATCAGCAGGTGGCAAAGCCACCCAGGCTTGTGTCCTTCTCTTTAGGGTAGTGAGTTACCCCAGGCCCTGGGCAGGTCCATTGTTGCCACTGGGGAGCCAGGGACTGGAGTCAAAAATCTTAGAAGTCTACCTGGTTGACTTCTAAGATTTGAGCTGGCACTCAAACCACAAGACACAGTCCTTCCCACTCTTCCCTCTCCTTTCCAAATGCAGAGTAGCCTCATCCCATAGCCACTGTCACCATAGGCCCGTGGAAAGTACTGCCTATGTTCCCTTATGGCCCAAGGTCTCTTAAGTCAGTTTGTGGTAAATGCTTCCTGGCCTAGGACTCACCCTGCCCTCCCCTCTGGCAAAGGGCAGGTCCAGAAATGCCGTCCAAGTCATATCCTGGAATTGAAAACCCCAAGAGCCTGCTTGGTACTCTGCCTCCCTGCGGTGGAGCTGGTATCTAAGGTGCCAGACAAAGTCCCCTTTACTTTTCCCTCCATTTTTCTCAAGAGGATCCTTGCTCCATAGCCACTACAGTTGGTAATGTGCTGAGTCTCAGCTGAAGCCAGCAAGTCTCAGAGTCTCACCCAAGGCCACTGACATAGTATCTGGGTATCACTGCTGGTTATTCAGGGCCTGAGGGCTCTTCCATTAGCAGGTGATTAATGGTGCCAGGACTGGGTCCTTCTCTTCAAGGCAGTGGCTTCCTTTCTGGCCCAGGGTGCGTCTAGAATTGTTGTCTGGGAGCTAGGGCCTGGAAAGGGGGCCTCACAACTCTGACTTATGCCGTATCTTGTGTGGCTGATCTGGTTTCTAAGATGTAAAGTCAAGTCCTCCCCACTCTTCTGTCTCCTCTCCTCAAATGGAAGGAAGGCATCTTTTTTGGGGCTGCAAGCTGTGCAGCCTGGGGTGAGGGGAGGGTGATGCCAGCACTCCCTTAGCCATCCAGGCTGGCATCGTAGTAGGTCCTGTGCCCCCCCGCCCCCATCCCGTGGCCTTGGGCCCAGTTTAGCACTTGGACTTGCCTAGGTGTTGCAGTCCTTGTGGCCTAGACTGCCTTTCAAGTTTATCTGTGGCCCCAGAACACTTTAGCCCATGGTGGCTAGGCTTGCAGGAACTCAAATTCTGACTCCTGGGATCATTGATTCCCTCTGACTAGGGCTGATTGAAATGCAGCCTCTATGGGTGGGCATCAGCTGAGTTTGGTCTGGTTTTGCTTTCTGCTATAATAGGGTAGCATTGAGTTCAATGCCTCACAATTGCTGCACTCTCCCTGCCGCCAGCACACAGGAATGCTTTCTACACCCCGCTGCCACTGCTGGGGGGATGGTGGAGGGGTGGTGTTGGTGCTTCAGGACTGTTTTGCTACCTTTTCAGTTCCTGTTTCAGCAATATGAAATTAAAACCAGGTACTGTAAGTGCTTACCTGATGTTTTGTTCTTATGAAGGTATTCTGTTGTGTGTAGTTAGTTGTTAAATTGGTGTTCTTGCAAGGGGGACAATTGGTGGAGCCTTTTATTCTACTATCTTGCTCCACCCCCTTACTATAATTATTGCTATATTAGGTAATAAGTTCATCACTTAATTTTTAATTTTCTATTTATTTCCTCTGTTTTCTTTTTCTCTGCCTTCCTCTGTCAACAAATTCTTTTAGTTTTCCTTTATCTGAAACAGATTTTCTCTGAGGAGGAGTATTTAGGAAAGCACAAAGTCAACAGGAGTGACAAAAACAAGGGTCACTTGAGGTATTTGAAGCCTCTGGCACCAATAGCTACAGCACACATAAAAGAACCCAACTCCTAATCAGACTAACAAATTCTTATACTAAAGATATTTTACTTTAGCTTGTATAACTTGATACCATATATTTGTCTTTTAACAAAAAAATTAGAAGGCACATCAAAAAGCAAGCAAAAGCAGTCTCAAAGGACCAAGCAAGTATCAGAACCAAACTCAGATATGATACAGATATTGGAATTTCAGACAGGACCTTAAAATATTTATGATTAATATATTGAGGGCTATAATGGAAAAATTAGAAAACATGAAATTGGTAATATAAGTAGATTGGTAATATAAGTAGAGACATATAAATTCTTCAAAGGGATGAAAATGAAATACTAAGAATCTAACAGAAATGAAGAATATTTTAGATAGATAGGCTCATCAGTAAATTCATTATGGCTGGGTTATTGAACTCAGTGAGTTTGAAGAGATGTCAATAGGTAATTCTAATATAAATTGCAAGATATAAAAGGATTTTAAAAACTCAGAACATTCAATAACTGTAGACTACTTCAAAAAGATGTAGCATGAACATAATTGGAATATGAGGAGAAGAAAGAGAATGGAGCAGAATAAATATTTGAAGTAACAATGGCTGAGAAATTTCCAAAGTTAATGACAGGCACCAAACCAGAGATCCGTAATTCTCAGAGAATAGCAAACAGAATAAATACCAAAAGTTAACCAAGGATATGTCATATTCAAACTGAAGGAAACTAAATACAAGGAGAAAATCTCAAACCAGAGGATAATAAAAATCGTTTCTATAGGGAACAAGAATAAAAGTTACAGCAGACTTCTTTTCAGAAATAATGCAGGCAAGAAGAGTATGGAGTGAAATATTTAAAGTACTGAGATTCAAAACTCACCAACCTAAAATTTTATATCCAGTGAAATTATCCTCCCAAAGTGAAGAAGATATACTTTCTCAGAGTCAGAGGAATATAGAAATTTATCAGCAGCAGACATACCCTTCAAGAAATGTTAAAATATTTTCTTTAGGGAGAAGGAAAATGATATAAATCTGAATCTTGAGTCTACATATACAGGAAATTATCTATCTATCTATCTATGAGAAATCTGTGTGCTATAATCATTTTTCCCCTGTAGCTGAGTTTGGTTTCTCTTTTGCTGATTTTCAAGACTTTGCCTTTGGTTTCAGCAGTTTGACTATGATAAGTTTGGGGTTCTTGTGAATTCTTGAATTTGTAAATTTCTTTGTTTCCAAATTTGGGAAATATATATCCATTATTTCTGAGTGGTTTTTTTTAAGCTCTCTCTTTATTCTCTTTTCCTTTCAGGAGTCTGATGACATTAATGTTATATATTATTGTCTCTTGCTATAGTTCCACAGGTTGCTGAGGCTCTCTTCATTTTTCTGAGTCTGTTTTCTCTCTGTTTCTCTGATTGGATAATTTCTACTGTTCAATGTTTGAATTCCCTGATACTTTCCTCTGTCCCCTCCATTTTTTCTGTTGGGACCATTCATTGAATTTTAAAATTTTCGTTAATGTATTTTTCTATTCTAAAATTTCCATTTTCTTCTTCTTCATATCTTCTATTTATTTGTAGAGGCTTTATATTTCTTTGATGAGACTTTCTATTTTTTCATTTGTTTCAAGCACATTCATAATTGGGTGTCAATTGTTGACCAAATTTATGATGGCTAATTTAAAATCTTTCTCAGATAGTTAAAAAATCTCTGTTATCTTGGTGTTAGCATCTAATGGTTGTCTTTTGCATTCAGTTTGAATTATTTCTGGTTCTTGTTATGATGAGTAATTTTTTATTAAAATCTGGACATTTTGGGGATTATGTTATGAGACTCTAGGTTTTATTCCAATCTGTTTTTTTTTTTTTTTTTAAGACGGAGTTTTGCCCTTGTTGCCCAGGCTGGAGAGCAATGGCGCGATCTTGGCTCAGTGCAATCTCCGCATCCCGGGTTCAAGCGATTCTCCTGCCTCAGCTTCCTGAGTAGCTGGGATTACAGGCATGTGCCACCATGCCCAGCTAATTTTGTATTTTTAGTAGAGAGAGGGTTTCTCCATGTTGGTCAGGCTGGTCTCGAACTCCTGACCTCAGGTGATCTGCCTGCCTCAGCCTCCCAGAGTGCTGGGATTACAGGTGTGAGCCACTGTGCCTGGCCCCAATTTGCTTTATCTGGGTTCCTGTGACTACTCTGCTGGTTGAAGTGGGTGGGGATGCACTGCTTCATTACTGCCAGATGTGGGAAGAAGTCTAGGTTCTCCACTTGGCCTTCATTGACACCCAAGGGGAGGCTCTTTATTATTGCTGGGCAAGGAGGGGACTTCTGTCTCCCTACTTAGGCTTTCACTTATACCTCTCTAGTGGGAGACGTTGGAGTTCCTTGTTACTGCTACTCACATGTAAAATGGTACAGCCACTTTAGAAAACAGTCTGGCAGTTCTTCAAAAAGAGGTACCATAAGTCCCAGCAACACCACTACTAGGTATAAGCCCAAGAAAAATAAAAACATATGTCCAGACAATAATTTGTACACCAATGTTTGTAGCAGCATTATTCATTGTAGCTAAAAAGTGAAACAATTTAGTTGTCAACTGATGAATGGACAAACCAAATGTGGTATATCCATACAATGGAATATTATTCAGCAATAATAGGAAATGATGTATTGATCATGCTACAACATGGATAAACCTTGATACATTAAGCTAAGTGAAAGAAGGCAGTCACAGAGGACTAAATATTACATGATTCCATTCATATGAAGTGCCCAGAATAGGTAAGTATATAGGAACATAAAATAGATTCATAGCTGTCTAGAACTGGGGGGTGAGTTGGGGGCATATGAGAAATGACTGCTGATAGGTATGGAGTTTCTTTTGGGGCTAATGAAAATGTTTTAAAATTGATTGTGATGGTGGTTGCACAATCCTGGAAATATACTAAAAGCCATTAATGTGTATACTTTAAATGGGTGTATTATATGCTATGTGATTTATATTTCAGTAAGGATTTACAAACAAGAAAAGAAAACCCAGAGAACTTAACACGCTGTATTTCCTCAGGTTCCAACATCTCTAGCCAGTATGCTTTTTTCTCTCCACCTTTCAGAGCCTTCTTATCTTTGTTTTATGTATAATATCTAGGGTTTTTAGTGGGATGAATAGAGAAAATTGCATTTAATTCATCTTGTCCTGTTAGCAGAAGTCATTTGTTTTCAAAATTACCTTTTAACTTCTAAAATTAGCTTATTATAAATTTTTTGTTTATTGTCCTATAAACTTTAACACATACGTAGATTGGTTAACAGATATGTGTTAATCCTGGTTACCACAACCAGGATACAGAACAGTACTATTAACCCCAAAACTGCCATGTGCTCTTTCTTTGTAGTCATGGCCTTTCCTCATTTCTAAATTCTGACAACCACTGGTCTGTTTTCTGTTACTATATAAATGGAATTATAAAAAGAATAAGTGATTTTTGAGAGTAGCTTTGTTTATTCAGTGTAGTGCCTTTGAGATTCATTGAAGTTGGTTTGTGTATCAATAATTTGTTTTTTTCTTCTGGATTAGTATTCCATTATATGGATATACATACCACAGGTTGTCTATACATTCGGTCATTAAAGGATATTGGGTTATTTCCATTTTTGATGATTATGAATGGACTTCTTAAAAACATTTGTGTACGGGCTTTTTATGTACATAGTTTTAATTTCTCTAGGGTAAATACTTGGTATGGGATTTCTGGGTCATATGTTAAGTATATGTTTAAGTTTATAAGGAACTGCCAAACTGTGTTCCAGAGCAGTTCTACCATTTTTCATATCTGTCAGCAAGGTTTGAGAATTCTAGTTCTCCTGCATCTTCACCAGCACTCGATATTGTTATATTTTTAAATTTTAGGTATTGTCGTAGTATATGTCAGTAGTTATTGTACTTTTAGCTTTTATTTCCATAATGGCTAATTATGGTGAATATCTTTTCATGTGCTTATTTGCCACACTATAGCCTTTGTGGTCAAGTGTCTGCTTGGGTCTTTTGCCCATATTTAAACTGGGTATGATTTAAACCTCCATGATAACCTGCCTGCTGGTATCATGGAGGAGGTGCTTTAGAGTTTGTGAGTCTGTCCACCACAATTATACCTTTGAATAATCTATCCCCACTTTTTAGTGCAAACAGGACCCATAACTTGTGTCTAACTAGTAGAATATGACAACAGTGATGGGATGTCACTCCCACCATTAGGTTATATTACGTAAAACTCTGTCTTGCTGGATGGAGACTCTAGAGACTTTTCTTGGCTTGATGAAATAAGTGGCCATGTTGGAATAGCCTGTGTGACAAGGTACTTCAGGTAGTCTCTGCAGGTGGCTTTTAGGAACTGCAGGAGGCCTCTTGTTGCTAACAGCCAAGAGCCAGCAAGAAGCCAGGGCCCTCAGTCCTACTGACACAAGAAAACAAAGTCTGCCTACAATCTTAGCAAACTTTGAGGTGGATTCTTCCCCAGTCATGCCTCCAGATGATAAGGCAGGTTGGCTGACATCTTGATTTCAACCTTGTTAAATCCTAAGCAGAGGACTCAGATAAACTGTTCCTGCAATCCTGACCTATAGAAATTGTAAGATAATAAGTGTGTAGTATTTTAAGCTGCTAATTTTGTGGTAATTAATTTGCTATGCAGCAATAATAAAACAATATAAGCCTAGAACATCTTGCTCTGTCAGAAAGTAAGAAGGGACTCAAATAACTGTAAGCTATGACAAAAGGACCCTGAAGTAAATTTGAAGGTGCTCTCACTAGCCATATCTGGGACAATATGAGAGTCAAAATAAATAATAGTATTAATATAACTCCTTGAATAAAATGGGAAATAATGAGTTCACATTTATATAAATAAATAACCAATCAATCAATGGAAAGAAGAGAAAGCTCTTCCTTGCTACTATAAGGACAACTAATTAATATAGAAGAAATAATATAATTAGAAAATATTTATTTTGCAATCATCATAGTAATAGTTAATTCAGGCAGAAACATCAATAATTGCTAAAACTAGGGGTGAAAGTGGGATGATAAATGAATATTTATATAGCTTCAAAGTATCTTTCCACAAACTAATTAATTACAAAGGTAAAAGAATAAATTTACAGTGGAAAATCTGGAAGGTATCACCAAGAAATCAAACTTAACGTTAGCAGCAATTGGACATATTGACATTTGTACTTCTGATATGATGTACTGTGAAGGGTACAACATCACTTTCATAGTATTCCTGCCAAACATGCTTAACCTGCATCTAATCATGAGGAAGCATCAGACAAATCTTAACGTTTTGCCCTTTTGCCATTATTGCAATAGTTGGTGAAACTTGAATGTACTCTCTGGGTGAAGAATACATGGGAGTTGTTGTATTTATCTTGTAGTTTTCCCTCTGTAAGTTTAAAATTGTTTCCAAATAAAAAATTTAAAAAGTGGCCAGGAGTGGTGGCTCATATCTGTAATCCTAGCACTTTGGGAGGCCAAGGGAGGTAGATATGTTGAGCCCAGGAGTTCGAGGCCTGGGCAACATGGTGAAACTCTGTCTCTACTAAATATATAAAAATTAGCCAAGTGTGGTGGCATATGCCTGTAGTCCCAGCTACTTGGGAGGCTGAGGTGGGAAGATCACCTGAGCCTGGGGAGGTCGAGGCTACAAGTGAGCTGTGATTGTACCACTGCACCCCAGCCTGGGTGACAGAGTAAGACCACCTCTCAAAAACACAAAGAAATTTAAAAAGGAAATATGTGCCAGGCACTGTCCCAGGTAGTAGAATACTTCTGGCAACAAAAACAGACAAAAATTCCTGCTCTCATGGATTTTACCTTTTAGTGGGAGGAAATGAACACTAAATAAATCATTATACTGTAGTGTGAATAAGAAAAAATATTTAAAAAATCATTATATCAAGTCATTTGGGAATAAATGCAATGATTAATAATAAACCAGAGGAAGAGCATAAGAGAGTGACTCCAGGACCTAGCTATGTGGGCTGATAGGTGCTCTATTTAAATTAGGCTAGTCAGCAAAGGTCTCTTTGAGAGGTAATGTTTGAGTGGAGACCTAAAAGATAAAGATTCAGTTATGCAAAGGTCTAGGGAAAGAGCACTCCAGGCATAAGAACCAGCAAGTTCAAAGTTCAAAGGACCTGAGGTGGGAATGAGCTTGGAATTTTTAGGAGTACCCCCTGGGATTATGAAGGTAGTTTAACATTGACTCCAACATTAAAAACAAAAACAAAAACAAAAACAAACAAAAACAAAACAAAACAGGTGAGAATTTAAAGCTATAGAGTATGAACAGCAGAACTCTGAAATTTGACTTCTGGGTTCAAATCCAATTTCTGCTACCAGCTATGTGACTCTGTGAAAATGCCTTAACCTTTCTGTGCCTCAGTTCCCTCATTTGTACATGAGAATTAATAATAGCTCCAACTTAAATAGGTTACTTGGAGAATTAAACGGATGAGTGCATGTAAAATGCTTAGGACAGTGTCCAGTGTGCTAACCCAGTATATATTAGAAATTATCTTAACTGATTTGGCCTGGGCTCATTAACTGCCTGGTTGGTGTGTGTGTGGCAGGATCCCAGGAAGTATAGTTTGTCTGGTTGTATGTTTCTGAGAGGGGACAGAGGAGCCCAGTCCTAAGAAATGTGACGTTGCACAGTAAGGGATGAGGGCTGCTTCCTGCTCATTCCTAGCCCCTACCAAAACCAGGTCCTGTGAAAGGGATTCTATCAGGTGTGACCCATTGAATAAAACAGGAAACCATGAATTCCCATTTGCGTACATAAATAAAGGCACAGTCAAAATCCCTTATTGAAGCCTAATTCTAATTTTTTATACTTAACCTAGACCCAAATTCAACTCATGTTTGAGCTCTTCTAAATAAAAGCCATTCCTAATCTTTGTCCTGTATACAAATGAAGTCCTAACCCTTTGTCCAACCAAATCCTGACCACTTCTCCAATCAGAGGTCTGCTGCTGGCTCCAAATCTAGCCTAGATCCAAATTTCACTCCAAGAGGTCCAAACTTGGCCCCCTCTTCGGCCCCCTATCTTCACTTAATCTGTTATGGGCCTTGACTCAGGCCCCGTTACAGCTCTGGTCTCAATCTTGGTGCTGTACTGGATAACTGTGCTGATCTTAGAAACATTTCTTATGAGGCACTCAGATTCCTGCCTTTCATTCCTAACATTTTTTAGGGGAACCATCGTGTTGGGGTGAATGAAATTATCTTGGGTGATGAGAGATGCTACTTCCATAATTTATTAGGGCCTGATCTTTCACTTATTTATTATTATCCCCTCAATGTGCTATTCCTTTTTGTCTTTGCTCACGTTCTTCTCTTTAACTGCAATGCCTCCTCTGCTCCTGATCACCTCCCCAAATCCTTTAATGATCAACTCTTGATGCTATATCTAGTGATACTATACTTCCCTTAGGACATGTTTTTGGGCCAGTGGATTCTATACCAATGTCCTTTGGACTTGTACTCACACTTTGTTTTACATCCTGATTTTTGGTGGAAAATTTCTATATAGGAGAGGCTGATCATTGGCATTCTGGGTGAATTGGTTCTTGAAAGTACATTTGCACAGCACTTTACCAGAAATTGAGAAAACAAATTTTCTAAATCAGATAATTTCAGGTGGGCTTCCATTTTGGGGAGCAGGATAACCTGAATGACTTTTCTGATTTAAACAACTAAAATTTTTAATAGAATATAAAGAAAATTAGATAGTTTAAAATGCCCTGTTGAACTACCATTAGATTAAGAAGCAGATAAATCCTCAAAACAAGGTAGAGTATATGCATACAATGAGATTCTACTGAGAATTAAAGAGGACAAATGATGGAAACATGCCACAACATGGATGAACCTCAGAAACCTCATGCTAGGTGAAAGAAGGCAGGTACAGATGAGTGTATGCTATTTGATTCCACTTAAATGAACTTCAAGAACAGGTAAAACTAACCTATGGTATTAGAAGTCAAGATAGTGTCTACACTTAGGGAGTAGGACTGGGAAGGGGCATGAAGGAAACTTCTGAGAGAAATGTTCTATCTCTCTCTTTTTTTTAAGAGACCGGGTCTCACCCTGCAGACTGGAATGCAGTGGTGCGATCATAGCTCATTGTAACCTCAAACCCCTGGGCTCTAACAACCCTCCCACCTTAGCCTCCCAAGTAGCTGCGACTACAGGTGTGTGCCACTATGCCAGGCCATTTTTTTTTTTTTTTGAGGCGGGGTCTCAGTCTGTCACCCAGTATGGAATGTAGTGGTGCGCTCTTGGCTCACTGTAGTCTCTGCCTCCCGGGCTCAAGTGATCCTCTGACCTCCGCCTCCCAAAGTGCTGGGATTATAGGTGTAAGCCACCATGCCTGACTGTTCTATATATCTTGTTCTGAGTGATGAAGATTTCTTTCTTTCTTTCTTTCTCTCTCTCTCTCTCCCTCTCTTTCTCTCTCTCTCTCTTTCTTTCTTTCTTTTTGTATATTTGCAAATTCATACAGCTGTTATTTGTGCTTGGAGCCTACCCAAAGTCGGAAATGTAGTAGGAGAACCCCTGAGCAGAAAAAAAATGAAATTTCTAAAGACTGCACCTTAGTGTAAAGGTAAAGGAGAAGTAAACCCTGTCAAGCAGAAGGGCAGAAAGAAAAATTGCTCATTTTGACTTTGTTGCTGAATTGAAAGAAAAAATTTCCCTATTGTAGCAATGGGCACACCTAGGACCCAGATCCTGGATTTTAAGTATTACTTCTGACTAAAAAGGACTCAGAATGCCTTGGAATAATAGCTGATTCCAGGGCTGGATCAGGGAAGTTATAAGGCTGGAACATCTTGTGGTGGCAGAAAGTAAGGAAATGTCCTCCAGATGGTAGGTGCATGTCACAAGGACATAGGAGTCACCTTGAAGGAGTTTCCACTGGTCAGATCTGAGGCAATTTGATCATCATAATAAATAAAAATGTTAACAGATTATAACCATTGAATAAAATATTGGGTTCTATGAGTCTGCTCCAATAAATAAATAAATAAATAAATGCAAGTCACGTGTAGCTGGTGGCTACCTTATTGCATAGCACAGCTCTAGAGAATCTCACATATTTACATGAGGAGTCATGTATAAAAATGCCTATTGTAACATTGTTTGTAATAGAAAATTAGAAGCAATATAAAAGTACATCAGAAGTAGAATGAATAAATAAATAAAATTGTGGTTTATTTAGACAATGAAGCACATACAGCAGTGAAATGAATAATTTACTTTTACATGGGCCAACGTGTATGAAGCTCAGAAACATGTTAACTGAAAAAGCAAGTCATAAAAGAAAACATAAAATAATCTTTGATATAAAATTCAAAAACAGGCAAAACAAGTTATATAAGGATACAAACATAGCTAACAAATTAAATAGAAACAAGAAACTACAAAATTTAGGGTAGTGGTTGTTTTTGTATAGAGGGAGTGCTGTGTGTATTGGGAAGGGCTTTTAAGGTAATATGTACCTGGGTAGTCATGTCTTTACTTTTTCTTTTTTTTGCCTGGCACTTTCCACATGGAGATACGTGTCATTATTTTTAAATTGCCTTTATATATGACACTTTAAGTTTTTAAATTAAAATTTTTTATTGAGGTGAAGTTCACATAACCATAAAACTAACAATTTTATTTATTATTTTTTATTTTTCCGTAAGTTATTGGGGTACAGGTGGTATTTGGTTACATGAGTAAGTTCTTTAGTGGTAATTTGTGAGATTCTGGTGCACCCTTCACCCAAGTAGTATACTCTGCAGCATATTTATAGTCTTTTATCCCTTGCCCCCCTCCTACTCTTTCCCCCGAGTCCCCAAAGTCCATTGTATCATTCTTATGCCTTTGCATCCTCACAGCTTAGCTCCCACATATCAGTGAGAACATACGATACTTTGTTTTCCATTCTTGAGTTACTTCACTTAGAATAATAGTCTCCAATCTCATCCAGGTCACTGCAAATACTGTTAATTCATTCCTTTTTAGGGCTGCATAGTATTCCATCATATATACATATACCACAGTTTCTTTATCCACTCGTTTATTGATGGGCATTTGGGTTGGTTCCACGATTTTGCAGTTGTGGATTTTGCTGCTATAAACGTGTGTGCAAGTATCTTTTTTGAATAATGACTTCTTTTCCTTTGGGTAGATACCCAGTAGTGGGATTGCTGGATCAAATGGTAGTTCTACTTTTAGTTCTTTAAGGAATCTCCACACTGTTTTCCGTAGTGGCTGTACTAGTTTACATTCCCACCAGCAGTGTAGAAGTGTTCCCTGTTCACTGCATCCACACCAATATCTACTGTTTTTTGATATTTTGATTATGGCCATTCTTGCAGGAGTAAGGCAATATCTCATTGTGGTTTTGATTTGCATTTCCCTGATCATTAGTGATGTTGAGCATTTTTTTCATGTGTTTGTTGGCCATTTGTATATCTTCTTTTGAGAATTGTCTGTTCATGTCCTTATCCCGTGTTTTGATGGGATTATTTTTTTTTTTTCTTACTGATTTGAGTTTTGTAGATTCTGGATATTAGTCCTTTGTCAGATGTATACATTGTATAAATTTTCTCCCACTCTGTGGGTTGTCTGTTTACTCTGCTGACTGTTCCTTTTGCCTTGCAAAGCTCTTTAGTTTAATTAGGTCCCAGCTATTCATCTCTGTTTGTATTGCATTTGCTTTTGGATTCTTGGCCATGAAATCCTTGCCTAAGCCAATGTCTAGAAGGGTTTTTCCAATGTTATCTTCTAGAATTTTTATAGTTTCAGGTCTTAGGTTTAAGTCCTTAATTTATCTTGAGTTGATTTTTGTATAAGGTGAGAGATGAGGATCCAGTTTCATTCTCCTACATGTGGCTAGCCAATTATCCCAGCACGATTTGTTGAATAGGCTGTCCTTTCCCTGCTTTATGTTTTTGTTTGCTTTGTTGAAGATCAGTTGGCTGTAAGTATTTGGGTTTATTTCTGGGTTCTCTATTCTGTTCCATTGGTCTATGTGCCTATTTTTATACCAGTACTACACTGTTTTGGTGACTATGGCCTTATAGTATAGTTTAAAATCAGGTAGTGTGATGCCTCCACAGTTGTTCTTTTTGCTTAGTCTTGCTTTGGCTTTGTGGGCTCTTTTTTGTTTCCATATCAATTTTAGCATTGTTTTTTCTAATTCTGTGTGGAATGATGGTGGTATTTTGATGGGATTGTGTTGAATTTGTAGATTGCTTTTGGCAGTATGGTCATTTTCACAATATTTATTCTACCCATCCATGAGCATGGGATGTGTTTCCATTTGTTAGTGTCGTCTGTGATTTCTTTCAGCAGTGTTTTGTAGTTTTCCTTGTAGAGGTCTTTCACATTCTTGGTTAGGTATATTCCTAAGTATTTTATTTTTGCAGCTATTGTAAAAGGGGTTAAGTTCTTGATTTGATTCTCTGCTTGGTCGCTGTTGGTATATAGCAAAGCTATTGATTTGTGTACATTAATTTTGTATCCAGAAACTTGGCTGAGTTTTTTTTTTTATCAGTTCTAGGAGCTTTCTGGAGGAGTCCTTAGGGTTTTCAAGGTAAACGATCATATCGTCAGCAAACAGTGACAGTTTGACTTCCTCTTTAGCGATTTGGATGCCTTTTATTTCTTTTTGTTGTCTGATTGCTCTGGCTAGGACTTCTAGCACTGTATTGAAGAGGAGTAGTGAGAGTAGGTATCCTTGTCTTTTTCCAGTTCTCAGAGGGAATGCTTTCAACTTTTCCCCATTCAGTATTATGTTGGCTGTGGGTTTGTCATAGATGGCTTTTATTACACTAAGATATGTCCCTTGTATGCCGATTTTGCTGAGAGTTTTAATCAAAGTGATGCTGGATTTTGTCGAATGCTTTTTCTGCATCTATTGAGGTGATCATGTGATTTTTGTTTTAATTCTGTTTATGTGGTGTATCACATTTATTGACTTGTGTATGTTAAATCACACCTGCATCCCTGATATGAAACCCACTTGATCATGCTGGATTATCTTTTTGATATGTTGTTGGATTCTGTTAGCTAGTAGTTTGTTAAGGATTTTAGCATCTATGTTCATCAAGGATATTTGTCTGTAGTTTTCTTTTTTGGTTATATCCTTTCCTGGTTTTGGTATTGGGGTGATGCTAGCTTCATAAAATGAATTAGGGAGAGTTCCTTTTTTCTCTATCTTGTGGAATAGTGTCAAAAGGATTGGTACCACTTCTTCTTTGAATGTCTGGTAGAATTCTGCTATGAATCTGTCTGGTCTTGGACTTTTTTTTTGTTGGTAATTTTTAAATTACCATTTCAGCCTCGCTGCTTGTTATTGGTCTGTTCAGGGTATCTAATTCTTCCTGATTTAAGCTAGAAGGGTTGTATTTTTCCAGGAATTTATCTACCTCTTCTAGGTTTTCTACTTTATTTGCATAAAGGTGTTCATAGTACCCTTGAATGATCTTTTGTATTTCAGTGGTGTCAGTTGTAATATCTCCTGTTTCATTTCTTAGTGAGGTTATTTGGGTTTTCTCTCTTCTTTTCTTGGTTAATCTTGCTAATGCTCTATCCATTTTATTTATCTTTTCAAGGAACCAGATTTTTGTTTTATTTATCTTTTGTATTTTTTGTTTGTTTGTTTCAATTTCATTTAGTTCTGCTCTGATCTTGGTAATTTCCTTTCTTCTGTTGGGTTTGGGTTTGGCTTATTCTTGTTTCTCTAGTTCCTTGAGGTGTGAACTTAGAATGTCAGTTTGTGCTCTTTAAGTCTTTTTGATGTAGGCACTTAGGACTATGAACTTTCCTCTTAGCATTGCCTTTGCTGTATCCCCGAGGTTTTGATAGGTTGTGTCATTATTCTCTCAGTTCAAAGAATTTTTAAATTTCCTTCTTGATTTCATTTTTGACCCAATGCTCATTCAGGAGCAGATTATTTAATTTTCATTTATTTGCATGGTTCTGAAAGTTCCTTTTGGAGTTGATTTCCAGTTTCATTCCACTGTGGTCTGAGAGAGTGCTTGATATAATTCTGAAGTTTCCTTTTGGAGTTGATTTCCAGTCTTATTCCACTGTGGTCTGAGGGAGTGCTTGACATAATTTCAATTTTCTTAAATTTACTGAGGCTCATTTTATGGCCTATCATATGGTCTACCTTGGAGAAAGTTCCATGTGCTGTTGAATAGAATGTGTATTCTGTGGTTGTTGGATGAAATGTTCTGTATATATCTGTTAAGTCAATTTGTTCCAAGGTGTAGTTTAAATCCATTATTTCTTTGTTCACTTTCTGTCTTGATGACCTGTCTAGTGCTGTCAGTGGAGTACTGAAGTCCCCCACTATTATTGTGTTGCTGTCTATCTCATTTCTTAGGTCTATTAATAATTGTTTTATAAATTTGGGATCTCCAGTGTTAGGTGCATATATGTTTAGGATTGTGACATTTTCCTGTTGGACAAGGCCTTTTACCATTATATAATGTCCCTCTTTGTCTCTTCTAGCTGCTGTTGCTTTAAAATTTGTTTTGTCTGTTATAAGAATAGCTATCCCTGCTTGCTTTTGGTGTCCATTTGCATGAAATGCCTTTTCCCACCCCTTTACTTTATGTTAGTCCTTATGTGTTAGGTGAGTCTCCTGAAGGCAGCAGATGGTTGGTGAGTTCTTATCCATTCTGCATCTTTTAAGTGGGGCATTTAGGCCATTTACATTCAATGTTAGTATTGAAATGTGAGGTACTGTTACTTTCATCATGCTTTTTGTTGCCCATGTACTTTGATTTTTTTGTTTTTTGTTTTTGCTTTTTAACATGTATTTTTGTTTTATAGGTCCTGTGTGATTTATGCTTTAAAGAGGTTCTGTTTTGATGTGTTTCCAGGATTTGTTTCAAGATTTAGAGTTCCTTTTAGCAATTCCTGTAGTGGTGGCTTGGTAATGGTGAATTCTCTCAGCATTTGTTTGTCTGAAAATGACTGTATCTTTCCTTCATATATGATGCTTAGTTTTGCTGGATACAAAATTCTTGGCTGATAATTGTTTTGTTTGAGGAGGCTGAAGATAGGGCCCCAATCCCTTCTAGCTTGTAGGGTTTCTGCTGAGAAATCTGATGTTAATCTGCTAAGTTTTCCATTATAGGTTACCTGGTGCTTTTGTCTCGCAGCTCTTAAAATTCTTTCTTTCATCTTAATTTTGGATAACCTTATGACAATGTGCCTAGGCGAGGATCTTTTTGCGATGAATTTTCCAGGTATTCTTTGTGCTTCTTGTATTTGGATGTCTAGGTCTCTAGCAAGGCCGGGGAAATTTTTCTTGATTATGCCACTGAATATGTTTTCCAAGCTTTTATGGTTCTCTTCTTTCTCAGGAACACTGATTATTCTTATGTTTGGTTGTTTAACATAATCCCAGACTCCTTGGAGACTTTGTTCATATTTTCTTATTCTTTTTTTCTTTGTCTTTGTTGGATTAGGTTAATTCGAAGACCTTGTCTTTGAGCTCTGAATTTCTTTCTTCTACTTGTCCAGTTCTATTGCTGAGACTTTCCCAGAGCATTTTGCATTTCTAAAATTGTGTCCAAACTTTCCTGAATTTTTGACTGTTTTGTGTTTAAGCTATCTATTTCTTTGAATATTTCTCTCTTCAATTCTTGTATCATGTTCTTGGATTTCCTTGCATTGGGTTTCGTCTTTCTCTGGTCCCTCCCTGATTAGCTTAATAACTAACCTCCTGAACTCTTTTTCAGATAAATCTGGGACTTCTTGGTTTGGATCCATTGCTGGTGAACTAGTGTGATTTTTTGTTGGGTGTTGAAGCGTCTTGTTGTGTCATATTACCAGGGTTGGTTTTCTGGTTCCTTCTCATTTGGGTAGGCTCTGTTAGAGGGAAGGTCTAAGGCTGAAGGGATGTTCCCTTGATGTATTAGTCTCCCCCTTTTCCTATGGATGTGGCTTCCTATGAGTCGAAATGCATTGAATGTTGTCTGTCTTCTGGGTCTAGCTACCCAGCGAATCTACCTGGCTCCCGGCTGGTACTGGGGGTTGTCCGCAGAGTCATATCATGTGAACATGAACCATCTGTGGGTCTCTCAGCTGTGTATACCAGCGCCTGTTCCTGTGGAGGTGGCAGGGGCGGGGTGGGGGGTGTGCAATAGATTCTGTGAGGGTTCTTAGCTTTGTTGGTTTAATGCTCTTTTTTTGTGCTGGTTGACCTCCTGTCAGGAGGTGGTGGTTTCCAGAAAGCATCCACTGTAGTAATATAGACAGGGACCAGCAATGGGCAGGGCCTTAAAACTCCCAAGATTATATAACCTTTGTCTTCCACTACCAGGGTGGATAGGGAAGGACCATTCAGGTGGGAGTGGGGCTAGGTGTGTCTGAGCTCAGACTCTCCTTGGGTGGGTCTTGCTGTGGGTCTGTGGGGGATGGAGGTGAGATTCCCAGGTCACTGGAGTTGATTACCTAGGAGAATTATGGCTGCCTCAACTGAGTCATGCAGGTTGTCAGGGAAGTGAGGGAAGGCCAGCAGTCACAGATCTCACCCAGCTCCCAGCAAACGAAGGGCCTGTCTCATACCCACCATGTCCCCACAACAGCCCCAAGTCTGTTTCCAGGCGGAGGACATGACAGGCTTGAAAACTTGCCCCCGGCTAGTCACCTTCCAGCTGTGATAGAAAAGGGCTTGGTTCTTCCCCTGCTTGTGGAGTCTGCACACTGGATTTGCGCCCTCCCATGAGTTCTGATCAGGAGGCTTCTTGCCTGTTCAAATTGTTACAAAGTTCATCTAGAGATTTCCTTCTCCCTGTGGAGCTTTACCCCCTGCTCCTCTGGTCACCATCCCGATGGATCCCTGTGGTGCCAGGCAGGAATAGCCTGTGAGGCTATTCCTCACAGCCAGCTCCCCAGGCCTTTCTGCTGCTTCCTCTACCCCTATATTTCACTCGGCTCTCTAAATTGACTCAACTCCAGGTAAAGTCAGAAACTTGTCCTTCAAACAGACCTTCAGCTTCTCCAGTGGGAGTGTGTGTTCAGGAGAGGAGGGTCTCCCTTTCCCACTTCAGCTGTTTGGGCACCCACAGTATTTGGGGTGTCTCCCGGGTCCTGCAGGTGCAGTCTGCTTCCTTCAGATGGTCTTTGGGTCCTCTTGGGATTGCTGGTTTGTTCTTGCAGTTGATCTGGAGCTGAAATTTACAACGTGAGCTTCCACAAGCTGCTCTGTCCAGAGCTGCAATCTAATCCTACCCTCTGTCTGCCATGATTGCCAAACACCTGAAACTAGTTTAAAGTGTCCTCTTCAGTGGCACTACTGTGCAACTACTCCATCTATCTAGTTTCACAACATTCTCATCACCCCAAAAGAAAACCCTATTACCATCAAGAAATCAATTCCCATTCCCCACTTCCCCAGCATCTGGAAACTACCAATCTACATTCTTTTTCTATGCATTTATCTGTTCTGAATACCTCATATTAAATAGAATCATTAAATATGTGATCTTTTGTGTTTAGCTTCTTTCACTTAGCGTAATGATTTTGTGGCTCATCCATGTTGTAGCATGTATCAGTTTTTCATTCCTTTTCATGGCTGAATAATATTTCATTGTAAGTAAATACCACAGTTTGTTTCTCCATTCATCTGTTGATGGACATTTGGGCTCTTTCCACCTTTTGGCTATTGTGAATAGTGTTGCTATGAACATACATGTACATGTATTTGAGTACTAGTTTTCATTTCTTTTGGGTAAATACCTAGGAGTGGAATTGCTGGGTCATATGGCAACTCCATGTTTAACTTTTAGAGTAACTGTCAAACTGTGTTTCACAGCACCTTATATGTGTACTTTACAATAAAAAAATTTTAAAAACCCAATGAAAGGCTGGAGATGTTGATGGAGTTAACTGGAGATGAAGTCTTCCCCTTTATCTCTACTAAGTATTTCCACCTCTGCTTTTCATCTAGTCTGTGCATTTTCTTTACCTTCGAAAACAGATGAAGGGAATTTTCCCAGAAGCCAGTACTTACTTTCTTTTTTTTTTCTTCTGAGACAGAGTCTCACTCTGTTGCCCAGGCTGGAGTGCTGTGGCGCAATCTCAGCTCACTGCAATCTTTGCCTCCCGGGTTCAAGTGATTCTCCTACCTCAGCCTCCCGAGTAGCTGGGATTACTGATGCCCACCACCACTCCCAGAAGCCAGTACTTCTGAATCCCAGGAGAAGCCTGTGTCAACAGCTTTTCTGAAACCTGGAAAATATAACTGAAAAAGTAAAATATTTCCAGCAAGCATTTGTTATGTGCCAGGCAGTCTGTTAGCTGTTTCACGGATGTCATCACTTTGAAACTAATCAACTCTCCTGTGATTTTAATATTATCATGGTTTCAGTTCGTCTCTCTTGTGGTATCTAGCACAGAGCTGGAGGAACTCATTGAATGATATGGCTGGATAGGCAAGAGGTGGTGAATAAGAGGTTCAGTGTTCTCTGGGCACAGTGAGAAGGTCTGGCAAGGGCAATGCCCGCCATATGGGCACCACAAGCAGGCTACAGAAAGGGTTCTTCTTCAAACTGATATTCTTTAAATATTTGTTCAGCATTTATTTGGCAGGAGAAAGGAAAAACCAATTTTTTAAAAATAAAAATTGCATACCTTTCTGCATGTTCAAAATAAGGAACATATTATATGTACCAAACAGCATAATATTTTAACTTATTTGGAATTGCCTTTCATTTCATGGTTTTTCCATTTCTTGTAATTGGAGTGCGTTAGTCACTCACACTCACTAAGGGGAAAAGTAACTAACTGCCCGTGGATAGAGACAGGAAGTCTTGTTTAAATATATTTGAAAAGTATTTTGGCAAAATTATTTCTACTTTTAAGTAGTTTTTGTTCCTGTTTTAGTTTTTTTTCCCCCTGAACCTAGCAACTCCTTAACAGGCACATTAAAATATTTTTATTTTGATAATAAACTAGATGACTTGTTGTAGACCGCCTTACACTGTGCATTATTCAGTTTTAGGCTTTGAGAGTAAGGCTACTGCTAACCCTGGCTCCTTCTCCCCAAGTCAGCTGGATAGTGTTAGCCTCAGGGCCTGGGGGGTATGAGTGTGCACAATTGCAAAAATATTCCATAAATAGTATGAGCTTGTAAGGGGTTTGTTACTATTGTGTTTATTTCCATGTCAGTTAACTTTGGTAGAGAGGATGGGACCAATTTTTGCTTCACCAGTTAGTTGAGAAGTTTCTTATAGAAATCTGAGTTAATTAGCAGAGATTTAATCCCATGATATTGTTTCCTTTTGTGTAGTGGGAAGCAACTGGCTAACTGGTCCACTACTTAAACTGGCTTGTTATTTGTGTGGGAAAAGGAAAAGGTCATTCTTAACCAAGAAGGAGGCTGTTCTTTAGATTTCAAGTCCATGTGCCAAGAATCTGGGGAAAGAGAAAACTTCTGTGCTTGTGCCTGGATCCCATCCCCTTCTGTTTCTTCAGCTACTTCACCAATTATCCCTTTCTTTTCAGAAGTTTCAACTTACCTTCTATTAGCATTGGAGGATGTTCAATATTTTTCCATTGGAAAAAGGAAACCCACATCCCTTTGGCTACTTCCCCATAACCCTTCTCCTTCACACAAAACAATTTCTTGAATGAGTTGTCCACACTTATGTTTCCTCACCTTTTACCCACTCATCAACCCACTGTGATTTGGCTTTTCCCTCTGCCCCTCTACTATAATTGCATCTACCACCATCAACCAACTATCTCTTACTTGTTAAATTCAGTGGCTTTTAGCTGTGTTTTCTCTCTCCTTGTCACCACATTTATCTCTGTTGACAATTTCCCCCCCCCGCTAGAAACTTACTCTGGCTTTCAGAAACTTCTCTGGTTGCTGGGGTCTGAATGTGTACTCCCTTCCCGCAAATTCATATGTTGAAACCTAACCTCCAAGGTGATGGAATTAAGAGGTAGAGCCTTTGGGAGGTGATTAAATAATGAGGAGACCTCATAAATGGGATTAGTACCTTTATGAAAGAGGCCTGAAGGATCTTGTTTGCCTCTTCCACTGTGTGAGAACACGGCTAGAAATCACCATCTATGGGGAATGAGCCCTCACCAGACACTGAAATTGCCAGCACTTGGATCTTGGACCTCTACACCTTCGGACCTGTACAAAATATGTTTCTGTTATTTATAAGCTATCCAGTTTATGGTATTTTGTTGTAGCAGCCCAAACAGACTAAGACACTGATTCTCCCACTATTCCAATGGGTCTCTTTCAGTCTTCTTCATGGGCCTTTCTCAGTCTCTTTTATATATTCTTTTCCTTCCTATTCTCTAAATTTGAGTACTTTAAAAAAATTTAGCTCTCAGTTAAAAAAATCTCATTTATTCCCCTGGCTTTCCCATGCTGGAGAGGCCACATATAGGAGCTGGCTTCAGTTATCATCTGTATGCTGATGGCTCCTAGATCTTTCCCTCTTGCTCATTCCTCCCTCTTGAGCTCTAGACATTTATATTTGAAGGCCTCCTGATTATCTGCCCTGGCAGTCTTGCAAGTATCTGAAACTCAACATATATTAAACTCTGCTTATCATCTTCATCCCCCTAGTCCTTCTAAACTTGCTCCTCCTCCTGGCTTTCCCAAGTCAGCAAATAGCCCCTCTCTCTGCTCAGTTATCCAAACAGAAACTTGAGCATCAGCCTAGAGTCAGCCCTTTCCTTCGAAGTCTTATTAATTTTCTCTTTTCAACAGATCCATGTTCTAGGTGATGTGGTAATCTTGCCTCTAGTCATTTTCCCTACAGTAAGATTGATCTTCTTGGAGTCTAGTTCTGATCACATGACTTCTATGCTCAAAAGTAAGCACTAGATCACAATAGAAAAATGGATAAAGAACACAAATAGACAATTCCCAGAAGAAACACAAATGGACTGGGCTGGGCATGGTGGCTCATACCTGTAATCCCAGTGCTTTGAGAGGCTGAGGCAGGAGGAGTTGGAGCCCAGGAGTTGGAGACCAGGCTGGGCAACGTAGTGAGACACCATCTCTACAAAAAAATTAAAAAAAAATTGCCAAACATGGTGGCATACACCTGTCATCCCAGCTACTTGGGAGGCTGAGGCAGGAGGATCCCTTGAGTCCAGGAGTTCAGGTCCATAGTGAGCTATGATTGTGCCATTGCACTCCAGCCTGGGTGGCAGAGTGAGACCCTGTTTAAAAAAAAAACCCACAAATGGGCAATAAATATCTAAGAAGGGGCTCAATCTCACTTATAATAAAAATTAAAGCACCATGATACCAGTTTTCACTTGCCAGATTTGCTAAAACCTAGGGTTAGTGAGGGGAAATGGATACTCATACACAGATGGTGGGAGTGTAAACTGGTAGAACCTTTTGGAGGCAATTTGGCAGCATGTATCAGAATATTAAGCATGTATACCCTTTGATGCACTTTTAGATTTTATTCTACAGAAATATACAAGTATGTGTGTATATATATATATATATATATATATATATATATATACACAAAGACATTTATTACATTATTGTTCACAATAAGGAATTGGAAATAATCTAAATATCAACAATGAAATTATTAAGTAATGGTATATACAACATATACATAAAATTACTAAGCTGCTTTTAAAAATAATAAAGTGTCTGTTTAACACGACATGGAAAGATGATGACAATTTATTAAGCAAAAAGAGAAAGTTTCACAATAGTATGTTAATCTCATTTCTGTAAATAATTATTTTTTGTTTATATAAAAACTTTTGGAAATATAGGTACAAACATTAACTGTGGGTGTAGGAGTTACAGGAGTAGGGAGGATGGGGGCTTATACATTCTGTTTTGCACAATTCTTTTTTTTTTTTTTAATTTTTAAAGACAAGGTCTCACTGTATTGCTCAGGCTGGTCTTGAATTCCTGGGCTTAAGCAATCCTCTTGCCTCGGCCTTCCAAAATGCTGGGATTATGGGTGTGAGCCACTGTGCCCAGCCTGTTTTACACACTTCTATACCCTCAATTGAGGATGTTTTGTTTCCTGAGGTAGAGATATGATATGGGGATGGAGTTAGGTGGGAAACAGATCTAGGGATATGGATGTTACCTGGTGCCAATTATAATCTGGGAAGTCCACAGAAAGACTGAGGCAGCCATTAGCATTGCTAGAGGATGATGCAGATTATAGTGAACCAGGCACTGGTACAAAGAAGTTAGATTTTTTGGGGTGCTATTCGCTAGCAGAAACATTAAGGCCCCAGGTTTTTTCCACCTTTCACTTGGCTATTTGAAATATGTCTGCCTGTTTTATTTATTTATTTGTTTTTATTTTTTGTGGGTACATAGTAGGTATATATAATAATGGGGTACATGAAATTTGCTGATACAGGCTTGCAATGTGTAATAATCACATCATGGAAAATGGGGTATCCATCCATTCAAGCATTTATCCTTTGTGTTACAAACAATACAGTTATACTCTTTCAGTTATTTTAAAATGTGCAGTTAAATTATTAGAGACCATAGTCACCCTGGTGTGCTATCAAATTCTAGATCTTATTCATTCTTTCTATTTTTATTTTGTACCCATTAACCACCCCAACTTCTCTCTCACCACCCCCCACACCCCCATTACCCTTCCCAGCTTCTGGTAACCATCCTTATACTCTCTCTCTCTGTGGGTTCAATTGTTTAATTTTTAGCTCCCACAAATAAGTGAGAACATGCAATGTTTGTCTTTCTGTGCCTGACTTATTTCACTTAACATAATGGCCTCCAATTCCATGTTGTTGCAAATGGACTGGTTCTCATTCTTTTTTAATGGCCAAACAGTACTCCATTGTGTGTATGTACCACATTTTCTTTATCCATTCATCTGTTGATGGACACTTAGGCTGCTTCCAAATCTTAGCTATTATGAACAGTGCTGCAACAGACATGGGAGTGCAGATATCTCTTCCTTATAATGATTTCCTTTCTTTTAAGTACATGCCCAGCAGCGGGATTGCTGGATCATATGGTAGCTCTATTTTTAGTTTTTAAAGGAACTTCCAAACTGTTCTCCATAGTGGTTGTACTAATTTACATTCCCACCAATAGTGTGTGAGGTTCCCTTTTCTCCATATCCTCTCCAGCATTTGTTATTGCCTGTCTTTTGGTTAAAAGCCTGTCTGCCTTTTTTGTAGGTGAGCTTCCTCATGTTTTCACAATGGCTGTCACAGCTCCAGACAACACATGAAGAAAGCTGTGTCCAAAGAATAAAGTGGACCTTCCTTTTTCTATGTTTCTTTTAAAGATCAAGAAAAACTTTTCTGGGAGAAAAACTTTATTAGTCAGAGTCCTGGCAGGAAACAGATCGCTACACAATGACAGGTTATCTTTTTCATAAATGGCTGCAGAAATCTCACTCATCCCACATACTTTAATACAATGAGACCTTATCATTTCCCCATTAAGAGGTGAAGTCAAGTTCTCCTCTCTTTGAATATGAGTGGGCTTGTGAATTTATCAGTCATTAGCGTATAGCAGAAATGATGGCTGTGTGACCTTTTAGGCTAAGTCATATAAAATGATGCAGCTTTTGCCTGATTAATTGGAACACTTATACTTGTAGCCCTGAGCTGCCATGTAAGAAGTCCAACTGAGACAGTCATGCTGTAGAGACCAAATGTAGAAACTCTGGTCAACAGCTCAGTTGAGCTCTTAGCTGACAAGCAGTATCGACTATAAGCCATTTGAGTGAGCCTTCTTGGACATCCAGTACAGTTAAGTTTTCAGATGACTGCAGCCCAAGCTGACATCTAACTACAACTGCAAGAAAGACCCAAAGAGAACATTTTCCACCTGAGCCCTTCCCAAATTCCTGACTCAAAAATTGTGAGAAAAATAAAATGATTGTTTTAAACCACTAAGTTTTGGGGTATTTTGTTACACATCACTAGTAATTGGAACACACACAGCCTGAGCAACATGGCAAAATCCCATCTGTACAAAAATTACAAAAATGAGCCGGGCATGATGGCCTGCACCCATAGTCCCAGCTACTTGGAAGGCTGAGGAGGGAGAATCGCTTGAACCCAGGAGGTTGAGGCTGTAGTGAGTTGTGCTCACCCCACTGCACTCCAGCCTGGGCAACAGAGAGAGGCCCTCTCTCGATAAAAATAAATAAATAATTGTAGGAAAATCATTTTGGATTTCCATCCACATCTCAGTTTTCATCACATGCACACCAGTTATCTTCCTTGGTGTAAAATGACAGGAACCATGTAAAAAATTATTGTATTCTTATCTGGTTGCTTTTTCAGCAGTTTCTCTTGTGGCACACATACATTTATACTTTAATTGCCTAATATAATCTCAACATACAAAGCACACAAAGATTTTTATTCCACTTTAGTTTTAGAGTGCTTATCATATTTGACAGAGTGGCACCCTGTCTCTTAAAAAAATTATACCAATTTTAATAGATATGTAGTGATTTGGTTTGGATTTGCATTTCTCTAATGACTAATAATGTTAAGCATTTTTTCACGTGCTTATTGTTTATTTGTATGTCTTTTTGTTGAGAAATATCTAAGTCCTTTTCTCCTTTTAAAATTGGGTTGTCTTTTTGTTGTTGAGTTGCAGGAATTTTTATTTTTATTTTATTTTATTTTTTTTGGAGACGGAGTCTCGCTCTGTCGCCCAGGCTGGAGTGCACTGGCATGATCTTGGCACACTGCAACCTCTGCCTCCTGGGTTCAAGTGATTCTCCTGCCTCAGCCTCCTAAGTAGCTGGGACTACAGGCATGTGCCACCACGCCCGGCTAATTTTTATATTTTTAGTAGAGATGGGGTTTCACTATGTTGGCCAGGCTGTTCTTGAACTCCTGACCTCAGGTGATCCACCCGCCTCGGCCTCCCAGAGTGCTGGGAGTACAGGCATAAGCCACTGCACCCGACCGAGTTGCATGAGTTTTTAAATACTATGAATATTAAATACTTATCAGATACATAATTTACAAATATTTTCTTCCATTCTGTGAGGTTGTCTTTTCACTTTCTTGATAATGCCCTTTCATGCATGAAATTTGTAAACTGATGAAATCTAATTTATTTTTTTCTTTTGTTGCTGTTTCATATGTTTTGGTATCATATTCTAGAAACCACTGCCAAGTCCATTGTTATGAAGATTTACCCATATGTATTTTCCTAAGGGTTTTATGGTTTTAACTCTTACATTTAGGACATTGATCCATTTTGAGTTAATTTTTGTATATGATGTGAGGTAGGGGGTCTGACTTCATTCTTTTGCATGTGAAAATTCAGTTGTCCCAGCACCATTTGTTGAAGAGACTTTTCTTACCCTATTTAATGGACTTGTCACCTTTGTCAACAATCAATTGGTCATAGGTGTATGGGTTTGTTTTTGAACTCTTAATTCTATTCCAATGGTCTATATGTCTATCTTTATACTAGTACCACACTGTTTGGATCACTTTAGTGGTAAGTTTTGAAATCAGGAAGTATGAGTCCTCCAATGTTCTTTTTCAAGATCATTTTGACTATTAAGGGCTCCTTGCAATTCCATATGAATTTGAAAATTGGCTTTTCCATTTCTGCAAAAAAAGGATGTTGAAATATGTTTTTTTTCCTTTGAGACGGAGTCTCACTCTGTCGCCCAGGCTAGAGTGCAGTGGCATGATCTCAGCTCACTGCAACCTCTGGTTTCCAGGTTTAAGTGATTGTCCTGCCTCAGCCTCCTGAGTAGCTGGGATTATAGGCATGTGCCACTACACCCGGCTAATTTTTGCATTTTTAGTAGAGATGGGGTTTCACCATGTTGGTCAGGCTGGTCTTGAATTCCTGACCTTGTGATCGGCCTGCCTCGGCCTCCCAAAGTGCTAGGATTACAGGCGTGTGCCGCTGTGCCCAGCCAGGTGTTGAAATTTTGATAGGGATTGTTTTATATCTGTACATCCTTTTGGATAGTATTGATGTATTAACAATATTAAATCTTCCTGCCCATTAACATGGCACTTGTCTTTTCATTTTTTTCAGGAATGTTTTGTAGTTTTCAGTGTACAAGCCTTTCACATTTTTGGCCAGATTTATTCTTGGTTATTTTATTCTTTTAGATGGTGTTGTAAATTGAATTATTTTCTTAATTTCCATTTTGGATTGTGCATTGCAGGTATATAGAAACAACTAATTTTTTGTATGTTGATCTTATACTCTGTAACTTTGCTGAATTTGTTTATATACTCTGGTAGCTTTCTTGTGGATTCTTTGGGATTTTTTTTTTTTTTTTCCCTTGAGACAGGGTCTCACTCTGTCACCCTGGCTGGACTGCAGTGGCGTGAGCTCAGCTCACTGCAGCCTCGACTTCTCGGGCTCAAGTGATCTTCCTGCCTCAGCCCTATGAGTAGCTGGGATCACAGGCATGTGCCACCACGCCTGACTAATTTTTGTAGTTTTTGGAGAGACGGGGTTTTGCAATGTTGCCCAGGCTGTTCTCAAACTCCTTGGCTCAAGCAATTCACCCGCCTCGGCCTCCCTAAGTGCTGGGATTATTATCCTGGCTGGGCGCAGGCATAAGCCACTGCATCCAGACAGGATATTCTATATAGAGGATCATGTCATCTGTGAATAGAGATAGTTTTACATCTTCCTTTCTGTATTGTTTGCTAGGGCTGCTATAACAAAGTACCATAGGCTGGGTGGCTTAAACAACAGACATTTATTTTCTCACAATTCTTTTTTTTTTTAATTATTATTATTATTATACTTTAGGTTTTATGGTACATGTGCGCAATGTGCAGGTAAGTTACATATGTATACATGTGCCATGCTGGTGCGCTGCACCCACCAACTCGTCATCTAGCATTAGGTATATCTCCCAATGCTATCCCTCCCCCCTCCCCCCAACCCTGCAACAGTCCCCGAAGTGTGATGTTCCCCTTCCTGTGTCCATGTGTTCTCATTGTTCAATTCCCACCTATGAGTGAGAATATGCGGTGTTTGGTTTTTTGTTCTTGTGATAGTTTACTGAGAATGATGGTTTCCAATTTCATCCATGTCCCTACAAAGGACATGAACTCATCCTTTTTTATGGCTGCATAGTATTCCATGGTGTATATGTGCCACATTTTCTTAATCCAGTCTATCATTGTTGGACATTTGGGTTGATTCCAAGTCTTTGCTATCGTGAATAATGCCGCAATAAACATACGTGTGCATGTGTCTTTATAGCAGCATGATTTATAGTCCTTTGGGTATATACCCAGTAATGGGATGGCTGGGTCGAATGGAATTTCTAGTTCTAGATCCCTGAGGAATCGCCACACTGACTTCCACAAGGGTTGAACGAGTTTACAGTCCCACCAACAGTGTAAAAGTGTTCCTATTTCTCCACATCCTCTCCAGCACCTGTTGTTTCCTGACTTTTTAATGATTGCCATTCTAACTGATGTGAGATGGTATCTCATTGTGGTTTTGATTTGCATTTCTCTGATGGCCAGTGATGGTGAGCATTTTTTCATGTGTTTTTTGGCTGCATAAATGTCTTCTTTTGAGAAGTGTCTGTTCATGTCCTTCGCCCACTTTTTGATGGGGTTGTTTGTTTTTTTCTTGTAAATTTGTTGGAGTTCATTGTAGATTCTGGATATTAGCCCTTTGTCAGATGAGTAGGTTGTGAAAATTTTCTGCCATTTTGTAGGTTGCCTGTTCACTCTGATGGTAGTTTCTTTTGCTGTGCAGAAGCTCTTGAGTTTAATTAGATCCCATTTGTCAATTTTGGCTTTTGTTGCCATTGCTTTTGGTGTTTTAGACATGAAGTCCTTGACCATGCCTATGTCCTGAATGGTAATGCCTAGGTTTTCTTCTAGGGTTTTTATGGTTTTAGGTCTAACGTTTAAGTCTTTAATCCATCTTGAATTGATCTTTGTATAAGGTGTAAGGAAGGGATCCAGTTTCAGCTTTCTACATATGGCTAGCCAGTTTTCCCAGCAACATTTATTAAATAGGGAATCCTTTCCCCATTTCTTGTTTTTCTCAGGTTTGTCAAAGATCAGATAGTTGTAGATATGTGGCATTATTTCTGACGGCTCTGTTCTGTTCCATTGATCTATACCTCTGTTTTGGTACCAGTACCATGCTGTTTTGGTTACTGTAGCCTTGTAGTATAGTTTGAAGTCAGGTAGTGTGATGCCTCCAGCTGTGTTCTTTTGGCTTAGGATTGACTTGGCGATGCGGGCTCTTTTTTGGTTCCATATGAACTTTAAAGTAGTTTTTTCCAATTCTGTGAAGAAAGTCATTGGTAGCTTGATGGGGATGGCATTGAATCTGTAAATTACCTTGGGAAGGATGGCCATTTTCACGATATTGATTCTTCCTACCCATGAGCATGGAATGTTCTTCCATTTGTTTGTATCCTCTTTTATTTCCTTGAGCAGTGGTTTGTAGTTCTCCTTGAAGAGGTCCTTCACATCCCTTGTAAGTTGGATTCCTAGGTATTTTATTCTCTTTGAAGCAATTGTGAATGGGAGTTCACTCATGATTTGGCTCTCTGTTTGTCTGTTATTGGTGTATAAGAATGCTTGTGATTTTTGTACATTGAGGTTGTATCCTGAGACTTTGCTGAAGTTGCTTATCAGCTTAAGGAGATTTTGGGCTGAGATGATGGGGTTTTCTAGATATGCAATCATGTCATCTGCAAACAGGGACAATTTGACTTCCTCTTTTCCTAATTGAATACCCTTGATTTCCTTCTCCTGCCTAACTGCCCTGGCCAGAACTTCCAACACTATGTTGAATAGAAGTGGTGAGAGAGGGCATCCCTGTCTTGTGCCAGTTTTCAAAGGGAATGCTTCCAGTTTTTGCCCATTCAGTATGATATTGGCTGTGGGTTTGTCATAGATAGCTTTTATTATTTTGAGATATGTCCCATCAATACCTAATTTATTGAGAGTTTTTAGCATGAAGCGTTGTTGAATTTTGTCAAAGGCCTTTTCTGCATCTATTGAGATAATCATGTGGTGTTTGTCTTTGGTTCTGTTTATATGCTGGATTACATTTATTGATTTGCGTATATTGAACCAGCCTTGCATCCCAGGGATGAAGCCCACTTGATCATGGTGGATAAGCTTTTTGATGTGCTGCTGGATTCTGTGTGCCAGTATTTTATTGAGGATTTTTGCATCAATGTTCATCAAGGATATTGGCCTAAAATTCTCTTTTTTGGTTGTGTCTCTGCCCGGCTTTTGTATCAGGATGATGCTGGCCTCATAAAATGAGTTAGGGAGGATTCCCTCTTTTTCTATTGATTGGAATAGTTTCAGAAGGAATGGTACCAGTTCCTCCTTGTACCTCTGGTGGAATTCAGCTGTGAACCCATCTGGTCCTGGACTTTTTTTGGTTGGTAAGCTATTGATTATTGCCACAATTTCAGCTCCTGTTATTGGTCTATTCAGAGATTCAACTTCTTCCTGGTTTAGTCTTGGGAGGGTATATGTGTTGAGGAATTTATCCATTTCTTCTAGATTTTCTAGTTTATTTGCGTAGAGGTGTTTGTAGTATTCTCTGATGGTAGTTTGTATTTCTGTGGGATTGGTGGTGATATCCCCTTTGTCATTTTTTTATTGCATCTATTTGATTCTTCTCTCTTTTTTTCTTTATTAATCTTGCTAGCGGTCTATCAATCTTGTTGATCCTTTCAAAAAACCAGCCCCTGGATTCATTAATTTTTTGAAGGGTTTTTTGTGTCTCTATTTCCTTCAGTTCTGCTCTGATTTTAGTTATTTCTTGCCTTCTGCTAGCTTTTGAATGTGTTTGCTCTTGCTTTTCTAGTTCTTTTAATTTTGATGTTAGGGTGTCAATTTTGGATCTTTCCTGCTTTCTCTTCTGGGCATTTAGTGCTATAAATTTCCCTCTACACACTGCTTTGAATGTGTCCCAGAGATTCTGGTATGTTGTGTCTTGGTTCTCGTTGGTTTCAAAGAACATTTTATTTCTGCCTTCATTTCGTTATGTACCCAGTAGTCATTCAGGAGCAGGTTGTTCAGTTTCCGTGTAGTTGAGCGGTTTTGAGTGAGATTCTTAATCCTGAGTTCTAGCTTGATTGCACTGTGATCTGAGAGGTAGTTTGTTATAATTTCTGTTCTTTTACATTTGTTGAGGAGAGCTTTACTTCCAAGTATGTGGTCAGTTTTGGAATAGGTGTGGTGTGGTGCTGAAGAAAATGTATATTCTGTTGATTTGGGGTGGAGAGTTCTGTAGATGTCTATTAGGTCCACTTGGTGCAGAGCTGAGTTCAATTCCTGGGTATCCTTGTTGACTTTCTGTCTCATTGATCTGTCTGATGTTGACAGTGGCGTGTTAGAGTCTCCTATTATTAATGTGTGGGAGTCTAAGTCTCTTTGTAGGTCACTCAGGACTTGTTTTATGAATCTGGGTGCTCCTGTATTGGGTGCATATATATTTAGGATAGTTAGCTCTTCTTGTTGAATTAATCCCTTTACGATTATGTAATGGCCTTCTTTGTCTCTTTTGATCTTTGTTGGTTTAAAGTCTGTTTGATCAGAGACTAGGATTGCAACCCCTGCCTTTTTTTGTTTTCCATTTGCTTGGTAGATCTTCCTCCATCCTTTTATTTTGAGCCTATGTGTGTCTCTGCACGTGAGATGGGTTTCCTGAATACAGCACACTGATGGGTCTTGAGTCTTTATCCAATTTGCCAGTGTGTGTCTTTTAATTGGAGCATTTAGTCCATTTACATTTAAAGTTAATATTGTTATGTGTGAATTTGATCCTGTCATTATGATGTTAGCTGGTTATTTTGCTCATAAGTTGGTGCAGTCTCTTCCTAGTCTCGATGGTCTTTACATTTTGGCATGATTTTGCAGTGGCTGGTACTGGTTGTGCCTTTCCATGTTTAGCGCTTCCTTCAGGAGCTCTTGTAGGGCAGGCCTGGTGGTGACAAAATCTCCCAGCATTTGCTTGTCTGTAAAGTATTTTATTTCTCCTTCACTTATGAAGCTTAGTTTCGCTGGATATGAAATTCTGGGTTGAAAATTCTTTTCTTTAAGAATGTTGAATATTGGCCCCCACTCTCTTCTGGCTTGTAGGGTTTCTGCCGAGAGATCCGCTGTTAGTCTGATGGGCTTCCCTTTGATGGTAACCCGACCTTTCTCTCTGGCTGCCCTTAACATTTTTTCCTTCATTTCAACTTTGATGAATCTGACAATTATGTGTCTTGGAATTGCTCTTCTCGAGGAGTATCTTTGTGGTGTTCTCTGTATTTCCTGAATCTGAATGTTGGCCTGCCTTGCTAGATTGGGGAAGTTCTCCTGGATAATATCCTGCAGAGTGTTTTCCAACTTGTTTCCATTCTCCCTGTCACTTTCAGTTACACCAATCAGACGTAGATTTGTTCTTTTCACATAGTCCCACATTTCTTGGAGGGTTTGTTCGTTTCTTTTTATTCTTTTTTCTCTAAACTTCCCTTCTCGCTTCATTTCATTCATTTCATCTTCCAGGGCTGATACCCTTTCTTCCATTTGATCACATCGGCTCCTGAGGCTTCTGCATTCTTCATGTAGTTCTTGAGCCTTGGTTTTCAGCTCCATCAGCTCCTTTAAGCACTTCTCTGTATTGGTTATTCTAGTTATACATTCTTCTAAATTTTTTTCAAAGTTTTCAACTTCTTTGCCTTTGGTTTGAATATCCTCCCGTAGCTTGGAGTAATTTGATCTTCTGAAGCCTTCTTCTCTCAGCTCGTCAAAGTCATTCTCAGTCCAGCTTTGTTCCGTTGCTGGTGAGGAACTGCGTTCCTTTGGAGGAGGAGAGGTGCTCTGCTTTTTAGAGTTTCCAGTTTTTCTGCTCTGTTTTTTCCCCATCTTTGTGGTTTTATCTACTTTTGGTCTTTGATGATGATGATGTACAGATGGGTTTTTGGTGTGGATGTCCTTTCTGTTAGTTTTCCTTCTAACAGACAGGACCCTCAGCTGCAGGTCTGTTGGAGTACCTGGCCGGCCGTGTGAGGTGTCAGTCTGCCCCTGCTGGGGGGTGCCTCCCAGTTAGGCTGCTCGGGGGTCAGGGGTCAAGGACCCACTTGAGGAGGCAGTCTGCCCGTTCTCAGATCTCCAGCTGCGTGCTGGGAGAACCACTGCTCTCCTCAAAGCTGTCAGACAGGGACATTTAAGTCTGCAGAGGTTACTGCTGTCTTTTTGTTTGTCTGTGCCCTGCCCCCAGAGGTGGAGCCTACAGAGGGAGGCACGCCTCCTTGAGCTGTGGCGGGCTCCACCCAGTTCAAGCTTCCTGGCTGCTTTGTTTACCTAAGCGAGCCTGGGCAATGGCGGGTGCCCCTCCCCCAGCCTCACTGCCCACTTGCTGTTTGATCTCAGACTGCTGTGCTAGCAATCAGCGAGACTCCGTGGGCGTAGGACCCTCTGAGCCAGGTGCGGGCTATAATCTCCTGGTGCACCGTTTCCTAAGCCCGTCAGAAAAGCACAGTATTCGGGTGGGAGTGGCCCGATTTTCCAGGTGCAGTCTGTCACCCCTGGAAAGGGAACTCCCTGACCCCTTGCGCTTCCCGAGTGAGGCAATGCCTTGCCCCTGCTTCGGCTGGCGCACGGTGCACTCACCCACTGACCTGCGCCCACTGTCTGGCACTCCCTAGTGAGATGAACACGGTACCTCAGATCGAAATGCAGAAATCACCCGTCTTCTGCGTCGCTCATGCTGGGAGCTGTAGACCGGAGCTGTTCCTATTTGGCCATCTTGGCTCCTCCCCTTCTCACAATTCTTGAGGCTTGAAGTCTGAGATCAAGGAGTTAGCAGGAATGATTTCTTTTTTTCTTTTTTTCTTTTTTTTTTTTGAGACAGAGTCTCGCTCTTTTGTCCAGGTTGGAGTGCAATGGCGTGATCTCGGCTCACTGCAACCTCAATCTCCCGGGTTCAAGCGATTTTCCTGCCTCAGCCTCCCAAGTAGCTGGGATTACAGGCACCCACCACTACACCTGGCTAATTTTTTTTGTATTTTTAGTAGAGACAGGGTTTCACCATGTTACTCAGGGTGGTCTCAAACTCCTGACCTCAGGTGATCTGCCTGCCTCGGCCTCCCAAAGTGCTGGGATTACAGGCGTGAGCCATCGCGCCTGACAGGAATAATTTCTTCTGAGGCTTCTGTCTTTGGCTTGTAGATGTGTCTCCGTGTGTCTTTACATAGTCTTTTTTCTGTGTATATCTGTGTTCTAATCTCTTTTCATAAGAGCTTTGGCTTTGATACCATGCCATAATGAAAGTAGTTCTCTACCATTAGATATTTTGGTTATTTCCAATTTTCCCCTATTATAAGTAAGGTTACAGTAAATACTTAAACCAATCATATTGAAGTAGAGCCCATCTTAGTGAGCTCATTTTAACTTAATTACCTCTTTAATTACCCTATCTACAAATTCAGCTACATTCTAAGGTACTGGGGTTTGGGACCTCAATATATGCATTTTGGGGGGACAAAATTGAGCCCATAACACTTTCCAATTTGGATGCCTTTTATTTCTTGTTCCTGTCAGATTCCTCTGACTAGAACTTCAGTACAGCATTGAACAGCAGTGGTGAGAGAGGGCATTCTTGTCTTGTTCCTTATTTTAGGAAGAAAGCTTTCAGTCTCTCACCATTGAGTCAGTCTGATGTTAGTGCTGGGTTTTGTTTTTTTTTTTATAAATGCCATTTATCATGTAGAGGAAGCTCTCTTCTATCCCTACTTTTCTGAGAGTTTTTATCATGATAGGGTGTTGGATTTTGTCAAAGAGCTTTTCTGTATCACTTGGGATGATCATATGTGTTTCTTTGACTTTGTTCTATTAATGTAGTGTATTATATTGTTTGATTTTCTTATGTTCAACCTCCCTTGCATTCCTGGGATAAATTCCACTTGGATATGGTGTATAGTCCTTTTAATATGATGTTGGATTCAGTTTGCTAATATTTTATTGAGTACTTTTGCATATATATTTGTAAGGGATATTGGTCTGTAATATTCTTGTTTTTTTGGGCACAGTAGTATTTATTATAGCCTTATTTATAATAGGGGAAAATTGGAAATAACCAAAATATCTAATGGTAGAGAACTATTTAAATTATGGCATAACATCAAAGCCAAAAGTCATAGTTAAGAATATGGATAGATTTGATTATATTTCAATATTTTAAACCACTGTATCAAAATTTTTGGACAATGACAAAGCAGAAAAAGTTTTTATAACATGACAAAATATATGTATATATACATATATGTTTCAACACATATTTTTCCTTTTATTTTTAGTTGACAGGTAATAATTATACATATTTATGGGATACAGACTGATATTATGATACATGTATACAATGTATAATGATCAAATCAGGGTGATTAACATATTCATCACCTTAAAATAAATTTGTGTTGTAAACATTCAAAAGTCTCTTCTGACTTTTTGAAAATATACAATAAATTGTAGTTTAACCATATTAATTCTACAGTGCTGCAGAATGATAGAACTCATTCCTCATATCTAGCTGTAATTTCGTATCCGTTAACCAATCCCTCCCCAGTCTCCCCTCCCACTCCCAGTCTCTAATACTCACAATTCTACTCTCTACTTCCATGAACTCAAATTTTTTTTAGCTCTCACATATGAGTGAAAATATGCAGTATTTATCTTTCTATGCCTGACTTATTTCACTTGATATAATATGCTGTCGGCTTGCCCATGTTGCCACTAATGACAGGATTTCATTCTTTTTAAGGTTGAGTAGTATTCTATTGTGTATATATACCATGTTTTCTTTATCCATTCATCCACTGATGGAAACTTAAGTTGATTCCATTTTGACTATTGTGAATAGTGCTGCAATAAACATAGGGGTGCAGGTATCTTTTTGATATACTGATTTTGTTTCCTTTGGATAAATAATCTGGAGTTGCTGAATCATATGGTAGTTCTACTTTTAGTTTTTTGAGAAACCTCCACATGGTTTTTTATAATGTCTGCACTAATTATACTTCCACCAACAGTGTATAAGTGTTCCCCTCTCTCCATGTCCTTGCCAACATTTGTTATTTTTGTCTTTTTGAAAATAGCCATTCTGAGGTAATGTGATATCTCATTGTGGTTTTGATTTGCATTTACCTGATCATTAGTGATGTTGAGCATTTTTTCCATATGCTTGTTGCCATTTGTATGTCTTCTTTTGAGAAATATCTATTTAGTTCTTTTGCCCACTTTTCAATTGGATTATTTGATTTTTTTTGCTTTTGAATTGTTTGATTTCCTTGTATATTCTGAATTTTCATTCCTTGTTGGATGAATAGTTTACAAATATTTTCTCCTATTCTACAGGCTGTCCCTTCACTCTGTTGGTTGTTTTCCTTTGATGTGCAGAAACTTTTCAATTTTTTTTTTTTTTTTGAGACAGCATCTCACTCTGTTGCCCAGGCTGGAGTGCAGTGGCATGATCTTGGCTCACTGCAACCTCTGCCTCCCAGGTTCAAGCGATTCTCCTGCCTCAGCCTCCTGAGTAGCTGGGAGTACAGGTGTGTGTCACCATGCTCAGCTAATTTTTATGTTTTTAGTAGAGACGGGGTTTCACCATGTTGGCCAGGCTGGTCTCGAACTCCTGACCTTGTGATCCACCCACCTCGGCCTCCCAAAGTGCTGGGATTACAGGTGTGAGCCAGCGTGCCTGGCCAACTTTTCAATTTAATATTGTTCCATTTGTCTGTTTTTGCTGCCTGTGCTTTTGAAGTCTTAGCCGTAAAATCTTTGTCTAGACCAATGTCATGAAGTGTTTCCCCTATGTTTACTTCTAGTACGTTTATAGTTTTGGGTATTATGTTTGAGTCTTTGATCCATTTGAATTGATTTTTTGTATATGGCAAGAGATGGGGGTCTAGTTTCATTCTGCTGCATATGAATGTCCAGTTTTTCCAGCACCATTTATTGAAGAGGATGTCCTTTTCCCAATGTATGTTCTTGATATCTTTGTTAAAAATCTGTTGACTGTAAATATTTTGGTTTATTTCTGGGTTCTCTATTCTGTTCCATTAGTCTATGTGTCTGTTTTTATACCATCACCATGCTGTTTTCATTACTATAGCGTTGTAGTATAATTTAAAGTCAGGTAGTAGGATGCCTCCAGCTTTGTTCTTTTTGCTCAGGATTGCTTTGTTTATTTGTGGACTTTTGTGCTTCCATATGAATTTTAGGATTTTTTTTTAATTCTGTGAAGAATGTCATTGGTATTTTGATAGGGATTGCATTGAATCTGTAGATTGCTTTGAGCAGTATGGTCACTTTTACAATAGTAATTCTTCTGATCCATGAGCATGAGGTGTTTTTCCATTTGTTTGTGTCCTCTTCAATTTCATTCATCAGTGTTTTGTAGTTTTTCTTGTAGACCTCTTTCATCTCTTTAGTTAAATTTATTCCTAGGTATTTAATTTTTCTGTAGCGGTTGTAAATGGGATTGCTTTCTTGATTTCTTCTTCACATTGCTTGTTATTGGTGTATAGAAAAGCTACTGATTTTTATATGTTGACTTTGTATCCTGCAACTTTATGGAATTAGTTTATCAGTTCTAAGAGTTTTTTGGTGGCGTCTTTAGGGGTTTCTAAATATAACGTCATGTCGTCTGCAAAGAGGGACAATTTGATTTTCTCTTTTCTCATTTGGATGTCTTTTATTTATTTTTCTTGCCTGATTGCTATGGCTGGGACTTCTAGCACTATGTTGAATAAGAGTGGTGAAAGTGGGTATTCTTGTCTTGTTCAGTTCTTAGAGGAAAGGCCTTAGGCTTTCTTCCATTCAGTATGATGTTAGCTGTGGGTTTGTTGTATATGGCCTTTATTATGTTGAGGTATGTTCCTTTTATTCTTAATTTGTTGAGTTTTTATCTTGAAGGGATGTTGAATTTTATCAAATGCTTTTTCTGCATCTATTGAGATAATCACATGGTTTTTGTCCTTTCTGTTTATGTGATATATCACATTTATTGATTTACATTCATTTAACCATCCTTATATCCCTGTGATAAAGCCCACTTGATCATGGTGAAGTATTTTTTTGATGTGTTGCTGGATTTGGTTTGCTAGTATTTTTTGATATTTGTATCTAGGTTTATCAGTGATATTGCACTGTAGTTTTCTTTTGTGTGTGTGTGTGTGTGTCTTTCTGGTTTTGGTATCAGGGTAATGCTGGCCTTGTAGAATGAGTTAGAGAGAATTTCCTCCTCTTCAGATTTTTGGAATAGCTTGAGAATAATTGTTGTTAATTCTTCTTTATAAGTTTGGTATAAATCAGCAATAAAGCTATCTGGTCCTGGACTTTTCTTTGTTGGGAGACTTTGATTACTGATTCAATCTTGTTACTTGTTATTCTTCTGTTCAAGTTTTCTATTTTTTCTTGGTTCCCTATTGGTAGGTTATATGTGTCCAGGAATTTATCCATTTTTTTCTAGGTTTTCCAATTTGTTACCATATAGTTGTTTATTATAGCATCTAATAATCTTTTGTATTTTTTTTTTTGAGATGGAGTCTCACCCAGGCTGGGTGCAGTGACATGATCTTGGCTCACTGCAACCTCCACCTCCTGGGTTCAAGCGATTCTCCTGCCTCAGCCTCCCAAGTAGCTGGGACTACAGATGTGTGCCACCATGCCCGGCTAATTTTTGTATTTTTAGTAGAGATGGGGTTTCACCATGTTGGCCAGGCTGGTCTCAAACTTCTGACCTCAAGTGATCCGTCCACTTCGGCCTCCCAAAATGCTGGGATTACAGGTGTGAGCCACGGTGGCCAGCAGAAGTTAAACTCCTCATGTATTTCTGAAGTATCAATTGTAATGTTTCCTTTTTCTTTTCTGAATTTATTTATTTGGGTCTTCTCTCTTTTTTTTTCAGTTTTTCTAGCTAGTGATTTATCAATTTTGTTTATCTTTTCAAAAAACCAACTTTTTATTTTGTTGATCCTTTGTGGTTTTTTTTTAAGCCTGTATTTTGTGAAGTCCTGTTCTGATCTTTATTATTTCTTTCCTTCCACTAATTATGGTTTTGGTCTATTTTAACTTTCCTAGTTCCTTGAAATGCATCATTAGATTGTTTACTTGAAATTTATTTTTTTGATGTAGGCACTGATTGCTATCAAGTTTCCTCTTAGCAGTGTTTTGCTCTATCCCATAAGTTTGATATATTGCATTTCTATTTTCATTTGTTTCAAGATATTTAAAAACTTTTCTTCTTAATTTATTCATTGACTCAATGATTGTTTATTAGCATGTTGTTTGTTTCATGTGTTTTACTGTTTCCAAAATTCCTCTTATTATTTTTCTTTATTATTTTTATTTCAATAGTTTTTGGGGAACAGGTGGTGTTACAGGTGGTATTTGGTTACATAGATAAGTTCTTTAGTGGTGATTTCTAAGATTCTGGTGCACCCATCACCCGAGCCGTGTACACTGTACCCATTGTGTAGTCTTTTATGCCTCACACCCCTCTCTCCCTTCCCCCCAAGTCCCCAAAGTCCATTGTATCATTCTTATGCGTTTGTGTCATCATAGCTTAGCTCCCAATTTTAAGTGAGAATATATGATGTTTGGTTTTCCATTCCTGAGTTACTTCACTTAGAATAATGGTCTCCAACTCCATCCAGGTTGCTGAAAATGCCATTATTTTGTTCCTTTTTATGGCTGAGTAGTATTCTGTGGTGTGTGTGTGTGTGTGTGTGTGTGTGTATATGTATATATTCTTTATTTACTTGTTGATTGATGGGCATTTGGGCTGGTTTCATATTTTTTCAATTGTGAATTGTGCTGATATAAACATGCATGTGCAAGTGTCTTTTCATAGAGTGACTTCTTTTCCTCTGGGTCAGATTGCTGGATCAAATGGTAGATCTACTTTTAGTTCTTTATGTAATCTCAACACTGTTTTCCATGGTTGTTGTACTAGTTTACATTCCTACCAACAGTGTAAAAGTGTTGCCTTTTCAACACATCCATGCCAACATCTATTTTTTTTTTTATTTTTAAATTATGGTCATTCTTGCAGGAGTAAAGTGGTATTGCATTGTAGTTTTGATTTGCATTTTCCTGATAATTAGTGATATTGAGCATTTTTTCATATGTTTGTTTGCCATTGGTATATCTTCTTTTGAGAATTGTCTATTCCTGTCCTTAGCCCACTTTTTGGTGGGATTATTTGTTGGTTTTTTTTTTTTTCTGCTGATTTGTTTGAATTCCTTGTAGATTTTGGATATTAGTTCTTTGTCAGATGCATAGTTTGCGGGTATTTCCTCTCACTTTGTGGGTTGTCTGTTTACTCTTTTGGTTATTTCTTTTGCTGTGCAGAAGTTTTTTTAGTTTAATTAAGTTTCCTCTGTGTTTTTGTTGCATTTGCTTTTGGGTTCTTGGTCATTAACTCTTTGCTCTTTGTCTAGAAGAGTTTTTCTGATGTTATCTTGTACAATTTTTATGGTTTCAGGTCTTAGATTTAAGTTTTTGATCCATCTTGAGGTGATTTTTGTATAAGGTGACAGATGACGATCCCATTTCATTCTCCTCCTACATGTGGCTTGCCAATTATTGCAGCACCATTTGTTGAATAGGCTGTCCTTTCCCTACTTTATGTTTTTGTTTGCTTTGTCAAAGGTCAGTTGGCTGTAAGTGTTTGGCTTTATTTCTGGGTTCTCTATTCTGTTCCATTGGTCTATGTGCCTATTTTTATACGAGTGCCATGCTGTTTTGATGACTATAGCCTTGTAGTATAGTTTGAAGTCAGGTAATGTGATGCTTCCAGATTTGTTCTTTTTGCTTAGTCTTTCTTTGGCTATGTGGGCTCTTTTTGGGTTCCATATGAATTTTAGGATTGTTTTTTCTAGTTCTGTGAAGAATGATGATGGTATTTTGATGGGAATTGCATTGAATTTGTAGATTGCTTTTGGCAGTATGGTCATTTTCACAATATTGATTCTACTCACTCATGGGCATGGGATTTCATTTGTTTGTGTCATCTATGATTTCTTTCAGCAATGTTTTGTAGTTTTCCCTGTAGAGTTCATTCACCTCTTTTGTTAGGTATATTCCTGAGTATGTGTGTATATATATATATACATATATATATATATATGTGTGTGTGTATATATATATGTGTGTATATATATATATAATGTGTATATATATGTGTGTATATATATAATGTGTATATATATGTGTGTATATATGTGTGTATATATGTGTGTGTGTGTATATATATATATATAATTTTTTTGCAGCTGTTGTAAAAGGGGTTGAGTTCTTTATTTGATTCTCAGCTTGGTTAGTGTTGGTGTATAGTAGGGCTACTGATTTGTGTACATTGTTTTTGTATCCTGAAACTTTACTGAATTCATTTATCAGATCTAGGAGCTTTCTGGAGGAGTCTTTAGGGTTTTCTAAGTATAGGATCATATCATCAGTGAACAGTGACAGTTTGACTTCCTTTTTATCGATTTGGATGTCCTTTATTTCTTTCTCTTGTCTGATGGCTCTGGCTAGGACTTCAAGTACTATGTTGAATAGAAGTGGTGAAAGTGAGCATCCTTGCCTTGTTCCAGTTCTCAGAGAGAATGCTTTCAACTTTTCCCCATTCAGTATAATGTGGGCTGTGGGTTTGTCATAGATGACTTTTATTACACTAAGGTATGTCCTTTGTATGCTGATTGTGCTGAGGTTTTAATAATAAAGGGATGCTGGATTTTGTCAAATGCTTTTTCTGTGTTTATTGAGATGATCATGTGATTTTTGTTTTTAATTCTGTTTATGTGTATTACATTTATTGACTTGTATATATTAAACTATCCCTGCATTCCTGGTATAAAACCCACTCGATCATGATGGATTATCTTTTTGATATGCTGTTGGATTTGGTTAGCTAGTATTTTTTTTTTTTTTTTTTGAGATGGAGTCTCGCTCTGTCATCCAGGCTGGAGTGCAGTGGCACGATCTCAGCTCACTGCAAGCTCCACCTCCTGGGTTCATGCCATTCTCCTGCCTCAACCTCCCGAGTAGCTGGGACTACAGGTGCCTGCCACCATGCCCAGCTAATTTTTTGTATTTTTTTTAGTAGAGACGGGGTTTCACCATGTTCACCAGGATGGTCTCGATCTTCTGACCTCGTGATCTGCCCGCCTTGGCCTCCCAAAGTGCTGGGATTACAGGCATGAGCCACCGCGCCCAGCTTGGTTAGCTAGTATTTTGTCAAGAATTTTTGCATCTATGTTCATCAGGGATACGGTCTGTAGTTTTCTTTTTTGGTTATGTCCTCTCCTGGTTTTGGTATTAGGGTGATACTGCCTTCATAGAATGATTTAGGGAGGATTTCCTTTACTCTATCTTTTGCAATAGTTTCAGTAGGATTGGTACCAATTCTTTGACTGTCTGATCAAATTCAGCTGTGAATCCATTTGGTCCTCTACTTTTTTTTTGTTGGCAATTTTTTATTTTCATTTCAATCTCACTGCCTGTTATCAGTCTATTCAGAGTTTCTGTTTCTTCCTGGTTTAATCTAGAAGGGTTGTATGTTTCCAGGTATTTATCCATTTCCTCTAAGTTTTCTAGTTTGTGCATGTAAAGGTGTTCATAGTAGCCTTGAATGATCTTTTGTATTTTTGTGGTATCAGTTGTAATATCTCCCATTTCATTTCCAATTGAGCTTATTTGGATCTTCTGTCTTCTTTTCTCGGTGAATCTCATTAATGGTCTATCAATTTTGTTTATCTTTTCAAAGAACCAGCTTTTTGTTTCATATATCTTTTGTTTTTTTTGTTTAAATTTTATTTAGTTGTGCTCTGATCTTTGTTACTTCTTTTCTTCTGCTGGGATTGGGTTTGGTTTGTTCTTGTTTCTGTAGTTCCTTGAGGTGTGACCTTAGCTTGTCTATTTGTGCTTTTTCTGACTTTTTGATGTAGGCATTTAATGCTGTGAACTTTCCTCTTAGCACCGCTTTTGCCATATCCCAGAGGTTTTGATAGGTTATGTCACTATTATTGTTCAGTTCAAAGAACATTTTAATTTCCATCTTGATTTCATTGTTGACTCAAAGATCATTTAGGAGCAGATTATTTAATTTCCATGTATTTGCATGGTTTTGAGGGTTCTTTTTGGAGTTGATTTCCAATTTTGTTCCACTGTAGTCTGAGAGAGTACTTGGTATAATTTCGATTTTCTTTTGTTTTCTTTTCTTTTCTCCTTCCTTCCTTCTTTCTTTCTCTTTTCTCTCTCTCTCTGTCTCTTTCTTTTTTGAGACAGAGTGTCACTTTGTCACCCAGGCTGGAGTGCAGGGCGCAGTCTTGGCTCACTCTAACCTCTGCCTTCTGGGTTCAAGTGATTATCTGCTTCAGCCTCCTGAGTAGCTGGGATTACAGGCGTCCATCACCACTCCCGGCTAATTTTTATATTTTTAATAGAGACGGGGTTTCACCATGTTAGCCAGGCTGGTGTCTAACTCCTGACCTCAGATGATCCACCCGCCTCAGCCTTCTAAAGTGCTGGGATTACAGGCATGAACCACCTCTCCTAGCCTAATTTCAATTTTCTTAAATGTATTGAGACTTGTTTTGTGGCCTATCATATGGTCTATCTTGGAGAATGTTTCATGTGCTGATGAATAGAATGTGTATTCTAAAGTTGTTGGGGAGAATGTTCTGTAAATATCTGTTAAATCCATTTGTTCAAGGGTATAGTTAAAGTACATTTTTTCTTTGTTGACTTTCTGTCTTGATGACCTGTCTAGTGCTGTCAGTGGAGTATCAAAGTCCCTCACTGTTACTGTGTTGCCGTCTATCTCATTTCTTGGGTCTAGTAGTAATTGTTTTATAAATTTGGGAGCACTTATATATAAAAGTGCATATATATTTGGGATTGCGATATTTTCCTGTTGGACTAGTCCTTTTATCATTATGTAATGTCCCTCTTTGTCTTTTTTAACTGTTTTTGCTTTAAAGTCTGTTTTGTCTGATATAAGAATAGCTACTCCTGCTCGCTTTTGGTGTTCTTTTGCATGGAATATCTTTTTCCAACCCTTCACCTTAAGTTTATGTGAATCCTTATGTGTTAGGTGAGTCTCTTGAAGACAGCAGGTACTTGATTGGTGAATTCTTATCCATTCTGCCATTCTGTATCTTTTAAGTGGAGCATCTAGGCCATTTACATTCAGTGTTAGTATTGAGATGTGAGGTACTATTCTATTTGTCATGCTGTTGTTGCCTGAATATCTTGTTTGCTTTTCCATTGTGTTATTGTTTTATAGGCCCTGTGAGATTTATGCTTTAAGGAGGTTCTATTTTTGGTGTATTTTGAGGTTTGGTTTCAAGATTTAGAACTCCTTATAGCAGTTCTTGCAGTGCTTGCTTAGTAGTGGCAAATTCTCTCAGCATTTGTTTGTCTGAAGAAGACGTTAGCTTTCCTTCATTATGAAGCTTAGTTTCACTGGATACAAAATTTTTGGCTGATAATCATTTTGTTTAAGGAGGTTAAAAATAGGACCTCAATCCCTTCTAGCTTGTGGGGTTTCTGCTGAAAAATCTGCTGTTAATCTGATAGGTTTTCCTTTTTGGTTACCTGTTGCTTTTGCCTCACAGCTCTTAAGATTCTTTCCTTCATCTTGACTTTAGATAACCAGATGACTGTGTATCTAGGTGATGATCTTTCTGTGATGAATTTCCCAAGTGTTCTTTGAGTCTCTTGTATTTGGATGTCTAGATTTCTAGCAAGGCCAGGGAAGTTTTCCTTAAACTGAAATAAGTTTTCCAAATTTTAGATTTCTCTTCTTCCTCAGGAACACCAATTATTCTTAGTTTTTTTTAACATAATTTCAAACTTTTTGGAGGCTTTGTTCTTTTTTGGATTTTTTTTCTTTGTTTTTGTTGGATTGGGTTAATTCAAAAGTCTTCGAGCTGTAAAGTTCTTTCTTCTACTTGTTCTATTCTATTGTTGAAACTTTTCAGTGTATTCTTCATTTCATCGAATGTGTCTTTCATTTCCAGAAGTTGTGATGTTTTTTATTTATACTGTCTATTTCTCTGGAGATTTTCCGTCCATATCCTGTATTATGTTTTTAATTTCTTTAAGTCGGTTTTCACTTTTCTCTTGTGCCTCCTTGAGTAGCTTAATAATCAACCTTCTGAATTATTTTTCTGGCAATTCAGAGATTTCTTCTTGGTTTTGATCCATTGCTGGTAAGCTAGTGCGATCTTTTGGGTGTGTTATAGAACCTTGTTTTGTCATATTACCAGAAATGTTTTTCTGGTTTCTTCTCATTTTGGTAGACTATGTCAGAGGGAAGATCGGTGACTCAAGGGCTGCTGTTCAGATTCTTTAGTCCCATGGGGTGGTCCTTTGATGGGGTGCTCTCCCACTTCTCCTAAGGACAGGGCTTCCTGAGAGCGAGAGTGCAGTGATTGTTATTGCTCTTCTTCTACTGGGCTCTGGGCTGGTACTCGGGAGTGTCTGCAAAGAGTCCTATGATGTGATCCATCTTTGGGTCTCTTAGCCATGAATACCAGCACCTGCTACAGTGGAGGTAGCAGGGTAGTGAGGTGGTTGTAGTTTTGTTTAGTGTGCTGTTTTTCTCAAATCCTGTTTATGCTAGCCATGAAGTTGTCACATGGGCAGATTCTGGACCTCTGGTTAGTCAGAATGTTACAGGCAGTGGAATTAGCTATTATTGTCTCCTTCCTTGGAGTAGGGTTGTTCTGTTATGAGTTGTTTTAATGGCTTGAGTTGATTGGCCTTCAACCAGGAGATAGCTTTCAAGAGAGCATCAGCTGTGGTAGTATAGGGTGATACAAGCTTGCCTTAAGGTCACCTGGATAAGTATTCAGGTTTCTCAGGTGATGGGCAGGGCCATAGAGCACCCATGAGTTTTATGTCTTTTGTCTTCAGCTACCAGGGCTTGTAGAGAAAGAATATCAGGTGGGGGCAGGGTTAGGCACGTCTGAGCTCAGACTGTCTTTCAGGGGGACTTGCTGCGGCCAAAGAGAGGGATGGCAGGGGTGGTTCTCAGGCCAGTGGAGTTATGTTCCAAGGGGGGATTATGGCTACCTCTGCTCCTTCATACAGGTTGCCAGGGAAGTGGGGGAAAAGCCAGCAGTGACAGGCCTCACTCAGTTCCCACACAGCCAGCAAGGCCAGTCTCAGTCCCGCCATGCTCCCCCAACAGCCAACAGAGCTGAATTTATATCCAGGCCTCTGGTGTGCAAGGCTGAGATCTTGCCTCTGGCTGCAAAGCTTCCAGCTGAGAAAGCAAGCAGGGCTTTCAGGCCTCACTCCTTCCTGCCTTCTGCAGCTGGATAGATAATTCTTGGCTAACAGATTCTTTCAGCATTTAAAGTATGTCATCTTAGTGTGTTTTGGCCTTCATGATTTCTGGTGCGAAATCAACTGTCAGTTGTATCAAGGATCGTATGTAATGAGTCACTTCTTTCACTGCTTTCGAGATTCTCTTTGTCTTTGTGTTTTAACAGTTTGACTCTAATGTGTCTCAGTGTGTGCCTCTTTGAGAGTATGCTGCTTGGAGTTCATATAGCTTCTTGGATTTGTAGATTCTTATTTTCCTTTACATTTGGGAAATCCTTGACCATTATTTCTTCAAATATTATTTTGTTCTCTCTTCTCTTTCTTAGACTCAAATAATATGTATGTGGGTTAGCTTATGGTGTCCTATGGGTCCCTTAAGCTCTGTTCACTTTTATTAATTCTTTTTCCTTTCTTTTTTTTTTTTTTTTTGAGATGGAGTTTCGCTCTTGTTACCTGGGCTGGAGTGCAATGGCGCTATCTCGGCTCACTGCAACCTCCATCTCCTGGGTTCAAATGATTGTCTTGCCTCAGCCTCCCAAGTAGCTGGGATTACAGGCATGTGCCATCACACCCGGCTAATTTTGTATTTTTTTTGGTTTGTTTTTTTGAGACGGAGTCTTGCTCTGTCGCCAGGCTGGAGCACAGTGGCGCGATCTCGGCTCATTGCAACCTCTATCTCCTGGGTTCAAGCGAGTCTCCTGCCTCAGTTCCCGAGTAGCTGGGAGTACAGGTGCATGCCACCAAGCCTGGCTAATTTTTTTTTTTTTGTATTTTTAGTAGAGACGGGGTTTTACCATGTTACCCAGGATGGCCTTGATCTCCTGACCTTGTGATCTGCCTGCCTTAGCCTCCCAAAGTGCTGGGATTACAGGTGTGAACCATTGCGCCCGGCTCTATTTTTTTTTTTTTTGAGATGGAGTCTCGCTCTGTCACGCAGGCTGGAGTGTAGTGGCATGATCTCGGCTCACTACAACCTCTGCCTCCTGGGGGTTCAAGCGATTCTCCTGCCTCAGCCTCCTGAGTAGCTGGGATTACAGGTGCCTGCCACCATGCCCAGCTAATTTTTGTATTTTTAGTAGAGACAGGGTTTTGCCATGTTGGCCAGGCTGGTCTTGAACTCCTGACCTCAAGTGATCCACCCATCTCGGCCTCCCAAAGTGCTGAGATTATAGGCGTGAGCCACCACGCCCAGCTCCTTTTATTTTTCTTTTTGAGATGGAGTTTCGCTTTGTCAGGCAGGCTGGAGTGCAGTGGCATGATTTTGGCTCTGCCTCCTGGGGGTTCAAGAGCATCTCCTGCCTCAGCCTCCTGAGTAGCTGGGATTACACGTGCCCGCCATCATGCCCAGCTAATTTTTGTATTTTTAGTAGAGACGGGTTTGCCATGTTGGCCAGGCTGGTCTTGAACTCCTGACATCAAGTGATCCACCCATCTCGGCCTCCCAAAGTGCTGGGATTACAAGCATGAGCCACTGTGCCTGGCCAATTCTTTCTTTTCTCCTCAGACTTGATAATTTCGATTATCCTATCCTTAAGTTCACTGATTCTTTATTGTGCCATCTTAGATCTGCTGTTCGATACCTCTAGTCAGTTTTTCATTTCAATCATTGTACTTTTCAGCTCCAAAATTTCTGTTTGGTTCCTTTTTATGCTCTCTGTCTTTTAAATTGATATTCTAATTTTGCTCATATGTCATATTCCTAACTTCCTTTAGTTATTTGTTCATGTTTTCCTTTAGTTCTGTGAGCATATTTAAGTCAGTTGTTTTAAAGTGTTTGTCTATTAAATTTGATGTCTGGACTTCCTCAGGAATAGTTTCTGTCAATTTAGTTTGTTTCTGTAAATGGGCCATAATTTCCTATTTCTTTGTATGTTTTGTGATATTTTTTGTTGAAAGCTGTATGTTTGAATATCATAAAATGTTAAGGGGGTACATTAAATTCTCCTTTTTCCTCTGAGTTCGCTGTTTATTTAATTTATGTGAAGGCTATAGTAGTCCATTTGTTTAGTGACTTTCCCAAAGTACTTTTAGGAAGACCTTTTTTTTTGTGTGTAGTCATTGATATTTCTGTTTTTCAGTTTGTGCTCAGCTAGTGTTTTGATAGGATTTCCTTGAATGTCAGGAACTAAAAAAAAAAAAAATCAAAAAAATCAATCAAACAAACAAAAATTACCTCCCCCACCTCATCTTTGCAGAATCATTTTGTTCTAGGGCATTTTTTTTCAACACCTAACTAGGCTTGCACTAAGCATAGGACTCAGCCCGTGGTGAAACATTAGAGTTTTCACATGTTGTTTTTCTGAGGATGTGTCTTGTGTGGAGCATGCACATGGTCTTCTAAATCCCCCCATATATGTGGCTTCTTTTGAATATCCTAATTTCTCAAATAAACTCTCCCCAGCTCTTGCTCTCAGTCCTTAGGTGGTCTGTTTTGTTTTGATCATAATCGTTTCCCCTGAGATCTGCATATTGCTCATTTTTTCTTGCATTGATTTTGAGCTTGCCATTTTATAGCCTCGGTTTTGAGTGAAGTGAAACCCAGATGAATACCTTATGTCAGTCTTTTAGCCCCAAGGCAGGTTAGAACATACATACACAACAATATGCAAATAAGGTCTGCTCTGTTTCCTCCAGAATCAGGGACAAGTTTCCCGCATGAGAATGTGGACTTTCCTATTCAAGACCATGACTACACTGGAGAGGAGGTGGAGCAAGAGCAAGTAAAAATGCCATAAAACTTTCTTACCATTTTGAAGTTGCCTTTATCTTTCTTTTTTTCAACTTTTATTTTAGGTTCAGAGAGTACATATGCAAATTTGTTACATGGGTAAGTTGCATGTCACCGAAGTTTGGTGTACAAATGATCCCATCACCCAGGTAGTGAGCATAGTATACAATAGGTAGTTTCTCAACCCTGGCCCCCTCCCCCTCCCACCTCTAGTAGTCCCCAGTGTCTGTTGTTCCCATTTTTATGTCCATGTGTACTCAATGTTTAGCTCCCACTTATAAGTGAGATGTGGTATTTGGTTCCCTGTTCCTGTGTTAATTTGCTTAGGATGATGACCTCAAGCTGCATTCATATTGTTGCAAAAGACATGATTTCATTCTTTTTTATGGCTGCACAGTATTCCACAGTATATATGTATCACATTTTCTTTATCCAGTCCACTGTTGATGGGCATCTAGGTTGATTCTGTATCTTTGCTATTGTGAATGGCACTGTGATGAACATACACGTGCATGTGTCTTTTTAGTAGAATGGTTTATTTTCCTTTGGGTATATGAGATTTCCAGTAATGGGACTGCTCAGTCAAATGGTAGCTCTGTTTTAAGTTCTTTGAGAAATCAAACTGCTTTCCACAGTGGCTGAACTAATTTACATTCCCACCATAAGTGTATAAGTGTTCCCTTTTCTCTGCAACCTCACTGGCATCTGTTATTGCCTTTTTCTTTATTCAGCATTTGCTTGGTTGCTATAAACCTGTCATTGTTTTCCAGAGTTTTGAGAAAGTTGGTTCTGTCAGTTTCTGCTTGATTATCAGTTTCTGTAGGGGAACAAGAGCTTGGAGCTGCCTACTTCACCATTTTGCCAATGTACTACTGCCTCCATCATTTTCTACTGCCTTATCTTCTTTCTTTATTTTTTTCATTGTACATATTATGACCCCGAAATTAAATTCTGAATTTATTTCTTGACTTGGTAATTATCTATTTCTCTCAGTAGAATGTTGGCTCCAGGAGTACAGGGACTGCATCTGTCTTATTTACCCTTGTGTACCGCTAGAAGTGTCAGGCTGTGTGTGTGTATACATACATATATATTTTGCAGTTTGTATGTATGCACACGTGTGTGTGCACACACATACACATATATATCTCACTATCTACTTTTGAATGAATGTTATGCCAGTAGTTCCCAATACTGGTCTGTCATCTTGTGCAAGGGCCTGATATAGTTTTTGCCAATCTGCAGTAAAATGAAGATAAAAAGGACACTGTAGTGTATATTTGATTTAAAGGCCTCTGCTTTATCTTATTTACTTGCTAATTTGTGCAAAACTGCAAAAGAAATGTATAAATCAGGGAAATGTAAATACTTGGATATTTTATAATATTAGGAAATTATTCTTAAATTTTTAGATATTCTGTGGTATTATGGTTATTATTATAAAAGAGTTCTTATATTTTAAACACATGAACTCAAATATTTATGGAGAAAATGGCATCTAGCATTTGCTTCAAAGTAATCTGGGATACGATGTGTTGGGGTTTGAGATGTAAGATGCTTGGCCAGGAATTGATAATTGAGAAGCTGGGTGAGAGGTACTTGGGGGTTCATTTACTCTTCTTTCTACTTTTGCATGTGTTAAAAATTTTCATATTAAAGATAAATTAAAAAGTTCATTCCTTTAATGGGGGATTATGTGTAATTGTCTTTTCTTAAAATGATGGTGATAGAAGGCAGTAGTTTGTTTTTAGTGTCCTTCTTCCACAATATTTTATCCATCCCTTGCAATTTTTTGAAATATTGTTTGGGCTGTAAAGTCCTAAACTCTTGGGACTGTGAACTTGTGGGACTGGATCTGATCACATGAGGCCACAAACATTTACTGACAAGATCCTGGGTGCCAGACCCTGTTCTGGACTAAAAATATACAGCGAATTAGACACAGTCCACACTCCTGAGAATTGCTGTAGAAAATGAGATAAGAAATGTAAAATCCTTCACACAGTGCCTGATACAGTGTAAGTGCTCAATAAACATTAAGTATCATCATCACCACCCTCACTACTATCATCATCACCTTCGATATCTTTCCATGTCAGTTTATATATAGCTCATTAAATTAATTAATTAATTAATTGAGATAGTCTGGCTCTGTTGCCCAGGCTGGAGTGCAGTGGCGTGATCTCGGCTCATTGCAACCTCCGCCTCCGGGTTCAAGCGATTCTCCTGCTTCAGCCTCCTGAGTAGCTGGGATTACAGGCGCCTGGCTAATTTTTGTATTTTTAGTAGAGACGGGGTTTCACCATGCTGGTCTCGAACTTCTGACCTCAGGTGATCCACCCACCTCGGCCTCTCAAAGTACTGGCATTACAGGCGTCAGCCACCATGCCCGGCCTATATATAGCCCATTTTAAACTGATAAGTTTATCAATCATCTCCTGCCCCCACTGATACTTTCAATTTTTCGTTATTGCCAACAAATCAGCACGGCTTACACTTGTTCATAAGGCTCCTTGCAGTTTTTTGTCCTCTAGATCTAAGGTTCTTAAGTGTGGTCTTGAACCAGTTTGCCCCAGCATTACCCTGGAAGTTGTTAGAAACACAAGTTCTTAATCTCTGATAGTAGACGGGCCACAACAATCTGTTTTAACAAAGCCCTGTAGGTGATCCGCATACACTTCTCTAGGAGTCTTGGATGTATATATATGGAAATGGGATTGCTGAGCCAATAGGATACATACCTTTAAAATAATGTTTTTTAAAATAAAATAGAGAGGGAGGGTCTCACTGTGTTGCCCATGCTGGTCTCAAACTCATGGACTCAAGTGATCCACCCACCTTGGCCTCCCAAAGTGCTGGGATTACAAGCGTTACATTAAAAAAATTTAATAGTCAAAGAGCTCTCCAAATAAGGCACAAACTTCTACTTACATATTAAGGTCTCACTTTGAATAGGGTTACTAAGCCTGCTGAAATAACCCGTTCTCTTCCGGTACCCACTTTCATCCGACGTGCCCCGCCCGCCCGACTCGATTGCATCAGCCTCCTGTCAGCCCCGCCCCAGTGTACTTGCACTCGCAAGCGCAGCTGGGTTATCTTGGGACTAGACGCTCACGGGGCGGGGCTTCGATTCTCACTCTTGGAGCGGGGAGGGCAAAGGAGTCGGAAAGGGGCGTTATCTATTTCGGAAGTGAGTGGGACAATGGCGAGCAAGCGGTCGTGAGCCTTGAGCTTTGCAACTTTTCTTGGCTCCCATTTCCTCCTAAAGCCACGAGTTTACCAGCGTCTCTTACAAGTAGTGTGTCGCCACTTTAAAAAAAACATCAGGAAAGGAAAAGGGAGAACCCCGGAGCCCGAAGCTACGCCCGCCTGCGGCAGGGGTGCGCCAATTGTCCAGTGGTGAAGGCGCATGCGAACCATTGACGATGACGTAATCTTGCAGCTCACAGCCGGAGTGAGGCTTTTGGGGAGGGAGGAGCTCCGGTGAGAGTAACAGGATCGGATTTGTCTGGGCCAGGCCCGGGCTGAGACGCTTGCTAGGGGATGGAGGGTCCCAGAAGGAGGGAGAGGGAGGAGTCTTGGACTGTCTCGGAGAACCAGGCTGGGGCTGGCCACCGAGAGTGGAAGCCGCTGTCCAGAGGTTAGAGCCACCCAAGAGCTGGTAGTCGAGTGGCCGCCAGGGGGTGACCGTGCCTGCATACGTCCACAAGTGGGCCCACAAAGACTGGCCCATATATTTTTGAAACTGTTTATTTTTGTATCTGTTTCCTCTTCTGCCCTGACATCCCAGAGAAAGAGTTGTGGGTGATTCACCTTTGAATCACCAGCACCTCGGGGAGGGCCTGGTACAAAGAAGACACATTTTTAAGGCGGTTGATTGACGGAAGGAAAAGACTGAAAAAACGAAAACAAGCCAAAAACCCCAAACCCAGAGATACCCATGCGTGACATAAAGTTAAGGCCTTTTTAAAAATTAATAATAGAGGAGAAATTTTAAATGTCCATCAGCAGAGCTTGAGGCCATGCAGTTTTTAGGTTGTTGCAGTCAGAGTGTACACATAACCCTGTGTCCTTAGTTATAGCATAATAATTTTTCTCTGTTGCTATAGAATCTCCACAGCCGTCATCTCTCAGCAATGGTTGTAGAATGTTCTATTAGAGAGCTGTGCCACAATTCACTTAACCCTTCTCTTGTTGGATATTAAAACTACTTTCTAGTGTTTGACCATCAAAAAATATCTCTGCAAGGAATAATTTTGTGCTTAGAGCTTTTCCTGTGGGAGTAGGGGTGGGTGGATATTGATTTAGGAGCAGGATTACCGGGAAAATGTCATAAACATGTTTTAGGCTCTTGTCTACCCGCTTTCCTGAAAGGGATCATACCCGTTGACATCAGAGGCCAAATCCGAAATCAAACCTGGTGGACTCCGGGTCTTGTCTGTCTCCAGGCTGGTTTTAATTTCCGTATCCTGCAGCAATGCTCAAGTTTATTATTAGTTCTGACCTTTGGGGCAAGGCAAACACACACCAAAGGTTCGGGGACAACTTTAGCAACTGCAACAGCTGACATTGTGAGCGGGTGCAGCTCAGGTTTCAAGCTTGAGCAACTGGGTTGGATGAACTTGCCTCACTGAGACAGGGAATCTGAGAAGAGGAACAGGTTTGGGAGGGAGCAGATGAGATCAGTTTTAAATACGTTTAGTTCGAGGTGCCTTTGGGACATCTAAAGGGAGGTATCCAGGAGACAGGCATACATACGGATAAACAACAGTTTTTGCCCTTCTCTGAACTCCCAGAGCTCCCTATCTGTGGATTTCTCATGGCTCAGTTTGCCTTTTACCTCTTACTACTCTCAGAGCTCCTTGAGGCCAGGATAAGGGCCTCATTCATTTGTGTATCCTTCCTCCCAGTGCCCAGTACAGTGCTTTATACCTAGAAGGCCATAAAAGTCCGTCCTGTATAATGAAATTTCATTGATTTCTTAATTGGATGATTCCTGCAGTAGGGGTTCTGATCTGGGTGAAAAAGTTTGGGAAACTTGAGAGTTCTGGGAAGGCTTCCTGTAAGAGGTGGCATAATGTTACCGTGAATAATTATGACTATTTGTTGAACACCTGCCATGTTCCAGTCACTCTGCTGCACACATGCATCAGAGATGTCACCACTGTCTTTGATGGCCACTGGCCATCTTTACATCCCCTTCTGGGAGAATTGGCTCTACTTACAGCTCCTACCAAATGATCAAGCAAGGACTAACTATGTATTACATCCACCCTTCCTTTAGGATACAGCACCTGATCCAAGGCCAGCCCACAGCCTGTGGGTTGTATGGCCCAGCTTTAGAAGATGAGGTGGGCCAATCAGATTGCTCTCTTGGGAATGTAAAATAAGAGATCCAGAGGAGAGTTGCCAGTTAGTTGTGGGGAGCTGAGCTGACAGGTCCAGTAGACCAGGATGCTGGGTAGGTGGGTGCGGCATTATGAATCAGGTCAAGTGCCTGTTAAAATCCTGGGGGAGCAGTTCAAGGTGGTTGGCTGAATGAGGAAGCTGGGGCAGATGTACAGAGAGAAGCAGACATGTAGTGCAGTTGAATTACATTAATGGTAAAGCTCCAGAGCAGAGGGTCCATGCCTCATCCAGAAATTTCCTGCAGCTCCAGGCTTAATAAGCTTTATCTGTACTTCACTTCCTGCCCTTGGATTTCTGATTCGTGATCTAGCTTCACTGGGTTTCTGTTCCTTGCATCCAAAAGAGTCTTAACAAAAACAGCCTTTTAAATAGGTTTAATTTAATTTGCACTTCGGCCCTCTGAGGTGAGTGTACTTTTCCTCATTTTACGAGTGAAGAAACTGAGGCTTAGTGAGATTAACTTGACTAAGGTGACACAGCCAGTGATGGAGCTGGTCTGTCAGATTCTCTTAATCTTTTTTCTTTAAAGCATTAATATGTTATTTTTATTTTTAAAAATGACCACAAGCTTGTCATGTAAAAACAAAAGCAATCAATACAGACATAATCTGATCTGAACATCAATCAGCTCCTTCGACTCTTCCTTTCAATGTAAAGGAATGTAGGTCCAGCTACATTGGCCTCTGTTTCCAGAACACGCCAAGGTTGTTCTCACCTTTGGTCCTTTATACTGAGTGTTCCTTCTCTTTATTAAAAAAAATTTTTTTTTTCCTTCGACAGCTTTAAACAGAGAGTCCCTTCTCTTTGTATTGCTTTTCCCCTTGCTTTTCCAGTGGCTGGCTCCTTCTTGTCATTGTCTTCACTCAATTGTCACTACTTCAGAGAGGACTTTGCCAAACCACGCAGTATGAAATAGCCCACACAACTCTTTGCCCCACTGCTTTCTGTCATATAACTCCTTTTTATTCCCTGCATAGCCCTTGTCACTGTTTGAAATTGCATTGCTCATTTATGTAATTGTTTATTGTCTGCCTCCTCTTCAGAAATGAGAACAGAAGCCTTATCTGTATCCTGAGGATCTAAAACTGTGCTGGTGTATAAGTTCAATCAATATTTGTAGAATAAATGAATGTATAAAATAAAAACAAAGTTCTTATCCAATGCTTTTCTCTCCTAATACCAATCCCCAGAGACAGTAACTGTTAACAGTTTTGTCTACATCTTCCTATTTTCCATGCATATACACACAAGCATGTATCTTTCTGCATAAAGATAAATATGAATATATGCTTTTGTTTACACCAATGAAAGTTCTATAATTGCCTTTTTCATGTAACACTTAACATCTTTCTGCACCAATACATATACATCTACCTTATTAAAAACAAAACAAAACAAATTCATATTATTACAATATATGGAGTTACCAGGATTTAATTGGATGTCTTTTAGTGGTTATTTTTTTTTCTAATTTTTTGTTTTTATGTTTTGTAATATTGAAATAAATATTCTTATTATATATGTATTTGCACAAATGTCTCCCACACCCATTTGTTGTCTTTTGGCTTTGCTTGTGGTATGTGCAAAGATAAACTTTGTTTAAACTTATATGGTTAGGTTTACCAATCATTCCCTTTATGGTTTTTGGATTTTGTTTTCTTTTTAAATAATTTAATTTAATTTTAATTTTTATGGGTACACAATTTAATTTTTATGGGTTGTACATGCCTATGGCTTGCATGTGATATTTTTATACCTGTTTATGATGTGTAATGATCCAGTCAGGGTAATTGGGATAACCATCACCTCAAACATTTATCACTTCTTTGTGTTGGGAATATTCCAAATCTACTCTTTTAGTTATTTTGAAATATACAATAAATTATTGTTAACTATAGTCACCCTATGGTGCTACCAAACACTAGATCTTATTCCTACTATCTAACTGTATTTTTGTACCCGTTAACCAACCCCTCCTTATCCCCACCTCTCCACTACCCTTGCTAGCCTCTGGTAATCATCCTACTACTCTCTATCTCCACAAGATCAGTGTTTTCTTAACTCCCACATATGAGTGAGAACATGTGATATTTGTTTTTCTGTGCCTGGCTTATTTCACTTAACATAATGTCATCCATGTTGTTATAAATGACAGGATTTCACTCTTTTTGCATGGCTGAATAGTATTCAATTATGTATATATACCACATTTCCTTTATCAATTCATCTGTTGATGGACACTTAGGTTGATTCTGTGTCTTGACTATATTGAATAGTGCTACAGTAAACATGGGAGTGCAGATATCTCTCCAATATACTGATTTCCTTTCTTTTGGATGTATACCTAGCACTGGGATTGCTGGATAATATGGCAGTTCTATTTTTAGTTTTTTGAGGAATCTCCATACTGTTTTCCATAGTGGGTGTACTACTTTCCATTCCCACTAACAGTGTACAAACATTCTCCTTTCTCAGCATCCTTGCCAGCATCCATTATTTTTTTGTCCTTTTGATAAAAGCCATTTTAACTGCAGTGATTACAAATACTTTACCCACTCCAAAATTATGTATTAAAAATGATTCATCCATGTTGTCTGCTAGTACTTTTATGGTTTCAGTTTTACAGTTAAATCTTTGATCTGTCTGGAATTTATTTTGGGGTAGGATTTAGGACAGGGATCTAGCTTCTTTTCCTTTCAAATGCTAAGTCTACTGTCTCTGTACCATCTATTGACTAATAATTATTGGCTCATTGAATTGGAATGTCACCTTTATCAAATATGGAGTTTTCATATGTGCTTTTGTTTATTTCTGCACTATTTTATTCTATTGATCTGAATGTCTGTGCCTGCACCAGTGCCACCCCATTGTAATTAATGTAACTTCAAAATGTATATCTTCATATCTGGTTGGGCAAAGCCTCTTTTGTCTTCTTTTTCAGAAAATTTCTGCCTGTTTTCACATATTTATTCTTCCAGGTGAATCTTAGCACACATCGTGAAAGTAAAAATAATATAAAATTGCCTATTGACATTTTGACCGGGATTATATTGAATTTATAGGTTAATTTAGAGAAAATCATTGTCTTTTATAATATTGACTCTTCCTATTGGAGAGTAAGGTATGGATTTCTAGTTATTCAATTTTTTTATGTTAGTAGAATTTTAAAGTTTTATTTTTATATGTTTTATGTGTTCCTTGTTACATTTATTCCTATTTTAGTTGCTATTGTGAAGGGGATATTTTTCCCTTATCTTTTTGAACTGGTTGTGGGAAAGCAATTCCCAGTACGTCACTAAATCCTATTATTGTTTCTAATAGGTTTTCCATAAATTTCCTCAGGCTTTCAAGTTATACAGCTATGTCATCAACAAATAGAGATTATTTTGCTCCTATAATAGCTATCCCAAGTTTGTGCCTCATTTAATTCTCTTGTCTAATTGTGTTATGTATTGCCTTCAGAATAGTAATAGTGGTGATAATGGGGCTTGCACCTTTTCTCTGACTTTAATGGAGAGTCTCACATTTCATTATTCAGCATGATACTGGTTTTTGGTTAGAAATATAGAGTATAAAAATTATGTCAAGAAAGTATCCATTCCTAGATAACTAAATCAGAAATACATCTTGAATTTTGTTAAATTCATCTTTTGGGCATCTATTGAGATGACCATGTGGATTTTCTCATTTGACCTATGAGCACAATGAATTATGTGTATTTCCTAATATTGAATAACTCTTGCACTCTTAGAATGGACCCCACAGTTTTTACTTCTTCAATTTACTGCTGAATTCCATTTGTTAATATTTTATTTATTTTACATCAATATGTATAAGTGAGATTTGTCTGTGGCTTTCTTACATGTGAACTTTGTTCGGAGTCCATGCATTTCCCAAACTGTTTTATGTAGTCCCTGACCATTCAAGGACTGAAGATGTGCCTATATTAAGGGAGGACTCCACTGAATGCCAGCCATCCATCCCTTCCATGTTTCTTTGCTGCATATTATGGTTTCTGAGAGATTTTTTATGCTCCTTGGCTATCTATGGGAATAAACATCATTAATTGTAAATGTGGAGATGCTAGCACAGATTGTTTAATCCAAGTAGACCATTTAAACAAACTGCAATGGAATTTACTGAGAAATGATAAATGATGGCTATTCTATTATTTTATGTTTGTTCTTTAAAAAATCAATATTGTTTATAAAGGTAATTATTACTTTGTATTAAGTAATTAATACAGTATTAAAGGCTCTTAATAAAAAAAGTTAGCCTCCGTCCTGTCATTCCACATACCCTATTCTTCTTTCCATGTCAACAAATGCAGTTCTAGCTGTTTCCCCTCATATTATGTCCATGTTTCTATATAATGTGCATATATTGCTATTTATTTATTTTAAAATAATGGACTTCATATTTTAGAGCAGTTTAAGGTTTATAGAAAAAAATGAATGGTCGCTGGGCATGGTGGCTCACGCCTGTAATCTCAGCACTTTGGGAGGCCGAGGCAGGCGGATCACTTGAGGTCAGGAGTTGGAGACAAGCCTGGCCAACATGGAGAAACCCCGTCTCTACTAAAAATACAAAAATTAGCCAGGCATGGTGGCAGGCGCCTGTAGTCCCAGCTACTCGGGAGGCTGAGACAGGAGAATCGCTTGAACCCGGGAGGGGGAGGTTGCAGTGAGCTGATATCACTGCACTCCAGCCTGGGCGACAGAGCGAGACTCTATCTCAAAAGAAAAGAATGGAAAGTACAGAGAGTTCCTATATGACCCCTCTCCCCACTCCCCCCTGCTCACCAATTTCCCCTATGATTAATATGTTGCTTTAGATATTTAGATAAAAATATTTTAGATATTATTTTAAGTTATATTTAAAAATATTTAGATATTTAGATCAAAATGGTATATTTTTTATAATTATGAGCCATTATTGATACATTATTATTAGCTAAATTCCAGAGCTTACATTAGGGTTCATTCTTTGTGTTGCATATTCTATGGGTTTTGACAAATGTATAATGACGTATCCACTGTTACAGTGTCAGAGAAAATAGTTTCACTGTCCTACAGTCCCTTGCGATTCGCCTATTCATCCTTCTCTCCCTCCTCCAGAAATGCTGGCAACCACTGATCTTTTTACTGCCTGGAAAGAGGGAAGTTTTTGCTTTTCCCAAAATGTCATATAGTTGGAATCACACAGCCTTTTCACGTTGGCTATTTTCACTTAGCAATATATATTTAAGGCTTATCCATGTCGTCTTGTGGTTTGGGAGCTTATTTCTTTTTATTGATGAATGACATGCCGTTCTATGAATGTACCAGAATTTGTCCACTCCTCTATTGAAGGACACCGTGATTGCTTCCAAGTTTTGGTAATTCTGAATAAAGCTGCTGTAAACATTTCCGTGCAGTTTTTGTATAAACATAAATCTCAATTCATTTGGGTAAATAGCAAGGAGTGCAATTACTGGATCATATGGTAAGAGTATGTTTAGTTTTGTAAGAAAATGCCAAACCGTCTTCCACAGTGGCTACACCATTTTGCTTTCCTACCAGCAATGAATGAGAGCTCCTGTTGCTCCACATCCTCGCCAGCATTTGGTGTTTTCAGTATTTTGAATTTTGGCTATTCTAATAGGTGTGTAGGTGTGTAGTGGTATCTCTCTCTCTCTCTCTCTCTCTCTCTTTTTTTTTTTGAGACGGAGTCTGGCTCTGCTGCCTAGGCCGGAGTGCAGTGGTGCCATCTCAGCTCACTGCAACCTCTGCCTCCTGGGTTCAAGTGATTCTCCTGCCTCAGCCTCCCGAGTAGCTGGGACTACAGGCAACCACCACCATGCCTGGCTAATTTTTGTATTTTTAGTAGAAACAGGGTTTCGCCATGTTGGCAGGGCTGGTCTTGAACTCCTGGCCTCAAGTGATCCTCCTGCCTCTGCCTCCCAAAGTGTTGGGATTACAGGCGTGAGCCACTGCGCCCGGCCTCATTGTTTTAATTTGCATTTCTCTGATGACATATGATGTTGAGCATTTTTTCATATGCTTGTTTGCCATCTGTGTATCTTTCTTGGTGAGTCATCTCTTCAGATCTTTTGTCCCAATTTTAATTGCTTCCTTTTTTTTTATAGTTTAGTTTTAAGAGTCCTTTGTATATTTTGGATGTAAGTCCTTTATTAGAAGTATTTTACAAATATTTTTTCCTAGTCTGTGGCTTTTGTTTCATTTTCTTTACAGTGTCTTCCTGTGTCTATGGTTGAATATATGTTATTAATTTTGAAAAATTCTCAATCATTATTACTTCAAAGCTTTATTTTGTTTCTTTCTCTATTTGCCTTTTGGTATTCCCATTATGCATATGTTACCCTTTTTGTAATTGTCCCGGAGTTCTTGAATATTTTGTTTCATTTTTCTAATTCCTTTTTCTCTTTGTATTTCCATCTTGGAAATTTCTATTGGCATATCTTCAAGCTCACTGATTCTTTCCTTGGCTAGGTTCAGTCTATTGATGTGCCCATCAAAGGAATTCTTTATTTCTCTTATGGTGTTTCTGATTTCTAGCATTTCCTTTTGATTTTTTTTTCTTAGAGTGTCCATCTGCCTGCTTACTTTTCTTAGAGTGTCCATCTGCCTATCCATTTTTGCATATTGTCCACTTTTTCCATTAGAGCCCTTAGCATATTAACAGTAGTTAATCTAAAGTCCTGATCTGATAATTTCAAAATATCTGCCATATCTAAGTCAGGTTCTGATGCTCACTCTGTCCCTTCAAACTGTGTTTTATTTTTTAGTATGCCTTGTAATTTTTTGTTTAAAGCTAGACATGATGCAATGGATAAACGTAACTTGGTACTGGTTCCAGTGGTAGGCTTCTGCTCCAGTAAGCTGTGATTTTCTGTATTTGCTTATAGCTCCAATTTTTGGAGTAGCAGTTTGCCCTGTGACCTCAATGCCTTGATAGACCTAAGAAGAGTTTAGTTTCAGCTTGTTCAGATTTTTTCTTATTGTGAGGACAGAGGCAACAACTTCCAAGCTCCTTCCATGTTGGACTAAGAGTTCTTATTTGTTATTTGTTAACATCGTTTATTTTGAAAACAGCTTTATTGAAGTATTATTTAAATACATTTAACTGCACCCATTTAAAATGTGCAATTTCATCAGTTTTAATATATATATCATAAGACAATCACTATATTTAAGATAAAGAACATAGTTATGCTGGGTGCAGTGGCTCACCCCTGTAATCCCAGCACTTTGGAGGCCGAGGGGTGTGGATCACCTGAGGTCAGGAGTTTGAGACAAGCCTGGCCAACATGGTGAAAACCCGTCTCTACTAAAAATACAAAAATTAGCCAGGCATGGTGGCAGGTGCCTGTAGTCCCAGCTACTTGGGAGACTGAGGCACGAAAATCGCTTGAACCCAGGAGGTAGAGGTTGCAGTGAGTTGAGATCGTGCCACTGCACTCCAGCCTGCGCGACAGAGCCAGATTTCATCTAAAAAAAAAAAGGTAAAGAACATAATTATTATTTCTCAAAATTTCTTATTTCCCTTTGTAAATCTTTCCTCTTGCTCTACCACACTTTCCCAAGGTTTATTAATTTGTTTTCTCTTACAATAGACTAGTTTGCATTTTCTAGAGTTTTATAATCTGGATTTTTTCATTCAGTATAAATATTTTGAGATTGAGTTTGTTGTGTGTATAAATAATTCATTTCTACATATTACTGAATAGTATTCCATTGTATGACCATATCAAAATTTGTTTACCCATTCACTTGTGGATTGATATTTAGGTTGTTTCTAGCTTTTGATTATTACAAACACAGCTGTTATGAACAAGTGGACATTTTGTGGACATTTTGTGGACATTTGGTTATTTGTTTTGAATAAATTCCAAGGAGTAGAATGGCTTGTTTATATGGTAGGTGTATGTTTCATTTTTAAATAAATTATAATTCTTAGGTATAAATAGAACATTCTCCAAGATAGAGTATATGTTTGTCACAAGATGGGTCTTAACAACTTTAAGAAGATTGATATCATACCAAATATCTTTTCTGACAATAGTGGAAGGAAATTACAACTCAGTAGCAGTGGGAAATCTGGAAAATTCACAAATATGTGGAAATTAAGTAGCACATTTTTGAAAAACCAATGGGTCAAAGAAGAGATCCAAATTAGAAAATATCTTGAAACAAACAAAAATACAACATACCAAAGTTTATAGGATGCAGCAAAACCTATACTAAGAGGTAAGTTTATAGTGGTAAATGCCTACATTAAAAAAGAAGAAAGGAAGAGGGACAGTACAAGATGGCAGAATAGAAGTCTCCACCAATAGTCCCCCATACAAGGACATGATTTAACAATTATCTATGCAAACAAAGTACTTTCAGTACTTTTCTTTTTTTTTTTTATTCTTTAATTTTCAATCTTTTTATTATTATTATTATTATTATTATTATACTTTAGGTTTTATGGTACATGTGCGCAATGTGCAGGTAACTTACATATGTAAACTTGTGCCATGCTGGTGCGCTGCACCCACCAACTCGTCATCTAGCATCAGGTATATCTCTCAATGCTATCCCTCCCCCCTCCCCCCACCCCACAACAGTCCCCGAAGTGTGATGTTCCCCTTCCTGTGTCCATGTGTTCCCATTGTTCAATTCCCAACTATGAGTGAGAATATGCGGTGTTTGGTTTTTTGTTCTTGCGATAGTTTACTGAGAATGATGATTTCCAATTTCATCCATGTCCCTACAAAGGACATGAACTCATCATTTTTTATGGCTGCATAGTATTCCATGGTGTATATGTGCCACATTTTCTTAATCCAGTCTATCATTGTTGGACATTTGGGTTGGTTCCAAGTCTTTGCTATTGTGAATAATGCGGCAATAAACATACGTGTGCATGTGTCTTTATAGCAGCATGATTTATAGTCCTTTGGGTATATACCCAGTAATGGGATGGCTGGGTCGAATGGAATTTCTAGTTCTAGATCCCTGAGGAATCGCCACACTGACTTCCACAAGGGTTGAACTAGTTTACAATCCCACCAACAGTGTAAAAGTGTTCCTATTTCTCCACATCCTCTCCAGCACCTGTTGTTTCCTGACTTTTGAATGAAGTCAGGAAACTTTCAGTACTTTTCAGGTGAGTACTCACAGTACCTGGTTTTAACATCACGTCACTGAAAGAGGCATGGAAGAGGGTAAGAAAGAGTCTTGAATTGCTGCTGCCACTTATCCCCCATCCCTTGGCAGCTGGTGCATGGCACGAAGAGAGAATCTGAGCACTTGGGAGAGGGTGAGTGCAGCAATTGTGAGACATTGCAGGGAACTCAGTGCTGCCTTTTCATAGCAGAAAGCAAAACCAGGCTGCATTCAGCTGATGCCCACCCACAGAGGGAGTATTTAAACCAGTCCTAGCCAGAGGGGAATTGCCCATCCCAGCAGTCAGAACTTGAGTTCTGGCAAGCCTCACCACCACATGCTAAAGTGCTCTGGGGCTCCAAATAAACTTGAAAGATAATTCTAGGCCACAAGCATTGCAACTCCTAGGTGAGTCCTAGGGCTGAACTGGTGAGTTCAGAGCCAGTGGACGAGGTGGGGGCAGGCATGTGACCTATTGGAGACACCAGCCAGGCAGCTAAGAAAGTACTTGAATCACCTCTACCCCAACCCTAGACTCCACAGCTTCTGGCTCCAAAAGAGACCCCTTTCCAGGCTGTAGCTTGCAGACTAAATTTCTAGACACACCCTGGGCCAGAAAGGAACCGACTACCTTGAAGGGACTCTAGTCCCTGACTCCTGGATGGCACCTCTGGACCTGCCCTGGGCCTGAGGGAGCTCATCACCCTTAAGGGAAGGACACAGGCCTGGCTGTATTTTCTACCTGCAGATTGTAGAGCCTCAAGGCCTAGAGCGAACATAGGTAGTAGCCAGGTAGTGGTTACAATGGACCTTGGGCAAGACTCAGTGCTGTGCTGGCTTAATGTATGGCCAGTACAGTCCCAGTGGTGAGTGCTTGTGTCACTCCACCGTCAGCTCCAGGTGGCCTAGAACAGAGAGAGAGAGAGAGGTTCTGTTTGGGAGAAGAGAAAAAAAGTCCCTGGTAATCCAGAGAATTCTTCCAGATCTTTTTTTTTTTTTTTTTTTTTGAGACGGAGTCTCGCTTGTCACCCAGGCTGGAGTGCAGTGGTGCAATCCCGGCTCACTGCAAGCTCCACCTCCTGGGTCCACACCATTCTCCTGCCTCAGCCTCCCGATTAGCTGGGACTACAGGTGCCCGCCACCACACCCGGCTAATTTTTTGTATTTTTAGTAGAGACGGGGTTTGGTTTCACTGTTTTAGCCAGGATGGTCTCGATCTCTGACCTGGTGATCTGCCTGCCTTGGCCTCCCAAAGTGCTGGGATTACAGGCGTGAGCCACCGCGCTTGGCCAAATTCTTCCAGATCTTAAACAAGATCACCAAGGTAGTATCTCTTTGAGTCAGCAAGAATCACAGTGATATTGAGCTTGGGGTGTCCCCTAATACAGATAGAGCTTAGATCACAAAACTCAAGTTCCTTTGGATACCTGGAAAGCTTTCCCAAGAAGGAACAGTACAAACAAGCCTAGATTGTGAAAACTACAATAAATACCTAACTCTTAAAATGCCTAGACACAGATGAACATCTGTAAATGTCATCAAGACCATCCAGGAAAACATGACCTTGTCAAATGAACTAAATAAATCACCAGGGTTTATTAGTCACCAGCACTACTCCTGGAGAGACGGAGATATGTGACCTTTCAGATGGAGAATTCGAAATAGCTATTTTGATGAAACTAAAAGAAATTCAAGATAGCACAGAGAAGGAATTCAGAATTCTATTAGATAAATTTAACAAAGAGATTGAAATAAGAAGAATCAAGCAGAAATTCTGGAGTTGAAAAATGCAAGTGAAATACTGAAGAATGCATCAGAGTCCTTTAATAGCAGAATTGTTCAAGCAGAAGAATTAGTGAGCTTGAAGACAGGCTATTTGAAAACACACAGAGGAGACAAAAGCTAAGAGAATAAAAAACAGTGAAGCACACCTACAAGATCTAGAAAATAGCCTCAAAAGGGCAAATCTAGAAGTTATTGGCTGCAAAGAGGAAGTAGAGAAAAAGATAGAGGTAGAAAGTTTATTCAAAGGGATAATAAAATCCCAAAGGCTGGGTGTGGTGGCTCATGCCTGTAATCTCAGCACTTTGGGAAGCTGAGGTGGGCAGATCACATGAGGTCAGGAGTTCAAGACCAGCCCTGCCAACATGGTGAAACCCTGTCTCTGCTAAAAATAGAAAATTAGCCGGGCATGGTGGTGGGCGCCTGTAATCCCAGCTACTTGGGAGGCTGAGGCAGGAGAATCACTTGAACCCAGGAGGCAGAGATTGCAGTGAACCGAGATCATCCACTGCATTCCAGTCTGGGCAACACAGCGAGGCTCCATTTCAGAAAAAAACAAAACAAACAACAACAACAACAAGAAACAAAAACAAAACCCAACAAGTGATAATAACAGAGAACTCCCCAAATCTAGAGAAATATATTAATATCCAAGTTCAAGAAGGTTATAGAATACCAAGCAGATTTAACTCAAAGAAGACTACCTCAAGGCATTTAATAACCAAACTCCCAAAGGTCGAGGATAAAGAATGGAACCTAAAAGCAGCAAGAGAAGAGAAACAAATAGCAGACAATGAGTCTTCAATATGTCTGGCAGCAGACTTTTCAGTGGAAACCTTAAAGGCCAAGAGAGAGTGGCATAACATATTTAAAATGCTGAAGGAAAAAACTTTTACCCTAGCATAGTGTATCCAGTGAAAATATCCTTCATAAGTGAAGGAGAAATATAGACTTTCCCAGACAAAGAAAAGCTGAGGAATTGTATCACCACCAGACCTGTTCCACAAGACATGCTAAATGGAATACTTCAGTCAGAAAGAAAAGAACATTAATGAACAATATCATCTGAAGGTACAAAACTTCTTGGTAATAGTAAGTACACAGAAAAACACAAGCTATTATAACACGGTAACTGTGGTGTATAAACTATTCTTACCTTAAGTAGAAAGACTAAATGATAAAGCAATAAAAAATAACTAGAACAACTTTTCAAGACATAGATAGTACAATATAATATAAACAGAAATAACGAAAGGTTCTAAAGTGGGGGGATGAAGTTAAGGTGTAGAGTATTTTTAGTTTTCTTTTTGCTTGTTTGTTTATGCAAACAATGTTAAGTTGTTATCAGCTTAAAGTAATAGGTTATAAGATAGTATTTACAAGCCTCATGGTAATCTCAAATAAAAAAACATACAATGGATACATAAAAAATAAAAAGCAAGAAACTAAATTATATCGCTGGAGAAAATCACCTTCACTAAAAGAAAGACAGGAAGGAAGAAAAGAAGGAGAACACCACAAAACAACCAGGAAACAAATAACAAAATGACAGGAGTAAGTCCTTACTTATCAATAATAACATAGAATGGAAATGGACTAACCCCCCCAATCAAAAGACATAGAATGGCTGAATGGATTAAAAAAAAGTCTCAATGATCTGATTGCCTGCAAGAAAAACACTTCACCGATAAAGATACACATTGGGCGTGGCGTGGCACGGTGGCTCACACCTTTAATCCCAGCACTTTGGGAGGCCAAGGTGGGCAGATCATGAGATTAGGAGATTGAGACTAGCCTGGCCAACATGGTGAAACCCTGTCTCCACTAAAAATACAAAAAATCAGCCGGGTGTGGTGGCACTTGCCTGTAGACCCAGCTACTTGGGAGGCTGGGGCAGAAGAATTGCTTAAACCCAGGAAGCAGAGGTTGCAGTGAGCCGAGATCGCACCACTGCACTCCAGCCTGGGTGACAGAGTGAGACTCTGTCTCAAAAAAAAAAAAAAAAAAAAAAAAAAAAAACACATAGACTGAAAATAAAGGGATGGGAAAAGATATTCCATGCCATTGGAAACCAAAAAAGAGCAGGGATAGCTGTACTTATATCAGAGAAAACAGATTTCAAGATAAAAACCACAAGAAGAGACAAAAAGGTCACTATATAAAGGGGTCAATTCAGTAAGAGGGTATAATAATTGTAAACATATATGCACCCAATACTAGTGCACCTAGATTTATATAGCAAATGTTACTAGAGCTAAAAAGAGAGATAGACTCCATACAGTAATGCCTGGAGACTTCAACACCCCACTTTCAGCATTGGACAGATCTTCCAGACAGAAAATCAACATAGAAATGTTGGCTTTTGTCTATAGTATACAACAAATGGACCTAATAGACACAGAACGTTTCATTTAGTGGCTGCAGAGTACACATTCTTTTCCTCAGCACATTGATCATTCTCAAGGATGGACTGTATGTTAAGTCAAAAAACAAGTCTTAAAACATTCAAAAAAGTGAAATAATATCAAGCATCTTCTGTTACCACAATGGAATAAAACTAGAAATCAACAACAAGAGGATTTTTGGAAACCATAAAAACACATCGAAATTAGACAATATGCTCCTGAATGATCAGTGAGTCAATGAAACAATTATGGAGAAAACTGATAAATTTCTTGAAACGAGATAATGGAAACACAACATACTCAAATCTTTGGAATACAGCAAAAGCAGTACTAAGAGGGAAGTTTATAGCTATAAGTGCCTACATCAAAAAAGAAGAAAAGTTTTAAAAACAACCTAGTAATGCATCTTAAAGAACTAGAAAAGCAAGGGCAAACCAAATCCAAAATTAGTAGAAGAAAAGAAATAAAAATCAGAGCAGAAATGAGTGAATATGAAATTAAGAAAACAATACAAAATTAAATGAAACAAAAAATTGACATTTAGACACCAAAACTGACAAATTATAGCCAGACTAACCTAGAAAAAAAGAGAGAAGACCCAAATAAATAAAATCATAGATGAAAAAAGAGATATTACAACTGATACTGCAGAAATTCAAATAATCATTCATGGTTGCTATGAGCAACTATATGTGAATAAAACTGGAAAATCTAGAAGAAATTGATTAATTCCTAGACACATACAACCTACCAAAATTGAAACAAGAAGAAATCCAAAAGCTGAACAGACCAATAACAAATAACAAGATGAAAGCCTTAATAAAACATCTCCAATCAAGGAAAAGCCCAGAACCTGATGGATTGACTGCTGAATTCTACCAAACATTTAAAGAAGAACTAATACAAATCCTATTCAAACTATTCCAAAAAAATAGAGGAGGAGGGACTACTTCCAAACTCAGTCTACGAGGCCAGCATTACCCTGATCCTCAAACCAGACAAAAGCAAATAAAACAAAAACTATAGGCCAATATCACTGATGAATATTGATACAAAGATCCTCAACAAAATATGAGCAAACCAAACTCAACAACACATTAAAAAGAACATTCGTTAAGACCAAGTGAGATTTACCCGAGGGATGTAAGGATAATTCAACATATTCAAATTAATTAATGTGATACATCACATTGACAGAGTGAGGGACAAAACCACGTGTTCATTTCAATTGATGCTAAAAAAGCATTTGATAAATGAATAAAGAAAATGTGGTATATACATACAATGGAATACCATTCCATTGTTTTTCTTACTGCTTTCAAAATATTCTCTTTTTCTCCATCTTTTCAACATTTTTGATATGTATCTGGGTATGGATGTCTAGTTAATCCTACTTGGATTTTGTTGAGCTTCTTGTGTTCATAGATTAATGCTCTTCATCAAATTTGGAAAGTTTTTAGCCTCTGTTTATTGTAATATTTTTTTCTGCTCCTTTTTTATCTTTTCTCTCTTTCTTGTACTCTTGTTGTGCATACATTGGTGTGTTTGATGATGTCCATATTTCTTTGAGGCTCTGTTCATTTTTCCTCATTGTGTTTTCTTTCTTTTTTTTGAGATGGAGTCTTGCTCTGTCGCTTAGGCTGGAGTGCAGTGGTGTGATCTCGGCTCACTGCAACCTCCGCCTCCCGGATTCAAGCGACTCTCTTGTCTCAGCCTCCTGAATAGCTCGGACTACAGGCGCCTGCCACCATGCGCAGCTAATTTTTGTGTATTTTTAGTAGAGACGGGGTTTTGCCATGTTGGCCAGACTGGTCTCAAACTCCTGACCTCAGGCGATCCGCCCGCTTCGGCCTCCCAAAGTGCTGGGATTACAGGCGTGAGCCACCACGCCTGGCCTATACTGCCTTTTAATATGTATAACATATATAGCCTCTTTATATATATAGCATATATACTATATTTTATATATATCATTATGAGATAGTATAAACTATATATATATATGTGTATATATATATATATATATAATGCCTGGTATATATACTAAATATATTTTATATACATATATATATATAAAGTATAAAACAATCCAGGCATTTTATATTTTTGTATATATAAGTATATATATGTAAAGTATATTTATATAAAGTATAAAATAAACCAGGCACGGTGGCTCATGCCTGTAACCTAGTTCTTTGGTCAGCTGAAGTGGGAGGATCACTTGAGGCCAGGAGTTCAAGATCAGCCTGGACAACACAGGGAGACCCTGTCTCTACAATAAATAAATAAATAAAATTAGTTGAGCATGGCAACGTGCACTTGTAGTCTTAGCTACTCAGGAGGCTGAGGTGGGAGGATTGCTTGAGCCCAGGAATTCGAGGCTGCAGTAAGCTGTGATCTCTGCACTCCAGCCTGGGTGACAAAGCAAGACCCTGAGTCTAATATATATGTGTGTGTGTAGTTTGTATAGTTACCTGTGTAGTTACCTTTACTAGTGGTCTTTATTTCTTTTTCTTTTTCTTTTTTTTTTTTTTTAGAAGGGGTCTCACTATGTTGACCAGGCTGGCCTTGAACTCCTGGGCTCAAGCTATTCTCCCGCCTTGGCCTCCTAAAGTGCTGGGATTACAGGTGTGAGCCACCATACCCGGCTGGTCTTTATTTCTTTATATAGATTTGAATTGCTGTTTAGTGTCCTTTTATTTCAGCCTTGATTAACTTCCTTCAGTATTGTTTGCAGTGTAGGTGTGCTACAAACAAATTCTCTCAGTTTTGGTTTATCCTGTAATATCTTAATTTCTGCTTCACTTTTTAAAAATAATTTCGACTTTTATTTTAGATTCCAGGGGTATATGTGCAGCTTTGTCACATGGGTATATTGCGTGATGCTGAGGTTTCGGATTCGAATGATCCTGTGACCCAAATCGTGAGTATAGTACACAACAGTTAGTTTTTCAACCCTTGCCCCCTCCCCTGTGTCTACTGTTGCTATTTTAATGTCCATTAGCACCCAATATTTAGTTCCATCTTATGTGAGAACATGCAGTATTTTGTTTTCTGTTCCTGTGTTAATTTGCTTACGATAATTGCCTCCAGCTGCATTCATGCTGCTGCAAAGGATGTGATTTCATTCTTTTGTATGACTGTGTAGTATTCCGTGGTGTATATGTGCCACATTTTCTTTTTCCAATCCACTGTTGATGGGCATCTAGATTGATTCCAGGTCTTTGCTATTGTGAATAGGGCTGTGATGAACATACAAATGCATGTGTTTTTGCTAGAATGATTTATTTTCTTTTGGATATATACCCAGTAATGGGATTGCTGGGTTGAATGGTAGTTCTTTTTTAAGTTCTTTGAGAAATCTTCAAACTGCTTTCCACAGTGGCCAACCTAATTTACATTCCCACCAACAGTATATAAGCATTCCCTTTTCTCTGCAGCCTCATCAATATCTGCTGGCTTTTTACTTTTTAGCCATTCTAACTTGTGTGAGACAGTATCTCGTGGTTTTGATTTGCGTTTCTCTGATAATTAGTGATGTTGAGCATTTTTCATTTTTATTGGCTGCTTGTATGTCTTCTTTTGAGAAATATCTGTTCATGTCTTTTGCCCACTATTTATTTATGTATTTATTTGAGATGGAGTCTTGCTCTGTCGCCCAGGCTGGAGTGCAGTGGTGCGATCTTGGCTCACTGCAACCTCTGCCTCCCAGGTTCAAGTAATTCTCCTGTCTCAGCTTCCCAAGTAGCTGGGATTACAGGTGTGTGCCACCATGCCTGGCTAATTTTTTGTATTTTTAGTAGAGGTGGGGTTTCGCCATGTTGGCCAGGCTGGTCTCGAACACCTAACCTCAAGTGATCCACCCACCTTGGCCTCCCAAAGTGTTGGGATTACAGGCATGAGCCGTTGTGCCTGGCCTTGCTCACTTTTTAATGGAGTTATTTGTTTTGCTTGTTGAATTGTTTAAATTCCTTTTAGATTCTGGATATTAAACCTTTGTTGGATGCATAGTTTGTGAATATTTTCTCCCATTCTGTAGGTTGTCTGTTTACTCTGTTGATAGTTTCTTTTGCTGTGTGGAAGCTCGCTGGTTTAACTAGATTCCACTTGTCAATTTATATTTTTGTTGCAATTGCTTTTGAAGACTTAGTCATAAATTCTTTCCCAAGGCTGATGTCCAGAAAGGTATTTCCCAGGTTTTCTTCTAGGACTTTTATACTTTGAGATCTCACATTTAAATCTTTAATCTATCTTGAGTTAATTTTTGTATATGTTGAAAGGTGGGGTCCAGTTTCATTCTTCTGCATATAGCTAGCCTGTTATCCTGGCACCAAGTATTGAATAGGGTGTCATTTCCCCATTGGTTATTTTTGTTGACTTTGTTGAAGATCAGATGGCTATAGGTTTGTGGCTTTATTTCTGAGATCTCTATTCTGTTCCATTGGTCTATATGTCTGTTTTCATACCATTACCATGCTGTTTTGGTTACTGTGGCCTTATAGTTTGAAGTTGGGTAATGTGATGCCTCTGGCTTTGTTCTTTTTGCTTAGGATGGCTTTGTCTATTTGGGCCCTTTTTTGGGTTGGATATGAATTTTAGAATAGTTTTTTTCTAATTCTGTGAAAAATGATATTGGTAATTTGATAGGCGTAGCATTGAATCTATAGATGGCTTTGGGCAGTATGGCCATTTTAATGATATTGATTCTCCCAATCAATGAGCATGGAATTGTTCTCCATTTGTTTGTGTCATCTATGATTTCTTTTAGCTGTGTTTTGTAGACCTTGTAGAGGTCTTTTTTGTCCTGGTTACATATATTCCTGGTATTTTACTTTTTTGTGACTATTGTAAATGGGATTATGTTCCTGATTTGGCTCTCAGCTTGAATGTTATTGGTGTGTAGAAATGCTACTGATTTTTGTACATTGATTTTATATCCTGAAACTTTACTCAAGTTATTTATTAGTTCTAGAAGGCTTTTGGTGGAGTCTTTAGGGTTTTCTAGCTATATAATCATATCATCAATGAAGAGAGATAATTTGACTTCTTTTTTCCTTATTTGGATGCCTTTTATTTCTTTCTCCTGCCTGATTGCTCTGGCAAGGACTTCCCGTACTATACGGAATAGGAGCAGTGAGAGTGGACATCTTTGTCTTGTTTCAATTCTCAACAGGAATGCTCCCAGCCTTTGTCCATTCAGCATGATGTTGGCTGTGAGTTTGTCATAGATGGTTCTTGTTATTTTAAGGTATGTTCCTTCAATGGCTAGTTTGTTGATCTCCTTCAGTTTTGAAAGATAGTTTCGGTGGATATGGAAATCTTGTTGGACAGTCTTTTGCTTTCAGCTGTTTGAATATGTCATTTCAGTTCCTCAAGCTTCCATAGTTTCTGATAAGAAATCAGCTGTTAATCTTATTCAGGATCCCTTGTTCATGACGAGTTGCTTCTCTCTTGCTACTTTTAAGATTCTGTCTTTCTCTTTGGCTTTGTAAAGTTTGACTATTTTGTGAATTTTGTCAAGCTTCTTGAATTCATTGATTGATGTTTTTCATCAAATTTGGGAAATTTTCAGCTATGATTCCTTCAAATATTCCTTCTACCCCTTTCTCTTTCTGGAAATCTCATATATTGCTGGTAAGAATGCAAATTCTTGATGGTGTCCCACATTTCTCTGAAGCTCTGTTTGTTTTTGTTCATTCTTTTTTTTTCCTGTTCATTTCAGTTGACCCATCTTCAAGTTTAGTTTTTTTTTTTTTTTTTTTTTTTTTTTTTTTTTTTTTTTTACTTTTTTTCCAGTTGAAATATGCTGTTGAGCTTGTCTAGTGAATTTTAAAATTTGGTCATTATATTTTTCAACTCTAGAATTTCTATTTGGTCTTTTAAAACTTCTCTTTATTGATATATTCTACTTTCTACTTGTTCTCTTTCCTTTTGTTCTTTAGATATAATTTTCTTTAGTTCTTTGAACATACTTATAAAAGCTGTTTAAAAATCTTTAGTAATTTTAAGTGCAAGCATCCTCAAAGTCAACTTCTTTTGACTTTACCTTTTCCTATGTGTGAGCCATACTTTCTTGTTTCTTTGCATGTCTCATAGTTGTTTGAACAAACTTGGACATTTCAAATAATAAAGTGACAATTCTGTAAATCAGATTTTCTTCCCTCCTATTCCCAGGGTTTTTTGTTGTTATTTGTTGTTGTTGATGCTTATGTTGCTGTTTGTCTGTTTAATGACTTTCCTGAACTAATTCTGTAAAGTTTGTGTTCTTTGTCATGTGTGGCCACTGAAATCTCTGCTCAGATAGCTTAATGGCCAGGTAATGACTGGCCAGAGATTTTCTTAAATTCATTGCACCACTAAATCTCCTAGACTTTGCCAAGGGGCTCTGTTTGAGTGTTGGGAATATCTTTAACACTCCAACAGGCACTTTACAACACTGCCTTAACCTTCACTTTTTGATTGCACAAAATCTCCACTTACACCAGATGTGAAAGATTAGATTTCTCAGGTCTTTCCTGGACATTCATGCAGCCCTGCACATGCACATAGCCTTTTAGATTCCCAGGAATGTGTTGGAGCTTTTCAAAGCCTTCCATGGACATCTAGTTTCCCAAGTTTTCCTTTTAAGTTTTTCAGTAAGCTTGTTTGTCCCAACTGTGATTCTCCATCTCAGACAACTGTGATGTTTAATAATTGCAGCTGATTGTCTTCTGCAAACACCCTGAGGAAAAGGCTGTACACATGAAGAAAGGTCTGAGTCAGGTCAAATAAGACAGAGTCCTGTAATTGGGGTTTCCAGATAGTGTCCTGACAGGTCGAATAGTGACAATACACTTGAGATGGGGCTTTGGGGAGCAGCAAAACCTGTATTTCTCATCAGATGGCTACTAAGCTGCTGGATTTCATGGCTACAATGATTGTGAGGCTGTTGGTTTTCAAGGCTACCATGGAGCTGGAGAAAGGTGATGAGAATAGGGCAAGTTAGAAAGTCACACAGCTCAATATTCTTACCAAGATTCTGTTATTTTATTGAATAAATGCTCCTCGAATTGTTGGCATGCCTTTTTAAAAAAAGAAAATTTCCAGAGTTAAGAAAAAGTTGCTTTTGATAATTTTTGGAAGTGTTTTTGTTGCTTTTATGGTGAGCAGATTTTTGGAAGTCCTTATTCTGTCATTCTGTTGTTTATTTCATCCTACTACTTTCTTTCATTATATTTGTATTTTTATATTTTCCCTATTTTAACTTTTAACTTGCCTCTAATGTTATATTTCAAGTCAGTTTCTTGTAACCAGCAGATATTTGTATTATTTTCCTCCATTTTTTCAATGTCTGCCATCTAATTTGTGTATTTAGACCATTTTTCTTTTGTTTTTAATATACTTTATTTTTATTTTTTAATAGGCTTTATTTGTTAGAGGAGTTTTAGGTTCACAGTAAAACTAAGTGGAAGAGATTTCCCACTTACTGTCTGTCCCCACACTTGCCTATCCTCTCCCATTATCAATATCCTCTTCCAGAGTAGTACTTTTTTTTATAACTGATGAACCTACCTTGGCACATTATTATCATCCAAAGTCCATAGCTTATATTAAGATTCACTCTTGGCATTGTACATTCTATGGGTTTTGACACACATATATAATGACACATATCCAGTCCAGCACTACAGTGTCATACAAAATAGTTTCACTGCCCTAAAAATTCTCTGTGTCCTGTATATTTATCCTTCCCTTTCCCCCAAATCATGGTAACCACTTATCTTTTTACTGTATTCATAGCTTTGCCTTTTTCAGAACATCATATAGTTGGAATCGTATATAGCCTTTTCAGATTGTCTTCTTTTAAGTTTCTATATCTTTTTATGGCTTGAAAACTTATTTCCTTTTAGTGCTTAATAACATTCCAATGTCTGGATTTACTGTAGTTTAATTATCCATTCACTTACTGAAGGACATCTTGGTTGTTTCCAAGATTTGGCAATTATGAATAAAGCTGGTTTTTTTGTTTGTTTGTTTGTTTGTTTTTTTAAGGCAAGGTCTCACTCTGTCACCCAGTAGGCTGGAGTGCAGTGGCGCTATCTTGGCTCACAGCAACCTCTGCCTCCTGGGCTCAAGCAATCCTCCTGCCTCAGCTTCCGAGTAGCTGGGACCACAGGCATGCACCACCATGCCTGACTAATTTTTGTATTTTTTATAGAGACAAGATTTTGCCATGTTGCCCAGGCTGGAACTCCTGGGCTCAAGTGATCCACCTGCCTTGGCCTCCCAAAGTGCTAGGATTACAGGCATGAGCCACTGCACCTGGCCTTAAAGCTGTTTTTTTTTCTTGTGTGTGTGTGTAGACATAAGATTTTAACTCATTTGTGTAAATACCAGGGAACACAACTGCTGGATCATATGGTATATTTAGTTTTGGAAGAAACTGCCAAACTGTCTTCTGTAGTGACTGTACCATTTTGCATTTCCACCACCAATAAATGAGAATTTTGTTGTTCCACATCCTCACCAGCATGTTGTCAGTGTTCTGGATTTTGGTCACTCTAATAGGTGTATAGTGGTATCTCGTTGTTTTAGTTTATAGTTCCCTAATGACATATGATGTTGAGCTTCTTTGCATATGCTTATTTACCATCTGTGTATCTTTTCTGGTGAGTTTTTTTTTTTTTTTTTTTTGAGACGGAGTTTCGCTCTTGTTGCCCAGGCTGGAGTGCAATGGCGCGAGCTTTGCTCACCGCAACCTCTGCCTCCCAGGTTCAAGCAGTTCTCCTGCCTCAGCCTCCTGAGTAGCTGGGATTACAGGCACGCACCACTACACCTGGCTAATTTTGTATTTTCAGTAGAGATGGGGTTTCTCCATGTTGAGGCTGGTCTTGAACTCCCGACCTCAGGTGATCCACCCACCTCAGCCTCCCAAAGTGCTGGGATTACAGGCGTGAGCCACTGCGCCTGGCCTCTTTTATCTAATTTTTAATCAAGTTGTTTATTTTCTTATAGTTGAATTTTAAAGAGTTCATTGTGTATTTAGGATAACAGTCCTTTATCAGATGTGTCTTTTGCAAGCATTTTCTTCCAGTCTGTGGCTTGTTTTTTCATTCTCTTGACAGTTTCTTTCACTGAGCAGAACTTTTATATTTTAATAAATACCAGCTTATCAATTATGTTTTTCATGTATTATGCCTTTGATATTTATGTATAAGTATTTGTTTTAATACTTGTTTTCAATTGTTTTTGTTATATACCTAGGAATGGAATTGCTTGGTCATGTGATAACATGTTTAACTTTTTTGTGCAACTGCCAAACTTTTTCAAAGTGGTTGCACCATTTTACATTTCCACCAGCCATGTATGAGGGTTGCAATTTCTCCTTATCCTCACCAATACTAGTTAATATTCCTCCTTTTTATTATAGCCATCCTAGTAATGTAAAGTGATATCTCTTTATGGTTTTTATTTGTATTTCCCAGATGTCTTAATGATATTGAGTGTCTTTTTATATGGCTGTAGCCATTTGGCTATCTTTTTGTATCTTTTTTGATGAAATGTCTATTCAAATTCTTTGCCCATTTTTAAATTGGGTGATATGTTTTCATTGTTAAGGTATGTGCTTTATATATTCTGTGCACAAATTCCTTATTATATATATAATTGGCAAATATTTTCTCCCACTCTGTGTATTATCTTTTCACTTTCTTGATGGTATCCTTTGAATCACAAACATTTTAAGTTTTGATGAAGTCCAAGCAATTTATCTCACTTTTGTCATTTTTGCCTTTGGTGTCATATCTAAGAAAACATTTCCTACTTCAAAGTCATGAAGATTCTTGCACAGGTTTTCTCCTGGGAGTTTTGGCTCTTGCATTTAGGTCTTTGATCCACTTTGAATTAAGTTTTAAAGGCGGTGAGGTAGAGATACATCTTCATTTTTAAATGTGGATCTCCAATTCCTCCAGCATCATTTGTTGGAAATACTATTATTTCCTATTGAGTTGTATTGGCATCCTTGTTGAAAACCAATTGATCACAAATATGTAAGTTAATTTCTGGACTCTCAACTTTTATTCCATTGATCGATATGCCTGTTATTATGCCTGTACCACATTGTCTTGTTTACTGTAGCTGTTTAGTAAGTTTTAAAATTGAGAAGTGTGAGCTTTGGCAATTATAGCTGGGGTTTTGGATATGTATTTCAATGAATCTGTATTAGTTTGGGGAGTATATTTCTATTTCTTGATTTATCAATTTTAGACTTTACCCATAAAAAGTAAGAGCTTGTATATCCCACCCTTCCCATTATTTCCTGTCCTCCAAAATGTTGTATCTTAATTTTTCATCAAGTCAATAACTTGTATTTACATTATTATAAATACATAAATACTGTTTACTGTTGAGTTATGTAGTGCTCTGTGACTAATCCTCCTTTCTTTTTTTTTTTATTATACTTTAAGTTCTAGGGTACATGTGCACACCGTGCAGGTTAGTTACATATGTATACATGTGCCATGTTGGTGTGCTGTACCCATTAACTCGTCATTTACATTAGGTATATCACCTAATGCTATCCCTCCCCCCTCCCCCCACCCCACGACAGGCCCCGGTGTGTGATGTTCCCCTTCCTGTGTCCAAGTGTTCTCATTGTTCAATTCCCACCTACGAGTGAGAACATGTGGTGTTTGGTTTTCTGTCCTTGTGATAGTTTGCTGAGAATGATGGTTTCCAGCTTCATCCATGTCCCTACAAAGGACATGAACTCATCCTTTTTTATGGCTGCATAGTATTCCATGGTGTATATGTGCCACATTTTCTTAATCCAGTCTATCATTGTTGGACATTTGGGTTGGTTCCAAGTCTTTGCTATTGTGAATAGTGCCGCAATAAACATACGTGTGCATGTGTTTTTATAGCAGCATGGTTTATAATCCTTTGAGTATATACCCAGTAATGGGATGGCTGGCTTAAATGGTATTTCTAGTTCTAGATCCTTGAGGAATCGCCACACTGTCTTCCACAATGGTTGAACGAGTTTCCAGTCCCACCAACAGTGTAAAAGTGTTCCTACTTCTCCACATCCTCTCCAGCACCTGTTGTTTCCTGACTTTTTAATGATCGCCATTCTAACTGGTGTGAGATGGTATCTTATTGTGGTTTTGATTTGCATTTCTCTGATGGCCAGTGATGATGAGCATTTTTTCATGTGTCTGTTGGCTGCATAAATGTCTGCTTTTGAGAAGTGTCTGTTCATATCCTTTGCCCACTTTTTGATGGGGTTGTTTGTTTTTTTCTTGTAAATTTGTTTGAGTTCTTTGTAGATTCTGGATATTAGCCCTTTGTCAGATGAATAGATTGCAAAAATTTTCTGCCATTTTGTAGGTTGCCTGTTCACTCTGATGGTAGTTTCTTTTGCTGTGCAGAGGCTCTTGAGTTTAATTAGATCCCATTTGTCAATTTTGGCTTTTGTTGCCATTGCTTTTGGTGTTTTAGACATGAAGTCCTTGCCCATGCCTATGTCCTGAATGGTATTGCCTAGGTTTTCTTCTAGGGTTTTTATGGTTTTAGGTCTAACATTTAAGTCTTTCATCCATCTTGAATTAATTTTTGTATAAGGTGTAAGGAAGGGATCCAGTTTCAGCTTTCTGCATATGGCTAGCCAGTTTTCCCAGCACCATTTATTAAATAGGGAATCCTTTCCTCATTTCTTGTTTTTGTCAGGTTTGTCAAAGATAAGATAGTTGTAGATGTGTGGTATTATTTCTGAGGGCTCTGTTCTGTTCCATTGGTCTATAACTCTGTTTTGGTACCAGTACCATGCTGTTTTGGTTACTGTAGCCTTGTAGTATAGTTTGAAGTCAGGTAGCATGATGCCTCCAGCTTTGTTCTTTTGACTTAGGATTCACTTGGCAATGTGGGCTCTTTTTTGGTTCCATATGAACTTTAAAGTTTTTTCCAATTCTGTGAAGAAAGTCCTTGGTAGCTTGATGGGGATGGCATTGAATCTATAAATTACCTTGGGCAGTATGGCCATTTTCACCATATTGATTCTTCCTATCCATGAGCATGGAATGTCCTTCCATTTGTTTGTGTCTTCTTTTATTTCATTGAGCAGTGGTTTGTAGTTCTCCTTGAAGAAGTCCTTCACATCCCTTGTAAGTTGGATTCCTAGGTATTTTATTCTCTTTGATGCAGTTGTGGATGGGAGTTCACTCATGATTGGCTCTCTGTTTGTTATTGGTGTAGAGGAATGCTTGTGATTTTTGTACATTGATTTTGTATCCTGAGACTTTGCTGAAGTTGCTTATCAGCTTAAGAAGATTTTGGGCTGAGATGATGGGGTTTTCTAAATATACAATCATGTCATCTGCAAACAGGGACAATTTGACTTCCTCTTTTCCTAATCGAATACCCTTTATTTCTTTCTCTTGCCTGATTGCCCTGGTCAGAACTTCCAACACTATGTTGAATAGGAGTGGTGAGAGAGGGCATCCCTGTCTTGTGCCAGTTTTCAAAGGGAATGCTTCCAGTTTTTGCCCATTCAGTATGATATTGGCTGTGGGTTTGTCATAGATAGCTCTTATTATTTTGAGATATGACCCATCATTACCTAATTTATTGAGAGTTTTTAGCATGAAGTGTTGTTGAATTTTGTCAAAGGCCTTTCTGCATCTATTGAGATAATCATGTGGTTTTTGTCTTTGGTTCTGCTTATATGCTGGATTACATTTATTGATTTGCATATGTTGAACCAGCCTTGCATCCCAGGGATGAAGCCCCCTGGATCATGGTGGATCAGCTTTTTGATGTGCTGCTGGATTCTGTTTGCCAGTATTTTATTGAGGATTTTTGCATCAATGTTCATCAGGGATATTGGTCTAAAATTCTCTTTTTTTGTTGTGTCTTTGATACCAAAGCCAGGCTTTGGTATCAGGATGATTCTGGCCTCATAAAATGAGTTAGGGAGGATTCCCTCATTTTCGATTGATTGGAATAGTTTCAGAAGGAATGGTACCAGCTCCTCCTTGTACCTCTGATAGAATTCGGCTGTGAATCCGTCTGGTCCTGGACTTTTTTTTGGTTGGTAGGCTATTAATTATTGCCTCAATTTCAGAGCCTGTTATTGGTCTATTCAGAGATTCAACTTCTTCCTGGTTTAGTCTTGGGAGGGTGTATGTGTCTAGGAATTCATCCATTTCTTCTAGATTTTCTAGTTTATTTGCGTAGAGGTGTTTATAGTATTCTCTGATGGTAGTTTGTATTTCTGTGGGATCGGTGGTGATATCCCCTTTATCATTTTTTTATTGTGTCTATTTGATTCTTCTTTCTTTTTGAATGAAGGCAGAAATAAAAATATTCTTTGAAACCAATGAGAACAAAGACACAACATACCAGAATCTCTGGGACACATTTAAAGCAGTGTGTAGAGGGAGATTTATAGCACTAAATGCCCACAAGAGAAAGCAGGAAAGATCTAAAACTGACACCCTAACATCACAATTAAAAGAACTAGAGAAGCAAGAGCAAACACATTCAAAAGCTAGCAGAAGGCAAGAAATGACTAAGATCAGAGCAGAACTGAAGGAGATAGAGACACAAAAAACCTTTCCAAAAATCAATGAATCCAGGAGCTGGTTTTTTGGAAAGACTAATCCTCCTTTCTTGTAGGAGTTTTCATTTTCCCTATCACTTATAATTGCCTCATTTTTTTTTTCATTTACCTAGTCAGTTTTCTCTACTTATTCTTAAATGTTACTCCAAATGCTCCAAAATTTATGCCACATGTCTATTAATATTTTTATATGCTCAAACACATCAGTTAATTTTTCTTGAGAGCCCACTCCCACAGTCATCTCTCCTCCTGCTACAGTTTGGTTGTTCACTGTTATTCTGGGATCTGTCTTCATTATACTTCTTTATTAAGTCCCTTCTTTCCTGCACTGAATTTCTTCCTCCTTTTTGCTTTATGCCTTCATTTTCATGAAGCACATGATTCAGTAGCTTCATAAGAAGGAGTATATGGTAGGCAGAATAAAGGCCCCCCCCAAGTTGTCCATGTCCTAATCCCAGGAACCTGTATGTTTCCTTACACTGCAAAAGAGACCTTGTAGATGTGTTTAAGCTACGCATCTTGAGATGGGGCGATTATTCTGAATCATCTATGCGGGCCCGATGTAGTCACAAGGAAGCAGGAGGTCAGAGAAGAGAAAAAATGTTATACTATTGGCTTCGAGGATGAAGGAAGAGGACATGAACCAAAGAAGGCAGGCAGCCTCTAGAAACTGGAAAAAGCAAGTAAACAGATTCTCCCCTAGTGCCTCCGGAAGCAACACAGTCTTGCTGCCCCATTTTAGACTTCTGACCTCTAGAACTGTAAGATAATACATTTGTATTGTTTTGAGCCACCACGTTTGTGATAATTTGTTACAGTAGCAATACAAAATAATACAGATCACACGGAAAATAAATTATTTGATACCTTACCAGAATACAAATGTATTGTTTCTATACTCTCATGTGATTGATACTTTGAATTCTGGGTTGGAAATTATGTTTCCTTTAGAATTGTGAAGATACTGCTCCATCATCTTTTTGTTTCCAGTGTTGTTTTGGAAAAATGTATGGAATTCTACTTTATGATATTTTGTGACCTGAATCTTTTAGTGTCTTCTCTTTAACTTGTTCAAAAATGTCATCATGATATAACCTGATTTCAGTGTTTTAAAATTTATTGTTCTGGGATCTTGTTCTTTCAGTCTGGAGATGCATGTCCTTCAGTTCTGGGAAATTTTTTTGTATTCTTTTTTAGTATTTTCCTTTCTTTCATTTTTTTGGTTCTCCTTTTCTGGAAGTTTATTAGTTAATTGATGCACTTCCTAAATATATGATCTTATTACTATTTTCCACTTGTTACTTTTGTTATACTTTCTGAAATATTTCCTTTTATTGAATATTCTATATTGGTAATTCTACTTTTAGTTCCCCATAGTTCCTTTAAAGTGTATCTAGTATACCTTAAATATACACAATACAATTTATTTTTTTAAAATAAAGTGTTTTCAGATCATTTTCATAAGCTCAGTGTCTTTTCTTGTCTCTATGAGGATATTTATTAAAATTGTAGAAAGTTTTCTTCTGCTCCCTGAATTTACTGTTTCCTCTGGCTTTATTTTTTTATTTTTTATTTTTTTTTGAGACAGAGTCTTGCTCTGTCACCCAGGCTAGAGTGCAGTGGCACAATCTCGGTTCGCTGCAACCTCTGCCTCCCGGGTTCAAGCAATTCTCCTGCCTCAGCCTCCTGAGTAGCTGGGATTATAGGCATGTGCCACTACACCTGGCTAATTTTTGTATTTTTAGTAGAGACACGGTTTCACCATGTTGGCCATGCTGGTCTTGAACTCTTGACCTCGTGATCCACCCACCTCAGGCTCCCAAAATGCTGGGATTACAGGCATGAGCCACTGCGCCTGGCCTATTTTTCTGTTTGTCTGTATTTGTCTGTCTGTAATTTTAGGAGAACCTCAACATGTCATTGTTACAAGGAGATGCACTGAAAAGCTGACTGTAATTTCTTTGTGAGTTGTGGAGAATTGTCAACTATTGGGTTTATTCAGAGGATGCTATGTCAAAAAGATAGTTTTGCACTAAAGTAATACTCAAATCTTTGTATGTGGAGGTTTTTTCCCCCCCTTCTGAGGTCTTTAATCTTACCAGACAAAAATCTTCTAGACTCTTACTTCAGCCATTTAAACTAGGCTTTGGTATTCTGGAAGCAAGCAAATGGGAGGAGGCTGTGATCCCACTGTTCCAGATGCTGGCTTTGATTTTATCCTTTTGTTTGCAGCTCTATGTTTCACTCCAATCTATACTGTGCTTGATGTCCCCATGTCCAAAACCTCTCAGCTTCAATTTCTTCTGAGAATAAATCTCAGGAATGTTGTGGAGTGGGGGAATAGTAGTTATTAATTTGCATGTTGGGGGGACAGGATTTGAGTGTTCAATTGCTATGTATACAGATTTTCAACCAATTTTCTTTGTTTTCAGGCCAGTACTCCATTTCCACTTTCCAAAGTGCTTTGTGCCACCAACTCCTAATTCTTCCTCAGTTCTATGGGGGCGAAATGACTTGTTTCTTGGTGGCATTCAAATTTTTTCTTCCTTTTCTCTGCTAAGTTAATTATTGCTTATCAATCTGCTTTTCATCTCTCCAGAACTTGCTGAAACTCATCTATTATTGTTTTATTTCCTACTCCCTTTACCCCCATGGGCTTTTATGTTTTTTTTTCTTTTACTATCATTTAGTAGAGTTTGGGATTGTGTTAAAGTTGCCTGTGGATTGATATTTAGCCATATTAAAAACACATAAATGTAATGTAACTATGAAATTGTAACTGGCACAAACTATGCTCTGGCACCTATCTGGATTGTGTTCACATCAATGCATAATCATTTTCAAAGGAGTTTAGTTGTCTTAGCTGATGTGATGGACTCAAGGCTGTTTTTGCAGAGTTCGTGTTTCTGTTGACTAGAATCATTTATTTTAATGTTAAAGTTGTTTACTACTTGATTATTGGAAGGTATCTCTAGACTAAAATCATTGACATAATAAAAAGAAATCTTTTAATCTTATTTTTAAAAAGTAATATATGCATATAGTAACAAAAATGTCAAATAGCACAAAAGAGTATTCACTGAAAAATAAGTCTCCTTTACTCTCCAGTCCCCCAGCTACCCACTTCCTTTCCTTAGAGGCAATTACTGTTGCCAGTTTCTTGCATTCTTTCAGGTATATTATAGGCATATTCAAGCATATATACCTTTCACTGTCACAGAAATGGCAGTATTCTATGTGTACTGACATGCATCTTGCTTTTTTCATTTAAGAGTATATCTTGGCAATCTTCCATTTCAATGCACATAGGATCTTACCTTTTTTCTTCTGGTGGTTTTATAGTATTCTGTTGTATTAATACACTGCAATTTATTTAACCAGTTTCTTATTGATGGACATTTAGGTTGTTTCCAACCTTTTCTGCTACAAATATTGCTGCAGTGAATTTCTTCACTTTTTGTTCATGTTTGAGTGTATTTGTGATATAAATTCCTATAAGTACAGTTGTTGGTTCAAAGAATATTTTGCTTTTTTTTTTTTTTTTTTTTTTTTTAGACAGAGTCTTGCTCTGTCACCTAGGCTGGAGTGTAGTGGTATGATCTTGGCTCACTGCAACCTCCGCCTCTCCTGAGTTCAAGTGATTTTCCTGCCTCAGCCTCCCAAGTAGCTGGGATTATAGGCACCTGCAACCATGTCCAGCTAATTTTTGGATTTTTAGTAGACATGGGGTTTCACCATGTTGGCCAGGCAGGTCTCGAATTCCTGACCTCAAGTGATCCACCCACCTTTGCCTCCCAAAGCGCTGGGATTACAGGCGTGAGCTGCCACGCCTGACCAATATATAGCCTTAAAATTTGTCTTTGTCTTTTTGAAATGTCCCAGAGATATTTGTGAAAGCATCCTTGCTTTATGACAATAAGATATTTTTAGGAACATTTTGCTTTCTTTCGTCTGCTGCTCAAGGAACCCTGATTCCATTTGGCAGAAAAAAGATCTGGGGGATTGGGGGGGTTTTAGATTTTTCTACATGACTACTGTTGGTAGGGAGAGGCAATCTGAATGATTTAAGTAGCAAAGTGAAAGTTTTTAAGGGTGCGAGTTCATGTTGATATTTCCAGTTTAACTTCAAGTCCTTTCTTGCTTACTGCTGTTATGAGAAATTTAAATAATTTATTCTTTTTCTTTTTCATTTGTGCTACCATCTTTAATGCTCTTTTATTTATCTTCTTCTACTAACTCAAATATATTATGTTGCATATTGTCATACCAAACCATGTATTTAAATTATAATACTCTTCTGAGCTTGAGAAATATCTATTTCTTTTCTGCTCCTTGACAAAATAGGTTTCAAAGCATATGAGTTTAGATAATCCTTTATGACCACACCATCTGAACACAGAACTGGCTGTGGAAAGAAATTTTAACCTCCTGCCCATGGAGTCTCAGAGAATTCTGAGGGCATAGGGCACCCAGCATCAAAATAGAGTCCCCATGCACTTAATGGAAGTTAATGGGAAGGACAGCTAAGCAAACACTGGCTTGTGAGGTTTTTAACTAAAACCTTCCTCCAGCTTTTCTTTCCCACATGCCAAAACAGTCTTGGCTTTTTTCCTTTGAGCCTCACTACTTCAACTTGTTTTTTTTTTTCATATTTTTCTTCACTGATGCTGCTGCTCATTTATTTGTTATAGGCAGTTTGAGCACTGAACTTCAATTTTTCATAGGACCTTGACTTCTTTGTTGGCTTGAATGACTTCAAGGTTGTCCTAGTTTAAAGCCATCTAAGACAGTAAAAAAAAAAAAAAAATCCCAGAAAATACATTATCAAGAATTGTGAGCCCGCTGCCACAGCCACTCCAGGTTCCAGAGCAAGAGCACCCAGCAGACCATGAGGAGGTGAATCACAGTGGGCAGGTGCTGCCAGATGCTGGCTATGAGTTTGACATATGCTTCCCATCAGCGCAGAAGAGAGCAATCTGGACTCTCTGGACACTGTGCATGCTATTGACCCAATGTAGTGGCCTGTAGTGAGGACTTGGCACCTCAATGAATGGCACTATGGGGATCTGACCAGACTCCATAAAGCAGAAACTGCTGCCAAGAATGGTGAGGCCTAGGTAAAGATGTGGATGTGCTCTTATGATGTCTCGCCACCTCCGATGGAGCCCTACCACCCCTTCTATAACAGTATTAGTAAGGATTGCAGGTATACAGACCTCACTGAAGATCAACTACCCTCTTGTGACAGTCTGAAGGATACTATTGCCAGAGCTCTGGCCTTTTGGAATGAAGATATAGTTCCCCAGATAAAGAAGAGGAATTGGATATTGATTGAAGCCCATGACAACAGCCTTACAGGCATTATCAAGCATCTGGAGGGTCTCTCTGAAGTGGCTATCATGGAGCTGAACCTGCTTACTGGTATTCCCATTGCCTATGAATTGGCCGAGGACTTGAACCCCATCAAGTCCATGCAGTTCTTAGGGGATGAAGAGACTATGTGTAAAGCCATGGAAGCTGTGGCTGCTCAGGGAAAGGCCAAGAAGTGAAGACCATCAGGCAGACTACTGTCCTCAGAAACACTCTCCCTGCCCATCCCTTCTTCTGCCCCTCCTTCCTGTACATGTCACATTGACCACATCTGTAGGCATCTGAAGTTGTAGATGCAGATGGGGACTGATGGCTCCCATTTTCATTTCAGCCATTTGTCTCCTGCACCCACTCTCTTCATACAATCCAGTCAGGATAGCACCTCTGGGGCATGGGGCTCAGTCCAAGCCCAGGGAAAGCTCCCCTTATCCAAGAGGGCTGAGAGGTAGTGACCTGGGTTTTTACCAGGGCTTTGTGTGCAAAGGACCTGCTTTAGTAAGGGATAGGAATAAACCATGCTAAGCCATGGCCAATAAGGAGAAGCAAGAGAGCCTGTTTGCCCTCAGGAGGCAATCTTGTGTTCTTCTGTAGTCAGGCCACTTACTGGGGTACTCTAGTCATTCCAGTGGAAGATGAACGGAACCTGCATGGTGATGTAAAATAAAAAAGTCCCCAAACCAAACAAAAAAACCCTGTTTCCTTCCTGTCCCCAGAGGAGCTGGCTCCACTTGAAGATTGAGATCAATCCTGAATTAAATTTCTGTTGCATTTACTTTTACAAAAAAAGTATAGAAATAATATGAAACAAAAACCCTCCTGGGGTTTCTAGTGGTGGTTGAAATAGTCCCACATGTGGTTATCAGAAAATAAGCCCTTCCTCACACCAATATCAGATAATCTCCTTGACTTGTAAGGGATAGCAGTGCATCCTGCTGTGTATTTTAGAATTCCCCCCGATATGGTTTGAATTTGTGTTCCTGCCCAAATCTCATGTGGAATTGTAAATCCCAATGTTGTAGAAGGGGCCTGGTGGGAGGTAATTAAATCATGGGGGCAGATTTCCCCCTTGCTGTTCTCATGATAGTGAGTGAGTTCTCACAAGACCTGGTTGTTTGAAAGTGTATGGCACTTTCCCCTTTTCCCTCTTCCTCCTCCTCCAGCCGTGTAAGATGTGCCTACTTCCACCTTCACCTTCGGCCATGATTGTAAGTTTCCAGAGGCCTTCCCAGCCATGCTTCCTGTACAGCCTGCAGAACCATGAGTCAATTAAACCTCTTTTCTTTATAAATTACCCAGTCTCAGGTAGTTCTTTATAGAAATTTGAGAACAGATTAATACACCCCCCACCACCTTGTTTTGAGGCAGTGAAATGCGTCTTGATCATGTTCCCGTGTTTTTTTCATGGCCTGATTTCTTTTCTTTCTTTCTTTTTTATTTCAATTGTTTTTGGGATACAGGTGTTTTTTGGTTACATGGATAAGTTCTTTAGTGGTGATTTCTGAGACTTTAGTACACCTGTTACCCGAGCAGTGTACACTGTACCCTATATATGTAGTCTTCCCCTCTGAGTCCCCAAAGTACATTATGTCATTCTTATGCCTTTTCATTGCCTGATTTCTGAATCATGTTCTAGTTGCTTGGCCCTGCCACATGGGCCCAGTACTCATTTTGGGCATAAATATACTAAATTTTTTTTCCAGATCAGTATAATAAAAGAGTGATGTACAATTACAAAATTGTGATGAAAATGTGCCAAATAATAATTTTAAAATCTACTTACTGACCTCATGTGGCTCAATTTCAATAAGGTCCTATAATTTTCACAACACTGGGTGTGCTTCATGAAGACCAATTCAAAAAAGACAAAAGCACAATTGAATTATCCACATTATAGTTACAATTTTACATTCTTAATATGCCTAGGTAACTCTTGATACCATTTCAAATAAGCTTCAGTCATATTTGGCATATACTGAGGCTGGCATTTTTTTCCACATGAAAGCAAATGGAAAATCGATAAAATTACAGTTATAGAGAACCTCAGCAATTCCAGATTTGGTGCAAATATCCATATTTTTGCTAAATATTCTAGAACCGTATCCCCAACTTTGCATTGGGGATCGATGTAGAAATTATTATTTGTTTACCATAGGGATAAAACCTATAGTTACTTTTGAAGAATTAAAGCCAACCCCAAAAGATTTATGCACCTAACAAGGTTTTTTTTCATACTTTATTAGTTTTGTCTAAAGAAAAGGTTTTTAGCACGAAAATTTCCAGTTGTCTATGTATAAATGTAAATCTTTAAGAATCACTTAATATAGGAATTTACCAAAGATATGGGAACTGTGTAGCCCTATTCTCAGCACAGAAGTGGTGACTTCTAGTGAAGATTTAAAATGGGCTCAGATGAGAGGAAAAAACTCAGAACCCTAGCCTTGGAAAAGAACTGTTAAAAACCCCATCTCTGAGCATGTTGTCACTTATGGATCTTTCTCTTTTATCTGCTATTGAAGTATTATGAGTTTCAGTCCAGCAAGGTCATATCTTTCTTCAAAAGAAAAATCAATGCCCCAAATATGAAAATTACACAACTTATTGACACACTACTAGCTCCCATCCCAGTATGGCCAAATCTTTCTCTGAAAAAAAAAAGAAGTATACTAAAATACAAAATTTCACAACCTTATTTCTGGTAACACTTTAGTTTAATTGTCACACAATTATTCAACTTCAATAACTTAGATATTTATGGGTCATAGCAGAACTGGTAGTGCTTATAACTTTGTAACTTGCCATGCATAGAACCCTTCTAGGTTAAGCACACATATTTCAAAAAGAAGTTTCAAAAAACAGTTTCTGAAATAATGTTAGGAATGAGAAATAAATAAAGGGCATCCAAATAGGAAGAGAGGAAGTCAAACTATCCCTGTTTGTAGATGATATGATTCTATATCTAGAAAACCCCATAGTCTCAGCCCAAAGGATCCTTAAGCTGATAAACAACTTCAGCAAATTATCAGGATACAAAATCAATGTGCAAAAATCACTAGCACTCCTATACAACAACATTCAAGCTGAAAGCCAAATCAGGAACACAGTCCCATTCACAATTACCACACACACAAAGTAAAATACCTATGAATACAGATAATCAAGGAGGTGAAAGATCTCTACAAGCAGAACTACAAAACACTGCTCAGAGAAATCAGAGATGATACAAACAAATGGAAAAACATTCCATGGTTATGGATAGGAAGAATCAATATCATTACAGTGGCTGTACTGCCCAAAGCAATTCATAGATTCAACACTGTTTCTATTAAACTACCAATGACATTCATTCCAGAAATAGAAGAAACTATTTTAAAATTCATAAGGAACCAAAAAGGAGCCCGAATTGCAAAGCAATCCTAAGCAAAAGAACAAAGCTGGAGGCATCACGCTATCTGACTTCAGACTATATTACAGAGCTATGGTAACCAAAACAGCATGGTACTAGTACATAAACAGGCACAAAGTCAAATGGAACAGAATAAAGAACCCAGAAATAAGACCACACACCTACAACTATTGGATCTTTGACAAAGCTGACAAAAACAAGCAATGGGGAAAAGACTCCCTATTCAATAAATGATGCTGGGATAACTGGCTAGCCACATGTAGAAGATTGAAAATAGACCCCTTCCTTACACCATATACAAAAATTAACTCAAGATAGATTAAAAACTTAAATGTAAAACCCGAAATTATAAAAACCCTGGAAGGCAACCTAGGCAATACAATTCTGGAATAGGAACAAGCAAAGATTTCATGACAAAGACACCAAAAGCAACTGCAACAAAAGCAAAAATGGACAAATGGGATCTAATTAAACTAAAGAGCTTCTGCACAGCAAAAGAAACTATTAACATAGTGAACAGATAACTTACAGAATGGGAGAAAAATTTTGCAAGCTGTGCATCTGAGAAAGGTCTAATATTCAGCATCCATAAGGAACTTAAACAAATGTACAAGGTAAAAACCTCAAACAACCCAATTAAAAAGTGGGCAAAGGACATGAAAAGACACTTTTAAAAGGAAGATATGCATGTGGCCAGCAATCATATGAAAAAAAAGCTTAACATCACTGATCATTAGAGAAATGCAAATCAAAACCACAATGAGATACTGTCTCATACAAGTCAGAATGGCTATTATCAAAAAGTCAAAAAATAACATGCTGGTGAGGTTGCAGAGAAAAAAGAATGCTTATACACTGTCTTCAACCATTGTGGAAGACAGTGTGGCCATTCCTCAAAGATCTAAAAACAGAAATACCATTCAACCTGCAATCCCATTGCTGGGTAAGGAATCAACCTAAATGGCTATCAATGATAGACTGGATAAAGAAAATGTGGTACATATACACCATGGAATACTATGCAGCCATAAAAAGAACAAGATTTTGTCCTTTGTGGGAACATGGATAGAACTGGAGGCCATTATCCTTAGCAAACTAACACAGGAACAGAAAACCAAATACCACATGGTCTCACTTATAAATGGGAGCTAAATGATGAGAAAACATGAACACATAATGGGGAACAACACACACTGGGGCCTATTGGAGGAGGGAGGGTGGAAGGAGGGAAAGGATAAGGAAAAATAACTAATGGGTACTAGGCTTAATACCTGGGTGATGAAATAATCTGTAAAACAAACCTCCATGACACGTTTACCTATATAAAAAACCTGCACATGTACCCTTGAACTTAAAAGTTAAATTAAAAAAGAATGAAAATGTTGTGTTCTCAGTTAAATATTATTAATTGTTTGCTTAAGAGATGCCTTTCCAAGCAAAGGATTAATGTAGATACTTTGAAGCCTATGAACACTATTTTTTTAACCCAATTAATTAGTTTCAATTGCTTTTGTACATGGCACAAACTCAATGTCAGAACCTCTTATATTTACTCTTATACTTAGAAGATCTAGATACTTGCTAGCAAGCAGATAAAAATTAAGAACACACACTTTAAAAACAGAGTTACTCTCAATAAAATAATGTTTATAATGAGTTCTAGCACTCAGAAATAGTCACAGTTTAAGAACCTAGCTGCTTCTTTAAAGAAGGGTCAGAAGAGCTGGAACATCATTTATTGTTTATCCTCATCACTTCCCCTTAGAGTTTTCTGTAGTTTTTTTTTTTAATATATGTAGTTCTCCTTGCTTTGTGGGCCCTATATCATCAACAAATGTCAGAGATTTCTTCCACTTTTCCTCGAGAGTTTCCTTGTAAAAGGCCAGTTCATTTCCCCCTTATCCTCAACACTTCATCCTTGGAACGAAATTCCTAAGGGTCTCTTAAAAATATATTTTTTAAAATTTCCATAGGTTTTGGGGGAACAGGTGATATTTGGTTACATGAGTAAGTTATTTAATGGTGATTTGTGAGATTTTGGTGCACCCATCACTGAGCAGTATACACTGAACCCAATTTGTAGTCTTTTATCCCTCATCCCTCTCTCACCCTTTCCCTTGAGTTCCCAAAGTCCATTGTATCATTCTTATGCCTTTGCATCCTCATAGTTTAGCTCTCACTTATGAGTGAGAACATACGATATTTGGTTTTCCATTCCTGAGCTACTTTACTTTCTTTATCTATCATTGATGGGCATTTGGGTTGGTTCCATGTCTTTGCTATTGTAAATAGTGCTGCAATAAACATACTTGTGCATGTATCTTTATAATAGAATGATTTATATTCTTTTGGGTATATACCCAGTAATGGGATTGCTGGGTCAAGTGGTATTTCTGGTTCTAGATCTTTGAGGAATCACCACACTGTCTTCCACAATGGTTGAAATAATTTGCATTCCCACCAACAGTGTAAAAGCATTCCTATTTATCCACAGCCTTGCCAGCATCTGTTGTTTCTTGACTTTTTAATAATCTCTGTTCTGACTGGCATGAAATGGTATCTCATTGTGGTTTTGATTTGCATTTCTCTAATGATCAGTGATATTGAGCTGTTTTTCATATGTTTGTTGGCCTGCATGTATGTCTTCTTTTGAAAAGTGTCTGTTCATGTCCTTTGCCCACTTTTTAACGGGATTGTTTGTTTTTTTCTTATACATTTGTTTAAGTTCTTTGTAAATTCCGGATAGTAGACATTTGTCAGATGGGTAGATTGCAAAAATTTTCTCCATTCCATAGGTTGCCTGTTTGCTCTGATGATAGTTTCTTTTGCTGTGCAGAAGCTCTTTAGTTTAATTAGATCCCATTTGTAAATCTTAGTTTTTGTTGTAATTGCTCTTGGTGGTTTCATCATAAAATCTTTGCCTAAGTTTTCTAGGGTTTTGGGTTTTACATTTAAGCTTTTAATCCATCTTGAGTTAATTTTTGTTTAAGGTGTAAGGAAGAGGTCCAGTTTCAGTTTTCTGCATATGGCTAGCCAGTTACTCCAGCACCATTTATTAAATAGGGAATTCTTCTGCCATTGCTTGTTTTTGTCAGGTTTGTCGATTGTTATAGATGTGTGGTGTTATTTCTGAGGTCTCTGTTCTGTTCCATTGTTCTGTATGTCTGTTTTGGTACCAGTACCATGCTGTTTTGGTTGCTGTAGCCTTGTAGTATAATTTGAAGTCAGGTAGCGTGATGCCTCCAGCTTTGTGAATTTTGCTTAGGATTGTCTTGGCTATACAGGCTGTATTCAAGAGACCCATCTAACTTGCAAAGATGCACATAGGCTCAAAATAAAGGGATGGAGAAAAATTTACCAAGCAAATGGAAAGCAGAAAAATCAGGGGTTGCAATCCTAGTCTCTGACAAAACAGACTTTAAACCAACAAATATTAAAAAAAAAGACAAAGAAAGGTATTTCATAATGGTAAAGGGATCAATGCAACAAGAAGAGCTAACTATCCTAAATATATATGCACCCAATACAGGAGCACCCAGATTCATAAAGTTCTTAGAGACCTACAAAGAGACCTAGACTCCCACACAATAATAGTGGAAGATTTTAACATGACACTGCCAATATTAGACAGATCAATGAGACAGAAAAGTTAACAAGGATATTCAGGACTTGAACTCAGCTCTAGCTCAAGTGGACCTAATAGATATCTACAGAACTCTCCACCTCAAAACAGAGTATATATTATTCTCAGCACCACATGGCACTTACTCTAAAATCAACCACATAATTGGAAGTAAAACACTCCTCAGCAAATGCAAAAGAATGGAGCTCATAACAAACAATCTCTTAGACCACAGTGCAATTAAATGAGAACTCAAGATTAGGACACTCACTCAAAACCACACAACTACATGAAAATTGAACAACCTGTTCCTGAGTGACTCCTGGGTAAATAATGAAATTAAGGCAGAAATCAAGAAGTTATTTGAAACCAATGAGAACAAAGACACAACATACCAGAATCTCTGGGATGCAGCTAAAGCAGTGTTAAGAGAGAAATTCATAGCACCAAATGCCCACATTGGAAAGCTAGAAAGACCTCAAATCGATATCCTGGCATCACAATTAAAATAACTAGAGAAGCAAGAGGAAACAAATCCAAAAGCTAGCAGGAGACAAGAAATAACTAAGATCAGAGACGAACTGAAGGAGATAGAACACGAAAGACTCTTAAAAAAATCAATGAATCCAGGAGTTGTTTTCTTGAAAAAATTGATAAAATAGACCACTAGCTAGACTAACAAAGGAGAAAAGAGTGAAGAATCAAATAGATGCAACAAAAAATGATAAAAGGGATACCACCACTGACCCCACAGAAATACAAACTACCATCAGAGAATACTATAAACACCTCTATGCAAATAAACTAGGAAATCTAGAAGAAATGGATAAATTCTTCAACACATACACCCTCCCAAGAGTAAACCATGAAGTCAAATCCCTGAACAGACCAATAACAAGTTCTGAAATTGAGGCAGTAATAAATAGCCTACCAACCAAAAAAAGCCCAGGACCAGATGGATTCACAGCTGAATTGTACCAGAGGTACAAGGAGGAGCTGGTACCATTCCTTCTGAAATCTTTCCAAACAATTGAAAAGGAGTGACTTCTCCCTAACTCATTTTAAGAGGCCAATATCATCCTGACACCAAAACCTGGCAGAGACACAACAAAAATGAAATCTTCAGGCCAATATCCCTGATTAACCTCAATGCAAAAATCCTCAATAAAATACTGGCAAACTGAATCCAGCAGCACATCAAAAAGCTTATCCACCACGATCAAGTCAGCTTCATCCTGGGATGCAAGGCTGCTTCAGCATGTGCAAATCAATAAACATAATTCACCATATAAACAGAACCAATGACAAAAACCACACAATTATCTCAATAGATGAAGAAAAGGCCTTTTGTAAAATTCAACATCCCTTCATGTTAAAAACTCTCAATAAACTAAGTATTGATGGAACATATCTCAAAACAATAAGAGCTATTTGTGATAAACCCACAGCCAATACTGAATAATCAATAGCTGAGAGCATTTCCTTTGAAAACTGGCACAAGACAAGGATGCCCTCTCTCACCACTCCTACTCAGCATAGTATTGGAAGTTCTGGCCAGGGCAATCGGGTAAGAGAAATAAATAAATTGTATTCAAATAGGAAGAGAGGAAGTCAAATCCTTAAACTGACAAGCAACTTCAGCAAAGTCTCAGGATACAAAATCAATGTGCAGAAATCACAAGCATTTCTATACACCAATAATAGACAAGCAGAGAGCCAAATCATGAGTGAACTTCCATTCACAATTGCTATGAAGAGAATAAAATACTTAGGAATACAGCTAACTAGGGACATGAAGGATCTCTTCAAGGAAAACTACAAACCACTGCTCAAGGAAATAAAAGAGGACACAAACAAATGGAACAGCATTCCATTCTCATGGATAGGAAGAATCAATATCATGAAAATGGCCATACTGCCCAAAGTAATTTATATATTCAATGCTATTTCCATCAAACTACCATTGACATTCTTCACAGAATTAGAAAAATCTACTTTAAAATTCAACGGAATCATTCACTCCTTTCATTCCTCTTCATGAGTGCTGCAGACTGCAGCTGCTTCCAATTGGCATTTTGACCCCTCTGAAGAACATTTTTTCAATATTAACCTGGTATTTTGCAGCTTCACTAAACTCACATCTTAGTTTTAGTTGCTCTTTTATAAAGTGCATCGAATTTTCTGTGTAGATGATTGCATCATTTGCTAAGAAATACATTTTACATTCTTTCTTTTTAATCTGGATCTTTTTCTTGCCTGATTGCACTTGCTACCACCTTCAGTACGATGTTGGAAAGAAATAGTGAAAGTAAACATCCCTGTTTTGGTCCTGATGTTGGCTGCAGATTTTTTGAAGATGTCCTTTATCAGGTTGAGAAAATTTCTTTCTATTCTTATTTTTCTGTGAGTTTTTAAAAAACAGAAATGAGTGTTTGATTTTATCAAATGCTTTTACAGTATTTGTTAGTATAATCATATGATTATGTGATTTTTCTCAGTTTGTTAATATGGGGAATGTCAGTGTTTGATTTTTTTTTCTGTTTATCTCCAACTTTTTTTTTATTATACTTTAAATTTTAGGGTACATGTGCACAACGTGCAGGTTTGTTACGTATGTATACATGTGCCATATTGGTGTGCTGCACCCATTAACTCATCATTTAACATTAGGTATATCTCCTAATGCTATCCCTCCCCCCTCCCCCCACCCCATGACTGTCCCCAGTGTGTGATGTTCCCCTTCCTGCGTCCATGTGTTCTCATTGTTCAATTCTCACCTATGAGTGAGAACATGCGGTGTTTGGTTTTCTGTCCTTGCAATAGTTTGCTGAGAATGATGGTTTCCAGCTTCATCCATGTCCCTACAAAGGACATGAACTCATCATTTTTTTGGCTGCATAGTATTCCATGGTGTATATGTGTCACATTTTCTTAATCCAGTCTATCATTGTTGGACATTTGGATTGGTTCCAAGTCTTTGCTATTGTGAATAGTGCCACAATAAACATACATGTGCATGTGTCTTTATAGCAGCATGATTTATAATCCTTTGGGTATATGCCCAGTAATGGGATGGCTGGGTCAAATGGTATTTCTAGTTCTAGATCCCTGAGGAATTGCCACACTGACTTCCACAAGGGTTGAACTAGTTTACAGTGCCACCAACAGTGTAAAAGTGTTCCTATTTCTCCACATCCTCTCCAGCACCTGTTGTTTCCTGACTTTTTAATGATCGCCATTCTAACTGGTGTGAGATGGTATCTCATTGTGGTTTTTATTTGCATTTCTCTGATGGCCAGTGATGATGAGCATTTTTTCATGTGTCTGTTGGCTGCATAAATGTCTTCTTTTGAGAAGTGTCTGTTCATATCCTTTGCCCACTTTTTGATGGGATTGTTTGTTTTTTTCTTGTAAATTTATTTGAGTTCTTTGTAGATTCTGGATATTAGCCCTTTGTCAGATGAATAGATTGCAAAAATTTTCTCCCATTCTGTAGGTTGCCTGTTCACTCTGATGGTAGTTTCTTTTGCTGTGCAGAAGCTCTTTAGTTTAATTAGATCCCATTTGTCAGATGACATGATTGTATATCTAGAAAACCCCATTGTCTCAGCCCAAAATCTCCTTAAGCTGATAGGCAACTTCAGCAAAGTCTCAGGATATAAAATCAATGTGCAAAATTCACAAGTATTCTTATACACCAATAACAGACAAACAGAGAGCCAAATCATGAGTGAACTCCCATTCACAATTGCTTCAAAGAGAATAAAATACCTAGGAATCCAACTTACGAGGGACATGAAGGACCTCTTCAAGGAGAACTACAAACCGCTGCTCAATGAAATAAAAGAGGATACAGACAAATGGAAGAATATTCCATGCTCATGGGTAGGAAGAATCAATATCGTGAAAATGGTCATACTGCCCAAGGTAATTTATATATTTTTTCATAGCGCCTCCCTGCATATGCAAGTTTTTCTACTCTTATGACATTTACTATTACCTCCAAGCCATTAAATTCCATCTTTACATCTTGTACTGGAAAAGCATTAAATAAAGAGTTTAAATGTGTGGAGACAGAGAACATTTTGTATCAGTGGAATGATTTTAGTTTCAAGCCCTTATAGGGAATCCATTCTGTTTATACAAACTTTTTTCCTAAACTACTCCTCATCACAAACCATTGATAAAAGGCAGATTGCTGATGCTTCCTTTACCTCTTTTCAAAAATAATTCATGTGCAGAGGTTTTTGATGAGCTTCCAATTTTTAGCTTACTTACTTTAATTAACTGAAGTCCATTGTTTACATTAGAGTTCACTATTTGTATTGTACATTCTATGGGTTTGAGCAAACATATAATGTCATGTAGCCAGCATTAAGTATCATACAGAATAATTTTACCGTTCCAAAAATTCCCGTGCTTCACCCATTCATCTCTCTCCCCTGGACTCTCGGCAACCACTGATCTTTTAGTTCCTATAGTTTTGCTTTTTACAGAATGTCATATGGTTGGAATCATATAGTAGGTAGTCTTTTCAGATTGGTTTCCTTCACTTAGCAATATCTATTGAAGGTTCCTCCATATCTTTTCATGACTTCAAAGATTACCTCTTTTTAGTGCTAAATAATATTCCATTGTCTGGATTTACCACAGCTTATTTATCCCTTCATCTACTGAGGGGCATCTTGATTGCTTCCAAGTACCGACAATTATAAATAAAGCTGCTATAAATATTTGTGTGCAGGTTTTTGTGTGGACATGAATTTTCAACCCATTTGGGCAAATCCAAGGAGCACAATTTCTGGATCATATGGTAAAAGTTTGTTTAATTTTGGAAGAAACTGCCAAACTGTCTTCCAATGTGGCTGTACCATTTTTCAGTCCCACAAGCAATGAATCAGAGTTCCTGTTGTTCCACATCCTTGCCAGCATTTGATAGTGTTAGTGTTTTGGATTTTGGTCATTCTAATAGGGGTATAATGGTATCTCATTGTTGTTTTAATTTGTAATTCCCTAATGACCTATGATATTGAGCATCATATGCTTATTTGCCATATCTTTGTTGGTGAGATGTATATTCAGGTATTTTGCCCATTGTTAAAGTAGGGTTACTCATTTACTTATAGTTGAGCTTTAAGTGTTCTTTGCATATTTTGGATAACAGTCTCTTTTACAAGTGTTTTCTCCCAGTTTGTGACTTGTCATTTCATTCTCTTGACAATGTCTTCCACAGAGCAGAAGTTTTTAATTTTTATGAAGTCAAGCTTATTGGTTATTTCTTTTATGTATTATACCTTTGATTTTTTACCTGAAAGGTCATCCCCATACCCAACGTCACCTAGATTTTCTCCTATGTTATCTTCTAGGAGTTTTACAGTTTTGCATTTGCATTTTACTTTTAGGTTTATGATTTATTTTGAGTTTTTTTTTTGTGAAAGATGTAAGGTTTGCATCTATATTTGTGGGTTTTTTGTGCATATGGGTGTCCAGTTGTTCCAGCACTACTTGTTTAAAAGGCCCTATTTGCTCCACTCTATTGCCTTTGCTTCATTGTCAAAGATCAGTTGACTATATGTGGGTCTACTTCCGGGCTTTCCATTATATTCCACTAATCTATTTGTCTATTTTTTCATCATTACGACACAGTCTTGATTACTATAGCTTTATATTAAGTCTTGAAGTCTAGTAGTGCCAGTACTCCAACTTTGTTCTCCTTCAATACTATGCTAGCTATTTTGGGTCTTCCACCTCACCTTATAATTTTTAGAATAAGTTTAGTAATAACCATAAAATAAAATGCTGAGATTTTAATTAGGACTGCTTTGTACCTATGGAACTAGTTGAGAAGAACTGACATTTTCACAATATTGAGTCTTCCTACCCAAGAGCATGGACTATCTCTTCATTTATTCAGTTTTTCTTTGATTTCCTTCATCAGGGTTTAGACGTTTTTCCTTTCCTTTCCTTTTCTTTTCTCCTTCCTTCCTTCCTTCCTTCCTTTCTTTCTTTCTTTCTTTTTGAGATGGAGTCTTACTCTGTCACCTAGGCTGGTGTGCAGTGGTGTGATCCAGGCTCAGTGCAACCTCTGCCTCCTTGATTCAAGTATTCTTGTGCCTTAGCGATCCAAGTAGCTGGGACTACAGGTGTGTGTCACCATGCCTGACTAATTTTTGTATTTTTAGTAGAGACAGGGTTTCACCATGTTGGCCAGGCTGGTCTTGAACTCCTGACCTCAAGTGATCCACCCACCTCTGCCTCCCAAAATGCTGGAATTACAGGCATGAGCCACCACACCTGGCTATGGGTTTTGCAGTTTTTCTTATACAGATCTTTTAGAGATTTTGTTAGATTTATACCTGTGTTTCATTCTTTTGGGTACTAATGTAAATTATGTTGTGTTTTAAATTTCCAGTGCTACTTGTTCATTGTTGGTATATAGGAAAATGATTGAATTTTATATATTAAGTTTATATCCTGCAACCTTGTTGTAATCACTTATTAGTTCCAGGAGATTGCTTTTTTTTGTATCACAGAAAATATTTATTTTATATTTATTGAAACAGCACTTTGAGTTAAACAGATTTTTATCACATCAGTCTTGTGCATATGTAAAGAAAATGTATGAAATAAATTGGTTAAGTGATAATTATAACTTCATATTCTGAGTCCAACTCTTCTTACTCACTTTTCAAACCACAGTCATTGATGTCTACATTTTTTCACACAATGTCTGCTCCGGTGTTGTCAAGAGTATTGGTTATGCAGCACTTTTTGACAGAGTGCTCCAACAGTGTCTTCTGTTTAATGGCAGCAGGGAGCTTTGGACAAAACGATGTTTGATGCCTTAATAATAGTACTGTTCGACACTACTGTCACACCAGCCTCTTGTTGCTATGAATTTTGTTTAGTCAATTCACAGGGTTTTGACAATTTCTAGTTCCAGGAGATTGTTTAATGAATCTTTTGGATTTTCAACATAAACAATCACATCATCAGTGAAGATAGACAGCTTTATTTCTTCCTTCCCAATATGTATACCTTTTATTTTCTTTCCTTATCTTATTGCATTAACAATATTGATTTCCAGCATAATATTGAAAAGGAGTGGTGAAAGGGGACATCCTTGCCTTTTTACTGATCCTAGTGGGAAAGTTTCTAGTTTCTCGCCCTTAAGCATAATGTTAGCTGTAGGCTTTTTGTAGATGTTCTTTATCAAGTTAAGGAAGTTTCCCTCTATTCCTAGTTTGCTGAGAGTTTTTTGAAAAAACTCGTGAATGGGGCTGAGCATGGTGGCTCATGCCTGTAATGCCAGCACTTTGGGAGGCTGAGGTGGGTGGATCCCCTGAGATCAGGAGTTTGAGACCAGCCAGGCCAACATGATGAAACCCTATCTCTACTAAAAATACAAAAATTAGCCGGGCATGGTGGCACACACCTGTAATCTCGGCTACTTGGGAGGCTGAGGTAGGAGAATCACTTGCACCCGGGATGTGGAGGTTGCAGTGAGACGAGGTCATGCCAACTGCACTCCAGCCTGGGTGGCAGAGCAAGATTGTCTCAAAAAAAAAAAGTACCTCATGAATGTGTGTTGGTTTTGTCAAATGCTTTTTCTGCATCTATTGATATGATCATTTGATTTTCTTCTTTAGCTTGTTGATGTGATGGGTTACAAAAACTGATTTTCAAATGTCAAACCAGCCTTGCATATGTGGGATAAATCCCACTTGGTCATGATGTATAATTCTTTTTATACATTGTTGGATTCAATTTGTTAATATTTTGTTGAGGCTTTCTGCATCTATGTTCATAAGATAAAATTGATAAAAGATATTGGTCTGTAGGGTTTTTTTCTTGTATGTCATTGTCTGGTTTTTGGTGTTAGGGTAATGCTGACCTTACAATGAGTTAGAAAGTAGTCCCTCTGCATCTATCTTCAGGAATAGATTGTAAGGAAATGCTATAATTTTTTCATAATTATTTGGTAAAATGCAACAGTGAACCCATTAGTGTACTTTCTGTTTTAAAAAGTTATTACTTTTTTATTCAATTTCTTTAATAGATATAGGTCTATGCCAATTGCCTGTTTCTTCTTGTGTGAGCTTTGGTAGATGTATCTTTCAGGAAATTGGTCCATTTTATCTAGGCTACCAAATTTGTGGATGTAGAGTTGCTCATAATATTTCTTTATTATCCTTTTAATGTCCATGGTGTCTGTAGTGATGTTCCCTCTTTCATGTCTGATATTAATAATTTGTGTCTTCTTTCTTTTTTTCTTAACCTAGCTAGAGGCTTATTTTATTTATTTTTTCAAAACACCAGCTTTTGGTTTTGTTGATTTTCTCTATTGATTTTCTGTTTTCAATTCCATTGATTTTGCTCTAATTTTTAATTATATTTATTATCTTCTTTTACTTTGGATTTAATTTACTCTTCCTTTTCTAGTTTCCTGAGGTTGAAACTGAGATTATTGATCTCAGATCTTCTTTTCTAAAACATGCATTTAATGCTAATAAGTTTCCCTGTAGGTACTGCTTTTGCTGCACCCCACAGATTTTTATATGTGGTACTTTCATTTTCATTTAGTTCAAAATATTTTTATATCTACCTTGGAAATTTTTCTTTGACCTATGTATTATTTAGAACTATGTCATTTAATCTCTTAAGTATTTGGGGGTTTTCCAGCTATCTTTCCTTATTTATTTCCAGATTAATTTCATTGTGGTCTGTGAGCAAATATTATATGATTTCTATTCTTTTAAATGTCACGATGTATTTTATGGCTCAGAATGTGGTCTATCTTGAAGAATGTTCCATGTGAATTTGGGAAGAATGTGTCCACTGTTGCTGGATGAAGCTTGATAGATGTCAATTATACTCAGCTTTATTAATGGTGCTGTTGAGTTTAACTCTGTCCTTACTGACTTTTTATCTGCAGAATTTGTCCATTTCTGATAGATGAGTGTTGAAGTCTCCAACTATAATGGTAGATTCATTTATTTCTCTTGCAGTTCTATCAGTTTTTCCTCATATATTTTGATGCTCTGTTATTAAGTGCATACATATTAAGGATTGTGTTATGTCTCTTTGAAGAAATGACCTCTTTATCATATGTAATATTCCCCCTTATCCCTGATAGCTTTTCTTGCTCTGAAGTCTTTTCTGTCTGAAATTAGTATAGCTATTCCAGTTTTCTTTTGATTAGTGTTAGCATAGTATATCTTTCTCTATCCCTTTTAAAAAATCTATTAAGTCAGTTTCTCTAACACAGTAACAGAAAGCCAAATGCCACATGTTCTCACTTATAAGTGGGAGCTAAATGATGAGAACACATGCATTCTAAGAGAGGAACAACAGACACTGGGGCCTATCAGAGGGTGAAGGGTGGGAGGAGGGAGAGGATCAGAAATAACAACTACTGAAGGCTTAGTACCTGGGTGATGAAATAATCAGTACAACCAACCCCCATGACATGAGTTTACCTATATAAAAAATCTGGACATGTACCTCTGAACCTAGAATAAAAATTAAAAAAATAAAGTGGGTTTCTTGCATACAGCATATAGTTGGGCCTTATTTTCTGATCCATGCTTAATATCTCTTTTATTGATATATTTAGACAGTTGATGTTTAATTATTGATATAGTTGTATTAATATCTACTACTTTTTAAAAGTATTTTCTATTTGTTGCTTTTGCTTTTTGTTCCTATTTTTGTCTTCTACTCTTTTTCTGCCTTTTGCACTACTAATTGAGCATTTGATGATTCTGTTTTCTCAACTTTCTTAGTATATCAGTTATACCATTTTGTTTTCTGCTTTTTCAAGTGGTTGCCTTAGACATTGCAATATGCATTTAAAACTAATCCAGGTCCATTTTCAAATAACATTATACCACTTCACAGGTAGTGCAAATACCTTATAATCAAATATAATAAAAATACTATTCCTCCCTCCCATTCTTTGTATCAGTACTGTCATTCATTTCACTTATACATATGCATGCCCACACACACATACACCCATCCCTACACACAAGCATACATAATTGAATAAAGATGCTCCTTGACTTATGATGGGGTCACATTTTGAGAGTATTGAATGTATATCACTTTCACATTATCATAAAGTTGAACATCATAAATGAGACCACCTAAGTTGGGGACCATCTGTACATTGTTACAATTATTATTTGAACAAATGGTTTTATTAGTTAAATCAATTAAGAATAAAAAGGTTTTTATTTTACCTTTACTTATTCCCTCTCCAGTTCTCCTCCTTTTTAAAATGCTGATCTGAGTTTCGGACCTAGATCATTTTTTTTTTTGTCTCTGAAGAATTATCTCTTAAGATTTCTTGCAAGGCAGGTCTACTGGCAACAAATTTCTTTCATATCTTTTTGTCTGAGAAGTTCTTTACATTTGAAGGATAACTTCACAGGGTAGAGAATTCTAGGTTGTTTTTTTTCCTCTCAACACTTTAAACATTTCACTCTACTCTCTTCTTGCTTGCATGGCTTCTGAGAGGTCAGATATATCTCTTAACTTTTCTACAAGTAATATATTTTTCTTTCTGACATTTTCTTTATTTTTTATTTTCTCCAGTTTGAATATGATATACCTGAGTGTAGTTTTTGACATTTATCCTGCTTGGTGTTCTCTGAGCTTCCTGGACCTGTGGTTTGGTATCTCACATTAATTTTGGGGAAATTTTCCATCATTATGGTTTCAAATATTTATTGAGTCCCTTTCTCTCTTCTCCTTCTGGTGTACTTACTAATGTGTATGTTACACTTTTTGTAGTTGTCTCACAGTTCCTGGATATTCTGTTCTTTTTAAAGTCTTTTTTCTCTTTGCTTTTTCATTTTGGAAGTTTCCATTGATATATCCTAAAGCTCAGCATTTTTTTCCTCAGCCATGTCCAGTCTACTAATGAGCCCATCAAAGACATTTTTTATTTCTGCTATAGTTTTTTTTTATTTTTAGCTTTTTAAAATTCTTTCTTAGAATTTCCTTCTGTGTACTTGCATTGCCCATCTATTCCTGCATGTTTTGTATTTTACCCATTAGAGCCCTTAGCATAGGTAATAGGGTTCTCCAGAGAAGCAACCAATAGGAGATACACACACACACACACACACACACACACACACACACACACACACACGTGCATGTGCTTTATTATAAGAAAGTGGCTCATGTGATTATGGAGGCTAGTCCAGTCGAGTTCCTGGAGGTAAAACTCACAAAAGTGTAGAATCTTCTCTATGCTTGGGCCCCTCTCAGGTTTTTTACTTTCAAACTTGTCTATGTTGAACTTTAGCAATTAGTCAATTAAAATTCAGGTTTTTCTACCACTGTACTGGTTCCCATGGAGGTTTCAGCTCATGGTTTTCTGCTTTGGTAAGTTGTGATTCTTTGTCCTTGCCTGTCTGTCTCTCCAATTTTTGGAAAAATGATTTGTTGTCTAACTTAACTTCTCTGAAAGATCTAAGATGAGTTGGTGATTTTTCCGTTTGTTCACCTGTTTACTTTTTGTTAGGATGGAGTGACAACTTCCATGCTAGGCTGGCTATTTTATTATTGTTATCATTCTTTCATCACTCCTGCATTTCCAAACATCTAATTGCTTTGAGACATGTTCTTGTTGACCAAATCATATTCATCCAATCCCCCCAAATCAATATATTTTGCTTCTGCCAGTGAAACATAATGTATGAAACATTCTCAAAATGCTTGATTGCATAGAATCTTTTACAAGTACTTGTCCCATATATACTTCTGAATCTGACAAATTCTCCTTATTTTAATATATTTCCATCCTTAGCAATGCTACCCATGAAATCTGATTTTTACTAAACTTATCTAAGTGGCTTCATTATCTCCAAATCAGTGGTAAGAAGAGGAGCCTGTGTGGCCTTCAGGTACTGATAACTCTGTGTCCCAGAAAGGGATACTCCAACTTTACCACCATGACGAATGAGCAGAGTGAATTGAAACCTAGGAGAATCTGCGGATAGAGCTAGAAGGAGCCTGCTACTAGTGGGAAATTAGGTCCCTTCGAGATCATGTGTTTTATCTTAAAAATTTATTTAAGTTTTATATTCTCCTTCATGCTATATCAGTGTTATTGTCATGCAAACATAATATTTTTAATGCCTCTTAATGCATAATCCTGTGATCTGTCCCAAGCATGTGTACCATAAGGTACAAACACTTTATATCAGTAAGAATATAACTATGACCACATTTGACAAAGACTCAAAATAATAGAAACTTAAACAAGACAGAAATAGAATTCTCTGTCATGTAGAAGTTCCAAGCTGATATGGCAGGTTGGCTCTGTGAAGTCTATCTGGGGCTCAGGTTTCTTCTGTCTTGTTACTCCGCAATCCCTAGGCAATTGATTACAGGCAAATGGTCCATAAGATAAGGGATCAGTGCAGAGGCTATTTTATTGATACAAATGATGTTAGCTTGGATTAGCCCAGTGAAGGTAAAGATGGAGAAACCTGAATAGATTCAAGAGATGTTTAACAGAAAAATAGACATAACTTAATGGTGATTGGTTATGAGGGGTGATGAGGTGAGAGACACAAAGTTACCAAGGATGTGTTCTACCTGGTAAGAGTAGATGGTGATGATTGTCATAGATACAGGGAAAGCTGGAAGAGGAACAGAGTTGAGGAAAAAGATCATGAGTTTGATTTTGAATATGTTGAGATAATACTGAATAGTCATTAAGAACATGGGTTCTGTAAAGACAAAAACCACATGATTATTTCAAAAGATGTAGAAAAGCCTTTTGATAAAATTCGACATCCATTCATGTTAAAAACTCTCAATAAAGTGGGTATTAAAGGAACATACCTCAAAATAATAAGAGCCATATATGACAAACTCACAGCCAATATCATATTGAATAGGCAAAACCTGGAAGCAGTCCCCTTGAAAACTGGCACAAGAAAAAACGTGCCCTCTCTTGCCATTCCTATTCAACATAGTATTGGAAGTTCTGGTCAGGGCAATCAGGCAAGAGAAAGAAATAAAGGGTGTTCAAATAGGAAGAGAGACAGTCAAACTATACCTGTTTGCAGATGTTTATGGCTTTTATTTTCTAATCCCAATTCTAGAAAACCCCATCATCTCAGCTCAAATACTTCTTTTTTTTTTTTTTTTTTTTTTTTTTTTTTTTTTTTTTTTCTTTTATTATTATTATTATTATTATCATCATTATTATACTTTAGGTTTTATGGTACATGTGCGCAATGTGCAGGTAAGTTACATATGTATACATGTGCCATGCTGGTGCGCTGCACCCACCAACTTGTCATCTAGCATTAGGTATATCTCCCAATGCTATCCCTCCCCCCTCCCCCCACCCCACAACAGTCCCCGAAGTGTGATGTTCCCCTTCCTCTGTCCATGTGTTCTCATTGTTCAATTCCCACCTATGAGTGAGAATATGCGGTGTTTGGTTTTTTGTTCTTGCGATAGTTTACTGAGAATGATGATTTCCAATTTCATCCATGTCCCTACAAAGGACGTGAACTCATCATTTTTTATGGCTGCATAGTATTCCATGGTGTATATGTGCCACATTTTCTTAATCCAGTCTATCATTGTTGGACATTTGGGTTGGTTCCAAGTCTTTGCTATTGTGAATAATGCGGCAATAAACATACGTGTGCATGTGTCTTTATAGCAGCATGATTTATAGTCCTTTGGGTATATACCCAGTAATGGGATGGCTGGGTCGAATGGAATTTCTAGTTCTAGATCCCTGAGGAATCGCCACACTGACTTCCACAAGGGTTGAACTAGTTTACAGTCCCACCAACAGTGTAAAAGTGTTCCTATTTCTCCACATCCTCTCCAGCACCTGTTGTTTCCTGACTTTTTAATGATCGCCATTCTAACTGGTGTGAGATGGTATCTCATTGTGGTTTTGATTTGCATTTCTCTGATGGCCAGTGATGGTGAGCATTTTTTCATGTGTTTTTTGGCTGCATAAATGTCTTCTTTTGAGAAGTGTCTGTTCATGTCCTTCGCCCACTTTTTGATGGGGTTGTTTGTTTTTTTCTTGTAAATTTGTTGGAGTTCATTGTAGATTCTGGATATTAGCCCTTTGTCAGATGAGTAGGTTGCGAAAATGTTCTCCCATTTTGTAGGCTGCCTGTTCACTCTGATGGTAGTTTCCTTTGCTGTGCAGAAGCTCTTTAGTTTAATTAGATCCCATTTGTCAATTTTGGCTTTTGTTGCCATTGCTTTTGGTGTTTTAGACATGAAGTCCTTGCCCATGCCTATGTCCTGAATGGTAATGCCTAGGTTTTCTTCTAGGGTTTTTATGGTTTTAGGTCTAACATTTAAGTCTTTAATCCATCTTGAATTGATTTTTGTATAAGGTGTAAGGAAGGGATCAAGTTTCAGCTTTCTACATATGGCTAGCCAGTTTTCCCAGCACCATTTATTAAATAGGGAATCCTTTCCCCATTTCTTGTTTTTGTCAGGTTTGTCAAAGATCAGATAGTTGTAGATATGTGGCATTATTTCTGACGGCTCTGTTCTGTTCCATTGATCTATATCTCTGTTTTGGTACCAGTACCATGCTGTTTTGGTTACTGTAGCCTTGTAGTATAGTTTGAAGTCAGGTAGTGTGATGCCTCCAGCTTTGTTCTTTTGGCTTAGGATTGACTTGGCGATGCGGGCTCTTTTTTGGTTCCATATGAACTTTAAAGTAGTTTTTTCCAATTCTGTGAAGAAAGTCATTGGTAGCTTGATGGGGATGGCATTGAATCTGTAAATTACCTTGGGAAGGATGGCCATTTTCATGATATTGATTCTTCCTACCCATGAGCATGGAATGTTCTTCCATTTGTTTGTATCCTCTTTTATTTCCTTGAGCAGTGGTTTGTAGTTCTCCTTGAAGAGGTCTTTCACATCCCTTGTAAGTTGGATTCCTAGGTATTTTATTCTCTTTGAAGCAATTGTGAATGGGAGTTCACTCATGATTTGGCTCTCTGTTTGTCTGTTATTGATGTATAAGAATGCTTGTGATTTTTGCACATTGATTTTGTATCCTGAGACTTTGCTGAAGTTGCTTATCAGCTTAAGGAGATTTTGGGCTGAGACAATGGGGTTTTCTAGATATACTATCATGTCATCTGCAAACAAGGACAATTTGACTTCCTCTTTTCCTAATTGAATACCCTTGATTTCCTTCTCCTGCCTAATTGCCCTGGCCAGAACTTCCAACACTATGTTGAATAGAAGTGGCGAGAGAGGGCATCCCTGTCTTGTGCCAGTTTTCAAAGGGAATGCTTCCAGTTTTTGCCCATTCAGTATGATATTGGCTGTGGGTTTGTCATAAATAGCTCTTATTATTTTGAGATACGTCCCATCAATTCCTAATTTATTGAGAGTTTTTAGCATGAAGGGTTGTTGAATTTTGTCAAAGGCCTTTTCTGCATCTATTGAGATAATCATGTGGTTTTTGTCTTTGGTTCTGTTTATATGCTGGATTACATTTATTGATTTGCGTATATTGAACCAGCCTTGCATCCCAGGGATGAAGCCCACTTGATCATGGTGGATAAGCTTTTTGATGTGCTGCTGGATTCTGTTTGCCAGTATCTTATTGAGGATTTTTGCATCAATGTTCATCAAGGATATTGGTCTAAAATTCTCTTTTTTTGTTGTGTCTCTGCCAGGCTTTGGTATCAGGATGATGCTGGCCTCATAAAATGAGTGAGGGAGGATTCCCTCTTTTTCTATTGATTGGAATAGTTTCAGAAGGAATGGTACCAGCTCCTCCTTGTACCTCTGGTAGAATTCGGCTGTGAACCCATCTGGTCCTGGACTTTTTTTGGTTGGTAAGCTATTGATTATTGCCACAATTTCAGCTCCTGTTATTGGTCTATTCAGAGATTCAACTTCTTCCTGGTTTAGTCTTGGGAGGGTGTATGTGTTGAGGAATTTATCCATTTCCTCTAGATTTTCTAGTTTATTTGCATAGAGGTGTTTGTAATATTCTCTGATGGTAGTTTGTATTTCTGTGGGATCGGTGGTGATATCCCCTTTATCATTTTTTATTGCATCTATTTGATTCTTCTCTCTTTTTTTCTTTATTAATCTTGCTAGCGGTCTATCAATTTTGTTGATCCTTTCAAAAAACCAGCTCCTGGATTCATTGATTTTTTGAAGGGTCTTTTGTGTCTCTATTTCCTTCAGTTCTGCTCTGATTTTAGTTATTTCTTGCCTTCTGCTAGCTTTTGAATGTGTTTGCTCTTCCTTTTCTAGTTCTTTTAATTGTGATGTTAGGGTGTCAATTTTGGATCTTTCCTGCTTTCTCTTGTGGGCATTTAGTGCTATAAATTTCCCTCTACACACTGCTTTGAATGCGTCCCAGAGATTCTGGTATGTTGTGTCTTGGTTCTCGTTGGTTTCAAAGAACATCTTTATTTCTGCCTTCATTTCGTGATGTACCCAGTAGTCATTCAGGAGCAGGTTGTTCAGTTTCCATGTAGTTGAGTGGTTTTGAGTGAAATTCTTAATCCTGAGTTCTAGCTTGATTGCACTGTGATCTGAGAGACAGTTTGTTACAATTTCTGTTCTTTTACATTTATTGAGGAGAGCTTTACTTCCAAGTATATGGTCAATTTTGGAATAGGTGTGGTGTGGTGCTGAAAAAAATGTATATTCTGTTGATTTGGGGTGGAGAGTTCTGTAGATGTCTATTAGGTCCGCTTGGTGCAGAGCTGAGTTCAATTCCTGGGTATCCTTGTTGACTTTCTGTCTCGTTGATCTGTCTAATGTTGACAGTGGTGTGTTAAAGTCTCCCATTATTAATGTGTGGGAGTCTAAGTCTCTTTGTAGGTCACTCAGGACTTGCTTTATGAATCTGGGTGCTCCTGTATTGGGTGCATATATATTTAGGATAGTTAGCTCTTCTTGTTGAATTAATCCCTTTACCATTATGTAATGGCCTTCTTTGTCTCTTTTGATCTTTGTTGGTTTAAAGTCTGTTTTATCAGAGACTAGGATTGCAACCCCTGCCTTTTTTTGTTTTCCATTTGCTTGGTAGATCTTCCTCCATCCTTTTATTTTGAGCCTATGTGTGTCTCTGCACGTGAGATGGGTTTCCTGAATACAGCACACTGATGGGTCTTGAGTCTTTATCCAATTTGCCAGTCTGTGTCTTTTAATTGGAGCATTTAGTCCATTTACATTTAAAGTTAATATTGTTATGTGTGAATCTGATCCTGCCATTATGATGTTAGCTGGATATTTTTCTCGTTAGTTGATGCAGTCTCTTCCTAGTCTCGATGGTCTTTACATTTCGGTATGATTTTGCAGTGGCTGGTACCGGTTGTGCCTTTCCATGTTTAGCGCTTCCTTCAGGAGCTCTTTTAGGGCAGGCCTGGTGGTGACAAAATCTCTCAGCATTTGCTTGTCTGTAAAGTATTTTATTTCTCCTTCACTTATGAAGCTTAGTTTGGCAGGATATGAAATTCTGGGTTGAAAATTCTTTTCTTTAAGAATGTTGAATATTGGCCCCCACTCTCTTCTGGCTTGTAGGGTTTCTGCTGAGAGATCTGCTGTTAGTCTGATGGGCTTCCCTTTGATGGTAACCCGACCTTTCTCTCTGGCTGCCCTTAACATTTTTTCCTTCATTTCAACTTTGGTGAATCTGACAATTATGTGTCTTGGAGTTGCTCTTCTCGAGGAGTATCTTTGTGGCGTTCTCTGTATTTCCTGAATCTGAATGTTGGCCTGCCTTGCTAGATTGGGGAAGTTCTCCTGGATAATATCCTGCAGAGTGTTTTCCAACTTGTTTCCATTCTCCCCGTCACTTTCAGGTACACCAATCAGACGTAGATTTGGTCTTTTCACATAGTCCCACATTTCTTGGAGGCTTTGCTCGTTTCTTTTTATTCTTTTTTCTCTAAACTTCCCTTCTCGCTTCATTTCATTCATTTCATCTTCCAGGGCTGATACCCTTTCTTCCATTTGATCGCATCGGCTCCTGAGGCTTCTGCATTCTTCACGTAGTTCTCGAGCCTTGGTTTTCAGCTCCATCAGCTCCTTTAAGCACTTCTCTGTATTGGTTATTCTAGTTATACATTCTTCTAAATTTTTTTCAAAGTTTTCAACTTCTTTGCCTTTGGTTTCAATATCCTCCCGTAGCTCGGAGTAATTTGATCGTCTGAAGCCTTCTTCTCTCAGCTCGTCAACGTCATTCTCCGTCCAGCTTTGTTCCGTTGCTGGTGAGGAACTGCGTTCCTTTGGAGGAGGAGAGGTACTCTGGTTTTTAGAGTTTCCAGTTTTTCTGCTCTGTTTTTTCCCCATCTTTGTGGTTTTATCTACTTTTGGTCTTTGATGATGGTGATGTACAGATGGGTTTTTGGTGTGGATGTCCTTTCTGTTAGTTTTCCTTCTAACAGACAGAACCCTCAGCTGCAGGTCTGTTGGAGTACCTGGCCGGCCCTGTGAGGTGTCAGTCTGCCCCTGCTGGGGGGTGCCTCCCAGTTAGGCTGCTCGGGGGTCAGGGGTCAGGGACCCACTTGAGGAGGCAGTCTGCCTGTTCTCAGATCTCCAGCTGCGTGCTGGGAGAACCACTGCTCTCCTCACAGCTGTCAGACAGGGACATTTAAGTCTGCAGAGGTTACTGCTGTCTTTTTGTTTGTCCGTGCCCTGCCCCCAGAGGTGGAGCCTACAGAGGCAGGCAGGCCTCCTTGAGCTGTGGTGGGCTCCACCCAGTTCAAGCTTCCAGGCTGCTTTGTTTACGTAAGCGAGCCTGGGCAATGGCGGGCGCCCCTCCCCCAGCCTCGCTGCTGACTTGCTGTTTGAGCTCAGACTGCTGTGCTAGCAATCAGCGAGACTCCGTAGGCGTAGGACCCTCTGAGCCAGGTGCGGGCTATAGTCTCCTGGGGCACCGGTTCCTAAGCCCGTTGGAAAAGCACAGTATTCGGGTGGGAGTGGCCCGATTTTCCAGGTGCCGTCTGTCACCCCTGGAAGGGGAACTCCCTGACCCCTTGCGCTTCCCGAGTGAGGCAATGCCTCACCCCTGCTTCGGCTGGCGCACAGTGCGCTCACCCACTGACCTGCGCCCACTGTCTGGCACTCCCTAGTGAGATGAACACGGTACCTCAGATGGAAATGCAGAAATCACCCGTCTTCTGCGTCGCTCGCGCTGGGAGCTGTAGACCGGAGCTGTTCCTATTCGGCCATCTTGGCTCCTCCCCCGCTCAAATACTTCTTAAGCTGATAAGCAACTTCAGCAAAATCTCAGGATACAAAATCAATGTGCAAAAATTGCCGGCATTCCTATACATCAACAACAGTCAAGCAGAGAGCCAAATCGTGGATGAACTCCCATTAACAATTGCCAACAACAACAAAAAAATACTGAGGAATACACCTAACAAGGGAAGTGAAGGACCTCTTCAAGGAGAACTATGAACCACTGCTCAAAGAAATCAGAGATGACACAAACAAATGGAAAATATTCCATGCTCATGGATAGGAAAAATCAGCATCCTGAGGATGGCCATATTGCCCAAAGCAATTTACATATTCAATGCTATTTGCATTAAACTACCATTGACATTCTTCACAGAACTAGAAAAAACTATTTTAAAATTCATACAAATAGCCAAGGCAATCTTAAGCAAAAAGAACAAAGCTTGTGGCATCATGCTACCCAGCTTCAAAGTAGACTACAGGGTTACAGTAACCAAAACAGCATGGTACTGGTACAATAACAGACATGTAGACCAATGTAACAGAATAGAGAACCTGGAAATAAGACAGCACACCTACAACTATCATATCTTTGACAAACCTGACAAAAACAAGCAATGGGGAAAGGATTCCCTACTTCATAAATGATGCTGGGATAACTGGCTAGCCATACGCAGAAAATTGAAACTGAATCCCTTCCTTACACCATATACAAAAGTTAACTCAAGGTGGATTAAAGACTTAAATGTAAAACCCAAAACTATAAAAACCCTAGAAGAAAACCTAAGCAATACTATTCAGGACATAGGCACGGGCAAAGATTTTATGATGAAAACACCAAAGGGAATCGCAATAAAGGCAAAAGTTGATAATTGGGATCTAATTAAACTAAAGCACTTCTGCACAGTGAAAGAAACTATCAACAGAGTAAATAGACAACCTGCAGAATGAGAGAAAATTTTTGCAAACTATGCATCTGAAAAAGGTCTAATATCCAGCATCTATAAGGAACTTAAACAAATATACAATAAAAAACAACCCCATTAAAAAGTAGGCAAAGGACATGAAAAGACACTTCTCAAAAGAAGGCATACATGTGGCTAACAATCACATAAAACAGCTCAACATCTCTGATCATTAGAGAAATGCAAATCAAAAACCACAATGAGTTGCCTTCTCACACCAGTCAGAATGGCTATTAAAAAGTTAAAAAATAACGTGCTGGCGGGGTTGTGGAGAAAATGAAATTCCTTTACACTGTTGGGAGTGTAAACTAGTTTAATTATTGTGGAAGACAGTGTGGTGATTCCTCAAAGACCTAGAGACAGAAATACCATTTGACCCAGCAGTCATATTGCTGGGAATATGCCCAAAGGACTATAAATCATTCTATTATAAAGACACACACACATATGTTCATTTTAGTACTGTTCACAATAGCTAAGACATGGAATCAACCTAAATGTCCATCAGTGATAGACTGAATAAAGAAAATATAGTACATATACACCATGGAATACTATGTAGCCATAAAAAGAGTGAGATCATGTTTTTGCAGGTACATGGATGGAGCTGGAGGCCATTATCCTTAGCAAACTAACATAGGAACAGAAAACCAAATATGGCATGTTCTCACTTATAAGTGGGAGCTAAATGATGAGAACACATGAACACATAGAAGGGAGCAATGCACACTGGGGCCTACCAGAGGGTGGAGGGTGGGAAGTGGGAGAGGATCTGGAAAAATAACGAGCGGATGCTAGGCCTAGAACCTGGGTGATGAAATAATCTGTTTAACAAACCTCTAGTGACACAGGTTTACCTTTGTAACAGACCTGCACATCCTGCACATGTACCCCTGAACTTAAAATAAAAGTTAAAAAAAAAAACCATGAGTTGTTGAGTCAGATTGGCTCGGATTGAATCTTTGTCCCACAAATTACTACATGCATAATCTAGAGGTGAGTTGTTAACCCTCTCTGTGCCTGAGCTTTATCTGCAAAATGCAGCTAATACTACTTTATGTGATTTTCCTGAGGATTAAATAACTTAGTATATGTAAAGTGCTTAGAATAGCACCAGGGACAGAGTAAATTTTCAATAATTAGTAGCTATGATGTCAAATCTGAAATACATTTGAGAGTTTAGTAGAGTTATCAAGTAGGCAGTTGGATATATGGGAATTCAGAGTGGCCATCAGGGCTGGAGATATAATTTATAAGTGGGCAGAGTTAAAAGAGTTAACGTAGCAGGTCTGACAATGATCATTTGAAAGGCCGTATTGCAAGGTTGGCCCTTGGCTGACATCAGAAAACTTGGATTTCAGGAGTTTTTTCACCCTTCCTAGGACTGATAAGAGCGGCTCACTGTGCCTAAATTGTTTGTATAAAGAATGTAGTTTTATGCTGAATACTTGTTTTCCTCATGAGAGTCTGGAATTTTTGGTACATGCTAGGCAGAGGGTATCTATATGACCCATCTTCAATAAAAACCCTGGTCACTGAGTCTCTAAGGAGCATCCTTGGCAGACAAGATTTCACATGTAATGTCACATTTTGTTGCTGGAGGAAATAAGCATGTCCTGTATGGCACCACTGGGAGAGGAATCTTAGAAACTTGTACCTGATTTCCTCCAGAGAGCGCTCTGTATGCCTTTTCCCTGTGCTGATTTTGTTTGTATCCTTTCACTGTAACAAATTTTAGCCACGTGTGTGACTATATGCTGAGTCCTGTGATTCTTCCCAGTGAGTCAAACTTAAGATTTTAAATTTTGCCTTCAGATCTTGTTATACTACAATATGTATAAGACTAGAAAATGTTAGCAATACATTTTTATGGAGCATTTGATTAATATTTAGTCCCATTACAAACTTAAACTCCTTAACCCCATTTTACCAATGAAGAAATTGAAGGTCAGAGAGGTTAGTTTCCTTGCTCAAGGTCCCAAGGCCCTAAGTCTGCCTGATTCCTCAGCCCCACAGTCTTTCCATTAAACCACATTCTTTCATAATAAAGTTGTATATTTTATTTCACAGGCTCCACCTTCTGTTCTTGTGGCTCTACTTGCCCCTGTATTCTTAAAATCTGCAAAATACTGTTTAGACTGTCTTTAGGAGACAACTTCCACAGAAAGGTTACTTGAAGTCTCTTGATATTTTTCTCCCCACAGGGGAACTCTGCAGGTGAAACTCTGCAGGTGAAACTCTGCCCAGCTGAGAGAGGTACATGGCTTGGAGGCAGGCCTTTCACTTCCTCTTTCCTAGTAAACATCAGTTTCTGGGGAGCTACTGTCTCTTAGAAATAGATCCCACTTAAAGGGCCAGAACAGTAGGGGTAGCCCCAGCTTAAAAACCCTTCAGGCTATGAAAGATCCCATCTTCCTTGAAGCTGTCATTTTCCAAGCTGCCTGTCCTTATAGAATCGTAAACGGCCAGACAACATGAGCCCAGTCCTGTTGGTGTCAGTACAGATCCTCTGAGATCTGATTGAGTGCTCTGACTTAGTACTTCACAAGGATGTTCTGCCTTACTGGGTACTGGATTGTCCTGCTGTGAATCATGTTAGGACAGGGTGGCTGTGTAAACAGAAATGACATCTACATCTCAGCATCTGTAAAACAAGTGAAGTGTTGCCATGATAAGTGGGAAGAGACTGGCTTTGGAGTCAGACAGACCTGAGTGTGTATTCCAAGCTCTACCCCCTACTAGATCAATAACTAAACCACCATCAGCTGTGTCTACATCTGTACAAGGTCAAGACCTACCTCTCAGGATCTCTGTGGAATGACATATGTAAAGAGTCCAGCACCAGTTAGAGATTTGATCAAGGCTATGATTGAAATTGTCTGTCCACGTGTTTCTCCCTCAACATTATGAGCTAGCCGCTCAAGGGCAGGGACTCTCTGCATCATCTGTGTCACCCATACATCCTGAATACCACCCAGAACATAACAGATGCCAGTAAATGCTTGTGAAGCAAAACTAAACCAGGACTGTCTCTTTTTAAAATTTTTGTGGGTACACAGTAGGTGTATATATTTATGGGTTACATGATAAATTTTGATAGAGTCATGCAATGCATAATAATCACATCAGGGTAAATAGGGTATCTGTCTACTCAAGCATTTATCCTTTGTGTTACAAATAATTCAATTATATTCTTTTAGTTATTTAAAAATGTATGCTTAAATTATTTTTGATTATAGTCACCCTGTTGTGTTATCAACCACTAGATCTTATTCATTCTTTCTATTTTGTACCCATTAACCATCCCCACTTTTCCACCACCCCCAATTACCCCTCCCAGCCTCTAATAATCATCCTTCTAGTCTCTATCTCCATGAGTTCAATTACTTTAATTTTTAACTCTTACAATTAAGTAAGAACATGTGAAATTGGGCCTGTCTCTTCATCTGAAAAGTGAGGGGGTTCAACTTGCAGGTTCTTTGTAACTCTGACATCCTGTGTTTCTATGGAAATTGATGATGTGTCTATGTTGATATCAACCTCCTTTACACAGAAGTTAAATTTGCTACATTGTGACCATTGTCATGATTTTTTTTTATCGTGTGTCTTTGAGCTGCATATGACTAAGGCTGGGCCAGATATGGTTTCTTACTCTCCACCAGATTGGATGACACAGAAACAGAAGTTTCACACATGATAGCCTTGGTACCATAGTAATATGATTATCCATAATGAACAGCATTCACTCATTTATGAAAACACAGCTTGCGGCGGTTCCAAGATGGCCGAATAGGAATAGCTCCAGTCTACAGCTCCCAGCGTGAGTGATGCAGAAGATGAATGATTTCTGCATTTCCAACTGAGGTGCCAGGTTCATCTCACTGGGGATTGTCAGACAGTGGGTGCAGGACAGTGGGTGCAGTGCACCGAGCATGAGCCAAAGCAGGGCGAGGCATCGCCTCACCTGGGAGCACAAGAGGTGAGGGAATTCCCTTTCCTAGCCAAGGAAAGGGTGATAGACGGCACCTGGAGAATCAGGTCACTCCCACCCTAATACTGCATTTTTCCGATGGTCTTAGCAAACGGCACACCAGGAGATTATATCTTGTGCCTGGCTCGGAGGGTCCTACATCCACGGACCCTTGCTCATTGCTAGCACAGCAGTCTGAGATCAAACTGAAAGGCGGTAGCAAGGCTGGGGGAGGGGTGCCCACCATTGCTGAGGCTTGCGTAGGTAAACAAAGTGGCCAGGAAGCTCGAACTGGGTGGAGCCCACCGCAGCTCAAGGAGGCCTGCCTGCCTCTGTAGACTCCCCCTCTGGGGGCAAGGCATAGCCAAACAAAAGGCAGCAGAAACCTCTGCAGACTTAAATGTCCCTGTCTGACAGCTTGGAAGACAGTAGTGGTTCTCCCAGCATGCAGCTTGAGATCTGAGAATGGACAGATGGCCTCCTCAAGTGGGTCCCTCACCCCCGAGTAGCCTAACTGGGAGGCACCCCCTGTAGGGGCAGACTGACACCTCACACGGCCAGGTACCCCTCTGACACAAAACTTCCAGAGGAACGATCAGACAGCAACATTTGCTGTTCACCAATATTCCCTGTTCTGCAGCCTCCACTGCTGATACCCATGCAAACAGGGTCTGGAGTGGACCTCCAGCAAACTCCAACAGACCTGCAGCTGAGGGTGCTGACTGTTAGAAGGAAAACTAACAAACAGAAAGGACATCCACACCAAAACCCCATCTGTACATCATCACCATCAAAGACCAAAGGTAGATAAAACCACAAAGATGGGGAAAAAACAGAGCAGAAAAACTGAAAATTCTAAAAATCAGAGCACCTCTCTTCCTCCAAAGGAACACAGCTCCTCACCAGCAATGGAACAAAGCTGGATGGAGAATGATTTTGACGAGTTGAGAGGAGAAGGCTTCAGACGGTCAAACTTCTCTGAGCTAAAGGAGGAAGTTTGAACCCATGGCAAAGAAGTTAAAAACCTTGAAAAAAAATTAGACGAATGGCTAACTAGAATAACCAATGCAGAGAAGTCTTTAAAGGACCAGATGGAGCTGAAAACCATGGCACAGGAACTATGTGACAAATGCACAAGCATCAGTAGCCAATTCAATCAACTGGAAGAAAGGGTATCAGTGACGGAAGATCAAATGAATGAAATGAAGCAAGAAGAGAAGTTTAGAGAAAAAAGAATAAAAAGAAATGAACAAAGCCTCCAAGAAATATGGGACTATGTGAAAAGACCAAATCTACGTCTGATTGGTGTACCTGAAAGTGGCGGGGAGAATGGAACCAAGTTGGAAAACACTCTGCAGGATATTATCCAGGAGAACTTCCCCAATCTAGCAAGGCAGGCCAACATTCACATTCAGGAAATACAGACAACGCCACAAAGATACTCCTCGAGAAGAGCAACTCCAAGACACGTAATTCTCAGATTCACCAAAGTTGAAATGAGAGAAAAAATGTTAAGGGCAGCCAGAGAGAAAGGTCCGGTTACCACAAAGGGAAGCCCATCAGACTAACAGCTGATCTCTCGGCAGAAACTCTACAAGGCAGAAGAGAGTGGGGGCCAACATTCAACATTCTTAAAGAAAAGGATTTTCAACCCAGAATTTCATATCCAGCCTAACTAAGCTTCATAAGTGAAGGAGAAATAAAATACTTTACAGACAAGCAAATGCTGAGAGATTTTGTCACCACCAGGCCTGCCCTACAAGAGCTCCTGAAGGAAGCACTAAACATGGAAAGGAACAATTGGTACCAGCCACTGCAAAAACATGCCAAATTGTAAAGACCATCAAGGCTAGGAAGAAACTGCATCAAGTAACAAGCAAAATAACCAGCTAACATCATAATGATGGATCAAATTCACACATAACAATATTAACCTTAAATGTAAATGGGCTAAATGCTCCAATTAAAAGGCACAGACTGGCAAATTGGATAAAGAGTCAAGACCCATCAGTGTGCGGTATTCAGGAGACCCATCTAATATGCAGAGACACACATAGGCTCAAAATGAAGGGATGGAGGAAGATCTACCAAGCAAATGGAAAACAAAAAAAGGCAGGGGTTGCAATCCTAGTCTCTGATCAAACAGACTTTAAACCAACAAAGATCAAAAGAGACAAAGAAGGCCATTACATAATGGTAAAGGGATCAATTGAACAAGAAGAGCTAACTGTCCTGAATATATATGCACCCAATACAGGAGCACCCAGATTCATAAAGCAAGTCCTGAGTGACCTACAAAGAGACTTAGACTCCCACACAATAATAATGGGAGACTTTAACACCCCACTGTCAACATTAGACAGATCAATGAAGCAGAAAGTTAACAAGGATATCCAGGAATTGAACTCAGCTCTGCACCAAGTGGACCTAATAGACATCTACAGAACTCTCCACCCCAAATCAACAGAATATACATTCTTTTCAGCACCACACTGCACTTATTCCAAAATTGACCACATCGTTGGAAGTAAAGCACTCCTCAGCGAATGTAAAAGAACAGAAATTATAACAAACTGTCTCTCAGACCACAGTGCAATCAAATTAGAACTCAGGATTAAGAAACTCACTCAAAACCACTCAACTACATGGAAACTGAACAACCTGCTCCTGAATGACTACTGGGTACATAACGAAATGAAGGCAGAAATAAAGATGTTCTTTGAAACCAACGAGAACAAAGAATCTCTGGGACACATTTAAAGCAGTGTGTAGATGGAAATTTATAGCACTAAATGCCCACAAGAGAAAGCAGGAAAGATCTAAAATTGACACCCTAACATCACAATTAAAAGAACTAGAGAAGCAAGAGCAAACACATTCAAAAGCTAGCAGAAGGCAAGAAATAACTAAGATCAGAGCAGAACTGAAGGAGACAGAGACACAAAAAACCTTCAAAAAGTCAATGAATCCAGGAGCTGGTTTTTTGAAAAGATCAAGAAAATTGATAGACCGCTAGCAAGACTCATAAAGAAGAAAAGAGAGAAGAATCAAATAGATGCAATAAAAAATGATAAAGGGGATATCACCACCGGGCCCACAGAAATACAAACTACCATCAGAGAATACTATAAACACCTCTACACAAATAAACTAGAAAATCTAGAAGAAATGGATAAATTCCTGGACACATACACCCTCCCAAGACTAAACCAGGAAAAAGTTGAATCTCTGAATAGACCAATAATAGGCTCTGAAATTGAGGCAATAATTAATAGCTTACCAACCAAGAAAAGTCCAGGACCAGATGGATTCACAGCTGAATTCTACCAGAGGTACAAGGAGGAGCTGGTACCATTCCTTCTGAATCTATTCCCATCAATAGAAAAAGAGGGAATCCTTCCTAACTCATTTTATGAGGCCAGCATCATCCTGATACCAAAGCCTGGCAGGGACACACACCAAAAAAGAGAATTTTTGACCAATATCCATGAAGAACATTGATGCAAAAATCCTCAATAAAATACTGGCAAACCGAATCCAGCAACACATCAAAAAGCTTATCCACCATGATCAAGTGGGCTTCATCCCTGGGATGCAAGGCTGGTTCAACATATGCAAATCAATAAATGTAATCCAGCATATAAACAGAACCAATGACCAAAAACACATGATTACCTCAATAGATGCAGAAAAGGCCTTTGACAAAATTCAACAACGCTTCATGCTAAAAACTCTCAATAAATTAGGTAATGATGGGACGTATCTCAAAATAATAAGAGCTATTTATGACAAACCCACAGCCAATATCATACTGAATGGGCAAAACCTGAAACCATTCCCTTTGAAAACGGGCACAAGACAGGGATGCCCTCTCTCACCACTCCTATTCAACATAGTGTTGGAAGTTCTGGCCAGGGCAATTAGGCAGGAGAAGGAAATAAGGGGTATTCAGTTTGGAAAAGAGGAAGTCAAATTGTCCCTGTTTGCAGATGACATGATTGTATATCTAGAAAACCCCATTGTTTCAGCCCAAAATCTCCTTAAGCTGATAAGCAACTTCAGCAAAGTCTCAGGATACAAAATCAATATGCAAAAATCACAAGCATTCTTATACACCAATAACAGACAAACAGAGAGCCAAATCATGAGTGAACTCCCATTCACAATTGCTTCAAAGAGAATAAAATACCTAGGAATCCAACTTACAAGAGATGTGAAGGACCTCTTCAAGGAGAACTACAAACCACTGCTCAATGAAATAAAAGAGGATACAAACAAATGGAAGAACATTCCATGCTCATGGGTAGGAAGAATCAATATCATGAAGATACGTTTTCCAAAAGAAGACATACTTTTGGTCTTTGATGATGGTGATGTACAGATGGGTTTTTGGTGTGGATGTCCTTTCTGTTAGTTTTCCTTCTAACAGACAGAATCCTCAGCTGCAGGTCTGTTGGAGTACCTGGCTGGCCGTGTGAGGTGTCAGTCTGCCCCTGCTGGGGGGTGCCTCCCAGTTAGGCTGCTCAGGGGTCAGGGGTCAGGGACCCACTTGAGGAGGCAGTCTGCCCGTTCTCAGATCTCCAGCTGCGTGCTGGGAGAACCACTGCTCTCCTCACAGCTGTCAGACAGGGACATTTAAGTCTGCAGAGGTTACTGCTGTCTTTTTGTTTGTCTGTGCCCTGCCCCCAGAGGTGGAGCCTACAGAGGCAGGCAGGCCTCCTTGAGCTGTGGTGGCAGGAGAAGGAAATCAAGGGTATTCAATTAGGAAAAGAGGAAGTCAAATTGTCCCTGTTTGCAGATGACATGATAGTATATCTAGAAAACCCCATTGTCTCAGCCCAAAATCTCCTTAAGCTGATAAGCAACTTCAGCAAAGTCTCAGGATACAAAATCAATGTGCAAAAATCACAAGCATTCTTATACATCAATAACAGACAGACAGAGAGCCAAATCATGAGTGAACTCCCATTCACAATTGCTTCAAAGAGAATAAAATACCTAGGAATCCAACTTACAAGGGATGTGAAAGACCTCTTCAAGGAGAACTACAAACCACTGCTCAAGGAAATAAAAGAGGATACAAACAAATGGAAGAACATTCCATGCTCATGGGTAGGAAGAATCAATATCATGAAAATGGCCATCCTTCCCAAGGTAATTTACAGATTCAATGCCATCCCCATCAAGCTACCAATGACTTTCTTCACAGAATTGGAAAAAACTACTTTAAAGTTCATATGGAACCAAAAAAGAGCCCGCATCGCCAAGTCAATCCTAAGCCAAAAGAACAAAGCTGGAGGCATCACGCTACCTGACTTCAAACTATACTACAAGGCTACAGTAACCAAAACAGCATGGTACTGGTACCAAAACAGAGATATAGATCAATGGAACAGAACAGAGCCGTCAGAAATAATGCCACATATCTACAAGTATCTGATCTTTGACAAACCTGACAAAAACAAGAAATGGGGAAAGGATTCCCTATTTAATAAATGTTGCTGGGAAAACTGGCTAGCCATATGTAGAAAGCTGAAACTGGATCCCTTCCTTACACCTTATACAAAAATCAATTCAAGATGGATTAAAGACTTAAATGTTAGACCTAAAACCATAAAAACCCTAGAAGAAAACCTAGGCATTACCATTCAGGACATAGGCATGGGCAAGGACTTCATGTCTAAAACACCAAAAGCAATGGCAACAAAAGCCAAAATTGACAAATGGGATCTAATTAAACTCAAGAGCTTCTGCACAGCAAAAGAAACTACCATCAGAGTGAACAGGCAACCTACAAAATGGGAGAAAATTTTCGCAACCTACTCATCTGACAAAGGGCTAATATCCAGAATCTACAATGAACTCCAACAAATTTACAAGAAAAAAACAAACAACCCCATCAAAAAGTGGGCGAAGGACATGAACAGACACTTCTCAAAAGAAGACATTTATGCAGCCAAAAAACACATGAAAAAATGCTCACCATCACTGGCCATCAGAGAAATGCAAATCAAAACCACAATGAGATACCATCTCACACCAGTTAGAATGGCAATCATTAAAAAGTCAGGAAACAACAGGTGGTGGAGAGGATGTGGAGAAATAGGAATACTTTTACACTGTTGGTGGGATTGTAAACTAGTTCAACCCTTGTGGAAGTCAGTGTGGCAATTCCTCAGGGATCTAGAACTAGAAATTCCATTCGACCCAGCCATCCCATTACTGGGTATATACCCAAAGGACTATAGATCATGCTGCTATAAAGACACATGCACACGTATGTTTATTGCCGCATTATTCACAATAGCAAAGGCTTGGAACCAACCCAAATGTCCAACAATGATAGACTGGATTAAGAAAATGTGGCACATATACACCATGGAATACTATGCAGCCATCAAAAATGATGAGTTCATGTCCTTTGTAGGGACATGGATGAAATTGGAAATCAGCATTCTCAGTAAACTATCGCAAGAACAAAAAGCCAAACACCGCATATTCTCACTCATAGGTGGGAATTGAACAATGAGAACACATGGACACAGGAAGGGGAACATCACACTTCGGGGACTGTTGTGGGGTGGGGGGAGGGGGGAGGGATAGCATTGAGAGATATACCTAATGCTTGATGATGAGTTGGTGGGTGCAGCGCACCAGCATAGCACATGTATACATATGTAACTAACCTGCACATTGCACACATGTACCATAAAACCTAAAGTATAATAATAATAATAATAATAATAAAAGAAAAAAAAAAAAAAAAGAAGACATACAAATGGCCAACAAGTATATGAAAGAATGCTCAGCATCACTAATCACCAGGGAAATGCAAATTAAAGCCACAATGGGATATCATCTCACACAAGTCAGAATGGCTATTATTTAAAAGACAAAAAATAACAGACGTTGGTAAGGATGTGAAGAAAAGGGAATGCTTATACACTTTTGGTAGAAAGGTAAAGTAGTACAACCTCTATGGAAAACAGTATGGAGATTTCTCAAGCAGCTAAAAATAGAGCTACCATTTGATGCAGCAATTCTACTACTGGATATCTACCCAAAGGAAAATAAATCATTATATCAAAAACATACCTGCACTTATATATGTTCATAGCAGCACTATGGAATCAACAAGCAAGGATATGGAATCAACCGAAATGTCCATCCATGGATGACTGGATAAAGAAAACGTGACATATATACACCATGGAATACTATTCAGCCATAAAAAGCATGAAATTATATATATATATATATATATATATATTTTTTTTTTTTTGAGACTTAGTCTCACTGTTGCCCAGGCTGGAGTGCAGTGGCCTGATCTCAGCTCACTGCAAACTCCACCTGCTGGATTCACGCCATTCTCCTGCCTCAGCCTCCCGAGTAGCTGGGACTACAGGCTCCTGCCACCATGCCCGGCTAATTTTTTGTATTTTTAGTAGAGACAGGGTTTCACTGTGTTAACCAGGATGGTCTCGATCTCCTGACCTCATGATTCACCCACCTCGGCCTCCCAAAGTGCTGGGATTACAGGTGTGAGCCACTGCGCCTGGCTGAAATTATATCTTTTGCAGCAACTTGGATAGAACTGGAAGCCATTATCATAAGTAAAATAATGCAGAAACAGAAAATCAAATGCCACATGTTCTCACTCATATATGAGAACTAAATAATGTGTACATATGGACATAGAGAGTGGAATAAGAGATATTGGAGACTCAGAAGGGCTGCTGGATAGAAGAAGGGAGTGGATGATGAGAAATTACTTAATGGGTACAATGTACATTATTCGGCTGATAGGTATGCTAAAAGCCCAGACTTCACCATTACACAATATACTCATGTAACAAAACTGCACTCGTACTCCCTAAATTTATATTAAAAAGGCCAAAAAAAACCCCTCAAAACTAAATCTTGAGTGAAAAGCAAGATACAGAGTGATATATTTACTATGATACTATTTATACTTAATTACAAAACCTATAAAACAATACTCTATGTTGTCAATGAATAGGTTAATATGTAGTGAAAGTATAAGAACTTCCAAGAAAATAATAAACAACAAATTCAGAATAGTGGTGACCACTGGACAGAGAGAAAGAGAGGAGAGGAAAAGGATTGGGAGGGGTACACAGAGATTTTAACTGTATCTCTAATATTTTATTTCCTAAAAAGAAAGATATCTGAATCAAATTAGACAAAATTCCAAGATTTGACAAATCTGAGTGGGGACTGTAGTATTATTCCCTGTGATTTTGAATGCTTGAAATATTTTATTGAACAAAGGAAAAGCATGAACAAGGAGATAAAAGAATTTGCTACTCTTGGAAGCTTCATTTTCTCAACAAGCCAGCATTTCTTTTTCCTCCATCTTTACCAGGAAAATTTCATTTTCTCAAGCTAGTTCCATGGTAGGTCTTTCTTCATTTACAGGTCAGCACAGGCTCCCACAAACACTTGACCCATCTGGCTTTGAGCTTAATCCTTGGTGGGGGTAGTGGTGAGCCCTTTTGTGTCCTATTGACCCTTGATAGGGTAGCATCAACCAGGACACTGTCACGTAATTACTAAATAAAACAGATTTCAGAAGATGTTGGTTTCCAGATCACTATTTCATGACTAATAATTCATACTCACATTCGGGTCTCACATACTATGTACAAGGCAATGCACATAAGTTTTTATTGAACTCTTCTTTATTTTACATTTATCTTAGAGCCCTATTGGATGCGACTTCTTTTGCTATTAAAAAGCTGCATATTAGAAATGTTATGCGCCTTCCTTGGTGGCATCTCATATGCTGCAAGCTGAACAGCTTTACCTCCACTTTTCAATATACACTTTTCAGTGAGCAAACATCTCACACTTGTCCTTAAAAGTTGTTAGTACAAACAAGCTCATTTTATACTGGGATGCATTTCTCTTTGTACAGTTACAAATCTCTAAACATTTCCTCAGAGGTGGAGGATCAGTCTATTGCTTGATTCCTTTGATGCCATGCTCTAGTCATATTGCATTCCTCTGCCCTCCCAATCTAAGTCCACTAATGAGGTCAGACTTACATCATGTAGTGCCATTACCCAAACTGATTTGTGCCAGAATGGTCTTAAATTATTCCCTATTATATGTTGAGGTGAGAGAAGAAGAGCTCAGAGCAAAGCTAAGAAAGACTAGTGTGTTACAGTGGTTTCCATTTTCCAATTCTGTTCATCTGAGTCCTGAAAATCTTAGCTCTAAAGCTCGCTGTGAGCCTATGTTATCAATATAAGCTCATGGATTATGTAGCACAACCTGAAGCTTGAGAAACATTTCCATTTGAATGCCAATTTACAGTCACTTGTTTCCAATGATTCTAGTTAATATTCCAATGATCCTAGTTAATATTACCGAGTTAATATTATTCCACATACTACAAATTTCCTGATGTTAAATACTTACAGTTGTCGATATATTTTTGAGCCAATGCATCTACATTTTCATGGCTCCTGAACTTATTTATTTTAGTCAACTTATTGGTATCTAGTACGTTTAGAATAGCAGAACCAGTGCAATTTTCACCCAATGTCTTCGTTTTCATCCAAGAAGTTCAGATTTTGACCCAATGGCTAGTAAAGCTGTGCTACATTGACTTGATAACAGAAACATGTACATTTTTAAATTAGCATTAAGTGTCATTTTTCACAGAATGCAAACAACATATCAATATAATTACAGAAGGTAAAACTTGTATTGCCTGCTAAGATCTATGCTTTTGGGAATAACTATGATATACGAGTTGTGTTCTTGGCAGAGCAGTGTGTATCCGATCAAGGACAAGTTTGAACAGTGTTATCTCTAGGAAGTCTTCATTGTCTGGACTTTTGTCTGAATTAGAATTGACTCTTCATCTTGAATTTGTACAAATGTTCCCCATTTGTGACAGTTAGTTCCCATACCTTATGTTCTTTTCTCTAGTCAGGCCAATTGATAAGTCCACTACAGAAACTCCTTTTGAATATAATCACTGTCAACAGAGAACAAGCGAGGATCTTCTAGGGTTGTTGGATCAGGCCTGAAATTCTGCCACTTGGCAATTCTCCATCCTTTCATCTGCCTACTGGATAAAATGCTGAATGTATCCAATTTCCAGTGGAAATTAGAGGAAAGAGCCAAATAGGCTAGCTTAAGAAATTAAATCTACCCCAGATAGCATAAAGTTGTTTACCAGTAATATGTCTCAATATAACAAACAAATTTATTTCTGTTCATCACAAATATTGATGATATATCCAAACTCTTTTTTAGTTAAACAAAATACCCACGTGCATCACATGCTCAGGACTCTTCAAACACTATTCCTCAGACAATTGCTTGCAAAATAAGTAACACTTGCATAGCAAAAGTACTCCATGAGAAGCTCCCAGGAGATAAAGTTGAATCCAATTAAACCTGAAAAACAATACTGTACACTTTTTTAATTAGTTTGATGTACAGGCTGACTTTTTTATCATGCTCACACCAGCCAGATGTGAGAACACAAATTCTGGTAGAACTTAACATTTCATTTCTCCAAAGAATTTTGTCTTCATGAATTTTTTATATTTGATATCATTTCTTTTTTAATTTTTAATTTTTGTGGGTACATAGTAGGTACATATATTTATGGTGTGTATGAGATATTTTGATACAGGTATATAGTGTGTAATAATCACATTAGGGTAAATGGGTGTCTGTCACCTCAAGCATTTATCCTCTGTGTTACAGAAAACTCAATTATACTCTAGTTATTTTTAAATATACAATTACATTATTTCTTTTTATTTATTTATTTATTTATTTTTAATTTTATTATTATTATACTTTAAGTTTTAGGGTACATGTGCACAATGTGCAGGTTAGTTACATATGTATACATGTGCCATGCTGGTGCGCTGCACCCATTAACTCGTCATTTAGCATTAGGTATATCTCCTAAAGCTATCCCTCCCCCCTGCCCCCACCCCACAACAGTCCCCAGAGTGTGATGTTCCCTTTCCTGTGTCCATGTGTTCTTATTGTTCAATTCCCACCTATGAGTGAGAACATGCGGTGTTTGGTTTTTTGTTCTTGCGATAGTTTATTGAGAATGATGATTTCCAATTTCATCCATGTCCCTACAAAGGACATGAACTCATCCTTTTTTATGGCTGCATAGTATTCCATGGTGTATATGTGCCACATTTTCTTAATCCAGTCTATCATTGTTGGACATTTGGGTTGGTTCCAAGTCTTTGCTATTGTGAATAGTGCCGCAATAAACATACGTGTGCATTTGTCTTTATAGCAGCATGATTTATAATCCTTTGGGTATATACCCAGTAATGGGATGGCTGGGTCAAATGGTATTTCTAGTTCTAGATCCCTGGAGAATCACCACACTGACTTCCACAAGGGTTGAACTAGTTTCCAGTCCCACCAACAGTGTAAAAGTGTTCCTATTTCTCTACATCCTCTCCAGCACCTGTTGTTTCCTGACTTTTTAATGAGCGCCATTCTAACTGGTGTGAGATGGTATCTCATTGTGGTTTTGATTTGCATTTCTCTGATGGCCAGTGATGGTGAGCATTTTTTCATGTGTTTTCTGGCTGCATAAATGTCTTCTTTTGAGAAGTGTCTGTTCATATCCTTCGCCTACTTTTTGATGGGGTTGTTTGTTTTTTTCTTGTAAATTTGTTTGAGTTCATTGTAGATTCTGGATATTAGCCCTTTGTCAGATGAGTAGGTTGTGAAAATTTTCTCCCATTTTGTAGGTTGCCTGTTCACTCTGATGGTAGTTTCTTTTGCTGTGCAGAAGCTCTTGAGTTTAATTAGATCCCATTTGTCAATTTTGGCTTTTGTTGCCACTGCTTTTGGTGTTTTAGACATGAAGTCCTTGCCCATGCCTATGTCCTGAATGGTAATGCCTAGGTTTTCTTCTAGGGTTTTTATGGTTTTAGGTCTAACATTTAAGTCTTTAATCCATCTTGAATTGATTTTTGTATAAGGTGTAAGGAAGGGATCCAGTTTCAGCTTTCTACATATGGCTGGCCAGTTTTCCCAGCACCATTTATTAAATAGGGAATCCTTTCCCCATTTCTTGTTTTTCTCAGGTTTGTCAAAGATCAGATAGTTGTAGATATGCGGTGTTATTTCTGAGGGATCTGTTCTGTTCCATTGATCTATATCTCTGTTTTGGTACCAGTACCATGCTGTTTTGGTTACTGTAGCCTTGTAGTATAGTTTGAAGTCAGGTAGCGTGATGCCTCCAGCTGTGTTCTTTTGAATTAGGATTGACTTGGTGATGTGGGCTCTTTTTTGGTTCCATATGAACTTTAAAGTAGTTTTTTCCAATTCTGTGAAGAAAGTCATTGGTAGCTTGATGGGGATGGCATTGAATCTATAGATTACTTTGGGCAGTATGGCCATTTTCATGATATTGATTCTTCCTACCCATGAGCATGGAATGTTCTTCCATTTGTTTGTATCCTCTTTTATTTCACTGAGCAGTGGTTTGTAGTTCTCCTTGAAGGGGTCCTTCATGTCCCTTGTAAGTTGGATTCCTGGGTATTTTATTCTCTTTGAAGCAATTGTGAATGGGAGTTCACTAATGATTTGGCTCTCTGTTTGTCTGTTATTGGTGTATAAGAATGCTTGTGATTTTTGTACATTGATTTTGTATCCTGAGACTTTGCTGAAGTTGCTTATCAGCTTAAGGAGATTTTGGGCTGAGACATTGGGGTTTTCTAGATATGCAATCATGTCATCTGCAAACAGGGACAATTTGACTTCCTCTTTTCCTAATTGAATACCCTTTATTTCCTTCTCCTGCCTAATTGCCCTGGCCAGAACTTCCAACACTATGTTGAATAGGCGTGGTGAGAGAGGGCATCCCTGTCTTGTGCCTGTTTTCAAAGGGAATGCTTCCCGTTTTTGCCCATTCAGTATGATATTGGCTGTGGGTTTGTCATAGATAGCTCTTATTATTTTGAGGTACGTCCCATCAATACCTAATTTATTGAGAGTTTTTAGCATGAAGGTTGTTGAATTTTGTCAAACGCCTTTTCTGCATCTATTGAGATAATCATGTGGTTTTTGTCTTTGGTTCTGTTTATATGCTGGATTACATTTATTGATTTACGTATATTGAACCAGCCTTGCATCCCAGGGATGAAGCCCACTTGATCATGGTGGATAAGCTTTTTGATGTCCTGCTGGATTCTGTTTGCCAGTATTTTATTGAGGATTTTTGCATCAATGTTCATCAAGGATATTGGTCTAAAATTCTCTCTTTTTTTTTTTTTGTGTGTCTCTGCCAGGCTTTGGTATCAGGATGATGCTGGCTTCATAAAATGAGTTAGGGAGGATTCCCTCTTTTTCTACTGATTGGAATAGTTTCAGAAGGAATGGTACCAGTTACTCCTTGTACCTCTGGTAGAATTCGGCTGTGAATCCATCTGGTCCTGTACTCCTTTTTGTTGGTAAGCTATTGATTATTGCCACAATTTCAGAGCCTATTATTGGTCTATTCAGAGAGTCAACTTCTTCCTGGTTTAGTCTTGGGAGGGTGTATGTGTCCAGGAATTTATCCATTTCTTCTAGATTTTCTAGTTTATTTGCATAGAGGTGTTTGTAGTATTCTCTGATGGTAGTTTGTATTTCTGTGGGCTCGGTGGTGATATCCCCTTTATCATTTTTTATTGCATCTATTTGATTCTTCTCTCTTTTCTTCTTTATGAGTCTTGCTAGCAGTCTATCAAATTTGTTGATCTTTTCAAAAAACCAGCTCCTGGATTCATTAATTTTTTGAAGGGTTTTTTTGTGTCTCTATTTCCTTCAGTTCTGCTCTGATTTTAGTTATTTCTTGCCTTCTGCTAGCTTTTGAATGTGTTTGCTCTTGTTTTTCTAGTTCTTTTAATTGTGATGTTAGGGTGTGAATTTTAGATCTTTCCTGCTTTCTCTTGTGGGCATTTAGTGCTACAAATTTCCCTCTACACACTGCTTTGAATGTGTCCCAGAGATTCTGGTATGTTGTGTCTTTGTTCTCATTGGTTTCAAAGAACATCTTTATTTCTGCCTTCATTTCGTTATGTACCCAGTAGTCATTCAGGAGCAGGTTGTTCAGTTTCCATGTAGTTGAGTGGTTTTGAGTGAGTTTCTTAATCCTGAGTTCTAGTTTGATTGCACTGTGGTCTGAGAGACAGTTTGTTATAATTTCTGTTCTTTTACATTTGCTGAGGAGTGCTTTACTTCCAACTATGTGGTCAATTTTGGAATAGATGTGGTGTGGTGCTGAAAAGAATGTATATTCTGTTGATTTGGGGTGGAGAGTTCTGTAGATGTCTATTAGGTCTGCTTGGTGCAGAGCTGAGTTCAATTCCTGGATATCCTTGTTAACTTTCTGTCTTGTTGATCTTGTTGTTACCTTTCTGTCTAATGTTGACAGTGGGGTGTTAAAGTCTCCCATTATTATTGTGTGGGAGTCTAAGTCTCTTTGTAGGTCACTCAGGACTTGCTTTATGAATCTGGGTGCTCCTGTATTGGGTGCATATATATTTAGGGTAGTTAGCTCTTCTTGTTGAATTGATCCCTTTACCATTATGTAATGGCCTTCTTTGTCTCTTTTGATCTTTGTTGGTTTAAAGTCTGTTTGATCAGAGACTAGGATTGCAACCCCTGCCTTTTTTTGTTTTCCATTTGCTTGGTAGATCTTCCTCCATCCTTTTATTTTGAGCCTATATGTGTCTCTGCACGTGAGATGGGTTTCCTGAATACAGCACACTGATGGGTCTTGACTCTTTATCCAATTTGCCAGTCTGTGCCTTTTAATTGGAGCATTTAGCCCATTTACATTTAAAGTTAATATTGTTATGTGTGAATTTGATCCTGTCATTATGATGTTAGCTGGATATTTTGCTCGTTAGTTGATGCCGTTTCTTCCTAGCCTCGATGGTCTTTACAATTTGGCATGATTTTGCAGTGGCTGATACCGGTTTTTCCTTTCCATGTTTAGTGCTTCCTTCAGGAGCTCTTGTAGGGCAGGCCCGGTGGTGACAAAGGCTCTCAGCATTTGCTTGCCTGTAAAGTATTTTATTTCTCCTTCACTTATGAAGCTTAGTTTGGCTGGAAATGAAATTCTGGGTTGAAAATTCTTTTCTTTAAGAATGTTGAATATTGGCCCCCACTCTCTTCTGGCTTGTAGGGTTTCTGCTGAGAGATCAGCTGTTAGTCTGATGGGCTTCCCTTTGTGGGTAACCTGACCTTTCTCTCTGGCTGCCCTTAACATTTTTTCCTTCATTTCAACTTTGGTGAATCTGAGAATTATGTGTCTTGGAGTTGCTCTTCTCAAGGTGTATCTTTGTGGCATTCTCTGTATTTCCTGAATGTGAATGTTGGCCTGCCTTGCTAGATTGGGGAAGTTCTCCTGGATAATATCCTGCAGAGTGTCTTCCAACTTGGTTCCATTCTCCCCGTCACTTTCAGGTACACCAATCAGACGTAGATTTGGTCTTTTCACATAGTCCCATATTTCTTGGAGGCTTTGTTTGTTTCTTTTTATTATTTTTTCTCTAAACTTCCCTTCTTGCTTCATTTCATTCATTTCATCTTCCATCACTGATACCCTTTCTTCCAGTTGATTGCATCGGCTCCTGAGGCTTCAGCTTTCTTCACATAGTTCTCGAGCCTTGGCTTTCAGCTCCATCAGCTCCTTTAAGCACTTCTCTTTATTGTTTATTGTAGTTGTACATTCGTCGAAATTTTTTTCAAAGTTTTCAACGTCTTTGACTTTGGTTTGAATTTACTCCTGTAGCTCAGGGTAGTTTGATCGTCTGAAGCCTTCTTCTCTCAACTCGTCAAACTCATTCTCCATCCAGCTTTGTTCCATTGCTGGTGAGGAGCTGCGTTCCTTTGGAGGAGGAGAGGTGCTCTGCTTTTTAGAGTTTCCAGTTTTTCTGCTCTGTTTTTTCCCCATCTTTGTGGTTTTATCTACTTTTGGTCTTTGATGATGGTGATGTACGGGTGGGTTTTTGGTGTGGATGTCCTTTCTGTTTGTTGGTTTTGCTTCTAACAGACAGGACCCTCAGCTGCAGGTCTGTTGGAGTTTGCTAGAGGTCCACTCCAGACCCTGTTTGCCTGGGTACCAGCAGTGGTGGCTGCAGCGGATTTTCGTGAACTGTGAATGCTGCTGTCTGATTGTTCCTCTGGAAGTTTTGTCTCAGAGGAGTACCTGGCCGTGTGAGGTGTCAGTCTGCCCCTACTGGGGGATGCCTCCCAGTTAGGCTGCTCTGGGGTCAGGGCTCAGGGACTCACTTGAGGAGGCAGTCTGCCCTTTCTCAGATCTCCAACTGCGTGCTGGGAGAACCACTGCTCTCTTCAAAGCTGTCAGACAGGGACATTTAAGTCTGCAGAGGTTACTGCTGTCTTTTTGCTTGTCTGTGCCCTGCCCCCAGAGGTGAAGCCTACAGAGGCAAGCAGGCCTCCTTGAGTTGTGGTGGGCTCCACCCAGTTCGAGCTTCCTGGCTGCTTTGTTTACCTAATCAAGCCTGGGCAATGGCGGGCACCCCTCCCCCAGCCTCGCTGCCGCCTTGCGGTTTGATGTCAGACTGCTGTGCTAGCAATCAGTGAGACTCCTCGGGCGTAGGACCCTCCAAGCCAGGTGTGGGATATAATCTCCTGGTGCGCTGTTTTTTAAGCCCGTCGGAAAAGCGCTGTATTGGGGTGGGAGTGACCCAATTTTCCAGTTGCCATCTGTCACCCCTTTCTTTGACTAGGAAAGGGAACTCCCTGACCCCTTGCGCTTCCCGAGTGAGGCAATGCCTCGCCCTGCTTCAGCTGGTGCACAGTGCGCTGCACCCACTGTCCTGTGCCCACTGTCTGACACTCCCTAGTGAGATGAACCCGGTACCTCAGATGGAAATGCAGAAATCACCCGTCTTCTGCGTCGCTCACGCAGAGAACTGTAGACTGGAGCTGTTCCTATTCGGCCATCTTGGCTCCCACCCCCCTACATTATTTCTTACTACAGTTAACCTGTTGCACTATGAAACACTAGATCTTAATCATTCTTTCTATTTTTTTGTGTGTCCATTAGCCATCTCCACTTCCCCATCACCCCACAGTTACCCTTCCCAGCCTCTGGTAACCATTCTTCTACTCTCTATCTCCATGAGTTCAATTGTTTTAATTTTTAGCTCCCACAAACAAGTGAGGACATGTGATGTTTGCCTTTCTGTGCCTGGATTATTTAATGACCCCAGTTTCATCCATGTTGTTGCAAATGACAGGATCTCATTCTTTTTATGGCTGAGTAGTACTTCATTGTGTATATGTGACACATTTTTTTATCCACTCATCTATTGATGGCCTCTTAGGTTGCTTTCAAATCTTGGCTATGGGGAATAGTGCTGCAATAAATATGGGAGTGTAGATACCTTTTTGATATCCTGATTTCCTTTCTTTTTCCTTTCTTTTGGGTACATACCTAGCAGTGGATTGCTGGATCAGTGGCTCTATTTTTATTTTTCAAGGAACTTCCAAACTGTTTTCCATAGTGGTTGTACTAATTTACATTCCCACCAACAATGTACAAGGGTTCCCTTTTCTCCACACCCTCACCAGCATTTGTGATTGCCTGTCTTTTGGATAAAAGTCATTTTTACTGGAGTAAGATGATATTTCATTGTAGTTTTGATTTTTACTTCTCTGATGATCAATTATGTTGAGCAGCTTTTTGTATACCTGTTTGCCATTTGTATGTTGTTTGAGAAATTGGCATCATTTCTTGATTACCTTGTCATACTTCTCACCATAAAAATCTGTATATAGACTGAAATTAAATATTTTTATCTCTCAGAGCTATAAGGATCTAAGTATTAAATTTTTCTTCAAGATTGAGTTATAATTATAATTATTAGTATGCAACTGATAAAAACATAAATTACATATTTGAAAAAACACAGAAGGTAAAATTTTATTGGAAACATATCCCCAATGAGATCAATGGAGCTTCTAAAATTAGTTGATGTATCCACAGGTCAATATAATTTACTGTTAGAATGAGACAGCATTAAGCGACACTGCTCTTCCTGTTTTTCATTTATATAGATTTAAGCACTGGGAAATAAATAAGTAGATAAGAATGAATGAACATTTTGTTATAACAAAGTCACTCAGTTCTTTGAACTCCTTATGAATTACATGCTAAAAATCATATACTGATTCATCATCAAAATTGTTCATAATGATTTACTAGCTGCCAACTGCATTACATTCTTCTTATCCATTTTGTTGAAAGCAGAGAATTAGCATTTGGTTCACAAAAGGATTTATTTCCTAGTAACACAATCACTCACTTTCTCAACAACAAAATCAGTATTTGGAATTTCCCCTTTGTTGGATGCCTGGAGGGTTTTTAAAAATTATTTTATTTTTATTTTTTTTTTTGAGACAGAGTCTCGCTGTCACCCAGGCTGGAGTGCAGTGGCGCGATTTCGGCTCACTGCAGGCTCCGCCCCCCGGGGTTCCCGCCATTCTCCTGCCTCAGCCTCCCGCGTAGCTGGGACTACAGGCATCCGCTACCTCGCTGGGCTAATTTTTTTATTTTTAGTAGAGACAGGGTTTCACCGTGTTAGCCAGGATGGTCTGGATCTCCTGACGTCGTGATCCGCCTGCCTCGGCCTCCCGAAGTGATGGGATTACAGGTGTGAGCCACCGCGCCCGGCCTGATGCCTGGAGGTTTTTGACACTCTGTGACTAGTGCTCTAGGGTAGTGTGAGTCTTGCCTTTCTTTTGTAAACAGGAAGGATTGTAAAAGTAGAGGTGGTGAGGGAGAGCGGTTACTTGGGCAGGTCGGTTTTAGAAAAGAGTAAGTATTGAAGCTGAGGATCTGGAAATTGATTCCCTTAAAATGACACGTTCCTATGAACCCTTTGTAACCTCTTTGTGTGCCACCAGGAGTAACCATCCCCCAGTTTGAAGGCTGTATGCCTAATAGACCTAGTGTAACTCCTAGGTGATCAGTATACTGTTAAAGAAAATGCATTTGGTTATCCAAAGTGTTCTCTCATACATTTCCTTCTTGCCAGTGCCCAGGGATCTATTTATGGCTGGCAGGGTTGATATTGCCTGTAGCAGATAAAAAACTTGTGGCCCAGAGAGAGGGAAGAGTGATTTGTCCAAAAAGTCACAGCCAATGTTTCTGGTCCCTTGTCTCCAAGGTCTGAGCTTTTGGGACCACTCCACATTGCCTTGCAAGCTCCCGTGCTAATCAGTCAGACATCAGCAAATACTTATTGAAGACTTCTTGGCTTCCCAACATCATGCCAGGCAGCCCCATCCTCTGTCCTTTCCTTTTCCACTAAACTTCTCACTCACTATACTTGTTCAATTCCCGCTAATTTGCTGACATTTACTGAGCACTCATTGCCAGTCAATAGTGCTTTATCTATCTTACTTAACCCTTACAAAACCACAATGGGGTTGGTACTATGTTCACACTGTTTTAAGGGTCTGTCCTTAAAATTGAGGATGACAGTCCACCATAGATGAAACACAATTTTTATTTTTTCACCACAGTGGAATAGAAATTATAGGACATCAGGACACCAAGTCTAGGTAGTGGATTTCACTCTGCCTTTTGTTTTCTAATTTCAGCAATTCCAGGTGTTACCCTTATTCTTTGCCTTGAGATACTCAGTCTCAGACCCTAGACCAGGTCGGTATAGGTCATTCCAGATTGAATACAGAGAGCTCAGTTTCAGAGTCAACCTGTGTCTAAGCACCAGCTGACCTGAGGGGGAAACATTCAGGGTGGCCTCAGGTCAGCTTTGTTATAGGGTTGTGAAATTTCGTGCAGGGCGCAAAGTTGCAGAGTCAAAAGTACAAGTTGGGGCTGAAATCTAGGCTATGCTCTCTACTTGTCAAGTCCCACCCACACAGGGCTACAGCCATCCAAAAAGGAGGATCTTTCCATATTCATCTGTCTAAATGGGTCACCTTTCTCTTAGGTACACAAGACCATCATATAGGCTGTCAGATGTCCTGGTAATGTTCTTAGTCTCTGTTGATTCATTTTGTCAATAATGTAAATGACGTGTACTGGTTTTCAGTTTTAGAATCAATCCATATACAAGGCCTGGTAGACCTAGTTATATTTACAGAACAGAATAGAAATGTTATCAGCATCGAAAATGTAACAGCAAAAGAATGACTGTCAGAAAGTGATAGGAAAATAAAAACCTCTAATATCTTCATTTTATGTAGATAGAATTGCGATACTGATTGCCAGTGATGAAACAAACATAAATGAATTATGCTTTTAAATCAATAAGTTAGAAAACAGTTAAACCCCCGGGCACGGTGGCTCATGCCTGTAATCCCAGCACTTTGGGAGGCCGAGGCGGGCGGATCATGAGGTCAGGAGTTCGAGACCAGCCCGGCCAATATGGTGAAACCCCGTCTCTACTAAAAATACAAAAAAATTAGCTGGGTGTGGTGGCGCATGCCTGTAATCCCAGCTACTCGAGAGGCTGAGGCAGGAGAACTGCTTGAACCCGGGAGGTGGAGGTTGCAGTGAGCCGGGATCGCACCACTGCACTCCAGCCTGGGTGACAGAGCAAGACTCTGTCTCAAAAAAAAAAAAAAAAAAAAGAAAAGAAAAAGAAAAGAAACCTGAGAAAGCAGGACAGAATGCTAAAGATTGCAACATAAATTAATTAGATGAAAAATTAAGGAATAAAGGCATAGAATTCATAGTTACAAAGGTAACAAGAAGAAAAACAAAATAATAATATATCTATGTTACAGCTTTGCCTTTGTCCAGTGTAGACCCCAGGGCACATCCCTTCATAGGCTCTTTTGATACTTACCCTCCACTCAGTCTCCCTTGCCCCCTTCCCTGAAGCAGCCAAGCAATGCAGACAGGGCCTTCTCCCTGTTTTTCTTTATCATTATCTTCATTCTCTGTATCTTTATTTTCTGTCCCTTCATTATCTCTTTATTCTCTGGGTCATTATTTTCCATCTTTCTAAATATTTGTATCACTCTACATCTCTATTGCTCTTTCAATTTCTCTCTGTGTCTTTCTGTAATTTTGGCTCTACCTTTCTGGCTCCTTCCCCATCGGTTCCAAAACTGCACCATGCTGTTTGGACAAACAAAATACCTGTTCCTGGACTATGCATACCTTGCCAGCATATTACCCTCACCCAATCTCAACCCAGAGCATAGCCAAGTTTCTCACAGGAGAGATGTATACTCTGGAGATTGGACTCATCTCATCTGTGCTTCAACCCTTGAAACCTCCTCTATAAACTTCATAAAATTAGGGAAGAAAGGAGGGGAAAAAGCAAAATAAATCAAGCTTGCAGCATATTCAGCTTTAATCAAGTCAACTTACTCTCTGGCCTGCTTCCACATAGTTGTTTGTGCCTACTGTCTTAGAATCATGTAGACCCTGTTACATGATTACAATTCCTCTTAACTGCTCTACAGATAACAATTTGAACATTATGAAATGTTGTTTTCCCTTTGAGATATTCCTGCAGGTTCTGCATACTGAAGAAACTACTATTTCAGCAGGTCTGAAGGACCCCACTGACGCCAGCTGACCTGAAGGACTCCGTGAAAAGCTGACTCACCAAAGAATGCAGTTTCCATATCCTGACGATTTTATCCCCCTTGCCCCGACAAATCAACAACCCCTCATCCTCCACGATCCCCTTAATAAATAACTCCAGCTCAGAACTCCTTGGGGAGATGGATTTGAGGTTCTCTTCCCATCTCCTTGCTTGATGTGGTGCCCTATGATGATTACATTCTTTTTTTGCTGCATTTTTGCTGTCTTAGTGTAATTGGTTAGTTATTGTGCATTGGGCATATGAGCCTGTTGGTCCTATAACATCTTCATCCCACTGCAAGCAGCCTCAACCTGATTCCTCTGCTCAGTCTACTCCAGGACAGGTAGTAAGGGCTCCTTGATCTCATATCCATTAATTCTTTCTTCCTGAGGGACCCTCTCATTCCACGCTTTTCCTTTTTCTCTCATTTTCTCCTCTTCTTTCTTCTCCCATCCCTTTTTCTCCCCCTTCTTCTCCTCCCAGCATTCTCTCCCCAGCCCCTCACCTCTGCCCAATCCCACCACTGAAGTTCCTCAGGGCCATGCCAGAGCCTCTTTTTCTTCTCTCCTCTCCCCACTCTGCATAATCCCCCTGGGTAAACTCATTTGCCCTTGTTGTCTCAACCACCAACCTCAGCCATATTCTTACTCCTTCAAACTCTGAGGAAGCTGCAGCCCCAACCCTCTTCCCCCTAAAAAACACACCACAGGGCATTCTGCCCTCAATTTGGGTGAATCATGACCCTTGATGTCTGTTCATGGACATAGGACCATTTATCCAGCTCCTCCCTTGAAACCCTGTCTTCCTCTGCTTGCCAGAACACCATTTGCTCCTGCCTTTCTTTTACTTCTTTGGCAGCTCCTTCTCAGGCTCCTTGCTGGCATTCTTCTTTGCTTCTGTTTCCTCCTTAAACATCCACATTTTCAGGGTCCTGACCTCTTCCTCTCCAAACACCCTCTGAGGGAGGTCTTAAAATTTATAGCCACGGCTTGGGAAAGGAGGAGACACGGATTGGGTCTTGAAAGATGCACAGGAAATTTCTGTGGCAGCTGTAAGGCTCATAGGCATGAAGCAGATGACCTCGCTGAGATAAGGCCAGGCCACAGCCTCCTGGACCCAGAGAGATGTTGGAGAACTTGGCAGGGCTGCAGACAGAGGACATTAAATACATGTCCTGCATTCAGTGATTCTATTCTGCATACTGTATTGACTATCAAGACCTCCTAAATGTACCAGATTCAGCTTTTTAAAATAAATTACTAAAAACTTGGTAGTTGGAGTTACTTTTCAGCTACAGTAATTGGCTCTTAAATTGCCAATTTAAAGGGTAACACTACTTTTTGCAATGTAAAAAAAAAAAAAAAAAATCCTACCTCCCCAAATAAAGACAGTCTATAAATTGTTCAGACAGTCCCATATGGTCTTTCTACAGGTTTGGCTGAAGGAAGACCAAAAGGAGTGAAAGAATTAAAAGTACTTTTTAAAAATTTTTTTGACGGAGTTTTGCTCTGCCGCCCGAGCTGGAGTGCAGTGGCGCGATCTTGGCTCACTGCAACCTCCGCCTCCCGGGTTCCAGTGATTCTCGTGTCTCAGCCTCCTGAGTAGCTGGGATTACAGGCATGCGCCACCTCGCCCGGCTGATTTTGTATTTTTAGTAGAGACGGGGTTGCACCATGTTGGCCAAGCTGGTCTCGAACTCCTGTCTCAAGTGATCTTCCCACCTCAGCCTCCCAAAGTTCTGGGATTACAGGCGTGAACCACCGTGCCTGGCCTAAAAGTACTTATTTTTCATGTTCAAGAAAGGAAAAGACTGTTCTTTGGCCAAAGTCTCAAGCTGTGAACAGTATTAATTAGTGATAACTTAGTGTGTGTGTGTGTGTGTGTGTGTATACACTGAAAGTCAGCCAATCAGCAAGCGATAGCCTCACTTCAGTAACTGCAGATCTGAGAGCAAATTAATGACAGCCCAAAACTTCTGAAAGTCTATCAGAAATGCCCAGTCCTAAAACTCAGCCAATCAGTGATAACTCCCCAAAGTCAGCCAATTCGAGACAGCCCCACACTTCCAGACATCAGCCAATCACTGAACACTCGATCCAGCTGCCATGTTCTAGAAGTCACTCCTTGACGGCAGCTTTAGTCCAGTGAGCACAGCAATGCACTGAAAGTCTGTTAGGCCCTCCACACTCCTGCTTATCAATGCTGGTCAATCCCTGAACTCCAGGCTTCCCATAACCTTCTCAAAGCTCTGGCTTTGTTCTGGAAGACTGTCACTTACAAATACAGATCTCTGTTGTAGGCGTACAGGAAGTTACTCTTTTTTTGCATCAGATTTCAAGTTCAATTTATTGTTAGTTCACAAGTTCACATCCCATTCAACAGCTCAACCTCTATTTACAGTTGGTTATAAGTTACAACTTCCTAGTGACAGACATACTTCTCAATTCTTATAGTGGTTGCTTTATCAATTTTTATAACTAGTGTATATTTGAATCTCAAAATGCCAAAACACAAGCACGATATATTCTGTGATATATTTAAGAGTGTACATTTATTAAATGAGGGAAAAGTCGTTTTGAAGATCTTGGTTTAGTATATAATTGTTCATTTAATGTCAAAAGTGGTAGAAAATCAGATGTAAACCAGCATATAACAGCTAAGCACAAGATATATGATTTCATGAACTGGTACCAAAGAAAATAATAAAATAGCAGACATTTGTTAAGAAAAAATCAGGTGAAAAAAATAAAGCAGAAGCTGTAATAGTCTTCTACTCTGTTTATTATCATCAATCTTGCATCTCAAATGACAATTTGAACATACTGCTACCAGTATGTTCAAATTTTCTGATTCTAAAATTAAAAGCAAATTTTCAAGTGCCAAGATGAAATCTACTGCAATAATCTAAAATGTAATAACTCCATTTAATATTACAGAGATTATCAAGATCTTAATGTCTCATCATTTTTACAGCAAAGCCACTGAAGCACCTATTCTCAACAGAATAAAAACCTTTCCCTTTGCTTGTGCAATACTTTTCTTGGGATAAAGTCTTGTGAGTATAATTCCTTCCAGATCAAACTTCAGAAACAAGAGCAAATTTTTGCAGAGACTCTCTTATTGAGTTAGGAGTTAATGAGAAAAATGTACCACTTTTGGTAGAAATGATACAAACTTTAGTGGATGTTTGCATAAAGGTGCAGACTATATTTATTCAAGGTTGGAAAAAAGCCTGCATGATTCTAGGGAAGATGTCCTTTCCATATTTTGCATAATGACACTCAACTAGCATCTGATGTCCTTTCTGTTAACATTGAAGTAATTGTCATGAAATTCTTTGCTTACTTTGGCATTTACACTGTTCAAATTTAGCAAATACAAGATTTAAAATTTTTTATTATATTATATTATATTATATTATATTATATTATATTTTAGTTTAGTTTTAGACAGGGTCTCATTCTGTCATCCATGCTGGAGAGCAGTGGTGCGATCTTGGCTCACTGCAGCCTTGACCTCCCAGACTCAAGCGATCCTCCCACCTCAGCCTCCTGAGGAGCTGGGACTACAGGTGCACGCCACTGCGCTCAGCTAATTTTTGTATTTTTTGTAGAGATCGGGTTTCATCATGTTGCCCAGCTGGTCTCCAGCTCCTGGGCTCAAGCCATTCGCCTGCCTCAGCCTCCCAAAGTGCTGGGATTACAGGTATGAGCCGCTGCACCCGGCCATGATTTTTTTTAATTAAAAAAAATTATTGGCATCCAGTATTCTTCAACTCTCATGCATTCAAAGATCTGTTGGCTCTCTTTTACAAATACAGTTGAGAAAATCTTCAGTTTATTTGAAGCCCTTAAACCATACTTTAATTTTGAAGAAGAGCCCTCCCCCAAATTCTTGTTGACTGTTTTAATAACCCATTTAGTGAAGCCTACTTACTTTGTGTTCACAGTTGTCAATATCTCTGTAACAATAGAATTGCAAATTGAAAGAAGAGCAGATAGTGTTATTGAAGTAATACATTGCTTAAAGGGATTTGATTGCATTAAAGAAAAAATTAATCAAAAACTTTTCCATTTACGTTTAGAAGCTATTCTTGAAAGGGATAATGTTATCTATAAACAGGAAAAAATATGACTTGAAGTGGATAATTATTATAGTACCTGCCATGACTATCTTTTGAGGTGAATTTCATCCCTTGAAGAATTTGATTCTTTTACATGGATATTACCAAATACTCTTCCAGCATAGGAACAAGTGGAGTCATCATATGTAGTCTTGAGGAAGGGAATAAAAATTGATGATAATGCTATTTTTATCAGTGGACAACATTTTAAAAAATTGTTGATTAACACATGCCATTTAATCCTGAAGAATGGAAAAACAAATTATGCTGTGAAAGATGGTATTATGCACTTCATACATCTTCATTATGCATGAAGTACGTAATAGTTCAACAAACGAAATTCGAAGAGAAATTATCAGAGTTGTTAACTTTATGCCAGTCCATGTTCAGTATACTGGTTCACAATGCTAACATCCAATGTGTTTTCTCATTAAGGAGTGTTCAATTAACAAAAGAACAAAATAAATTAGATGTGATCAGTGTAGAAGCCATTTTACAACACATACACATTTGACAAACATTGGTATAAATGTAGCTCTAAGGAATCCTTTCTACGACTATCATGGAATTATGAAAATGAATTAGGATTACAATAAGCCTACTGTTACTAATGTAGTAGTCTAAACTTTAAGGCAGTGAGTTTACTTGAATTGAAAGGAATTACTCAGGTTGGAGCAGAGATGTGTGGAAAGGTCTGCATGAAGTGATGAGTAAACTCCAGTGTGATGAAGGCTGAGAAGACAATAGTCTGGGGAGGGGTGAGAATGATGTCGGCTGTATGCACTGGCAAGAGGGCATAAAGAACAGACTCAAAGAGAAGCAAGGTTTGAGTGAAGATGAGTTGTTATACTCCTGCCAAATTAAAAATGTCTGTGGGACATTCAAGCAGAGATGTGTAGCAGGCAGTTGCAGTTGGATACATGGATTTGGAGCTAGAGAAGAGAAATGTCTTGTGTTAAGAACTAGTGAGAGAGCTATTACAGAGAAGATAACTGGCATAGCCAACACTGAATAGATAACTGTCTGTATAGACTAGAAAGACTTCCACTTCTGATGCTTTAAGTCTTACGATGTAGCTGCCTATATGTTGGGAAGGACCCCGGCCTGAGCATGGCAGATTCTAGGCCGGCTTTTAGGAATGGAATGTATCTTGATGTGGACTCAGGTAACTATATTTGTGTCTGTTCTGCCTGTGAGGCAAAAAAAGACCTGAGCCAGAGCATGGCTGATCAGAAGCTTGAAAGTAATGAAGAGGACTCTGGGGTATGGGTAGGGGTTTCTGTTTAAATAAGTGAGGAGTGGCAGGCTGTGTCAAGCAGGGTCAGGTTAAGTGTAATCTTTATGTGTACTGGGTGGAGTAAGGGCTTTGGTATGTGACGGGCCTGAACAGAGTGTGTGTCTCTGGGTGTGACTGGGATAGTCACAGATATGAGCAGAAAAGAAGTAAAGGGCCCTTCATATGACTAGGGGCTGTCCTGATGCATGTGAAGAATACTTCAGGGCCAGGTTTGTATGGAGGACTAGCTCCAGGACTAAGGGGCAGGGAGGAGGATCCTGTGCTGGGCAAGGGATTTTTACAAACTTCTACTGGAGATTTTTCAGAAATATCTATGGATTGATGATGTGGTGTGAACCACAGTAGTATCCAAAACTAAGAAATTTATCTCCATCAGGTTTCACCTTGACTACACATAAATGTGTGAATTTTTATCGGCACTAATCTGCTAAAGTTCATGGCTTGACAGGGAGATACATTTCTTACTAGCTGTAGTGCTGAGCTCTTATAAGCCAATGGTTTTCAAATTATCTGAGGTAAAGGACTCATTGTGATAGGATTCAGCAAATATTACGTAATATTTTGCATAGAGTATAAGCATTTTTGTGCAAGCTGTGTTTTCTTTTTTATCTTTTTATTTATTTATTTTAAATTTTTTCTTATGTTTTTAATTTTTTTATTATACTTTAAGTTTTAGGGTACATGTGCACAACGTGCAGGTTAGTTACATATGTATACATGTGCCATGTTGGTGTGCAGCACCCATTAACTCATCATTTACATTAGCTATATCTCCTAATGCCATCTCTCCCCCCTCCCCCCACCCCACAAAAGGCCCTGGTGTGTGATGTTCCCCTTCCTGCGTCCATGTGTTCTCATTGTTCAATTCCCACCTATGAGTGAGAACATGCAGTGTTTGGTTTTCTGTCCTTGTGATAGTTTGCTGAGAATGATGGTTTCCAGCTTCCTCCATGTCCCTACAAAGGACATGAACTCATCCTTTTTTATGGCTGCATAGTATTCCATGGTGTATATGTGCCACATTTTCTTAATCCAGTCTATCATTGTTGGACATCTGGGTTGGTTCCAGGTGTTTGCTACTGTGAATAGTGCCACAATAAACATACGTGTGCATGTGTCATTATAGCATCATGATTTATAATCCTTTGGGTATATACCCAGAAATGGGATGGCTGGGTCAAATGGTATTTCTAGTTCTAGATCCCTGAGGAATCGCCACACTGTCTTCCACAACGGTTGAACTAGTTTCCAGTCCCACCAACAGTGTAAAAGTGTTCCTATTTCTCCACATCCTCTCCAGCACCTGTCGTTTCCTGACTTTTTGATGATCGCCATTCTAACTGGTGCGAGATGGTATCTCATTGTGGTTTTGATTTGCATTTCTCTGATGGTCAGTGATGATGAGCATTTTTTCATGTGTCTGTTGGTTGCATAAATGTCTTCTTTTGAGAAGTGTCTGTTCATATCCTTCGCCCACTTTTTGATGGGGTTGTTTGTTTTTTTCTTGTAGATTTGTTTCTTTGTAGATTCTGGATATTAGCCCTTTGTCAAATGAGTAGATTGCAAAATTTTTCTCCCATTCTGTAGGTTGCCTGTTCACTCTGATGGTAGTTTCTTTTGCTGTACAGAATCTCTTTAGTTTAATTAGATCCCATTTGTTAATTTTGGCTTTTGTTGCCATTGCTTTTTGTGTTTTAGACATGAAGTCCTTGCCCATGCCTAAGTCCTGAATGGTATTGCCTAGGTTTTCTTCTAGTGTTTTTATGGTTTTAGGTCTAACATTTAAGTCTTTCATCCATCTTGAATTAATTTTTGTATAAGGTGTAAGGAAGGGATCCAGTTTCAGCTTTCTACATATGGCTAGCCAGTTTTCCCAGCACCATTTATTAAATAGGGAATCCTTTCCCTATTCCTTGTTTTCATCAGGTTTGTCAAAGATGAGATGGTTGTAGATGTGTGATATTATTTCTGAGGGCTCTATTCTGTTCCATTGGTCTATAACTCTGTTTTGGTACCAGTACCATGCTGTTTTGGTTACTGTAGCCTTGTAGTATAGTTTGAAGGCAGGTAGCATGATGCCTCCAGCTTTGTTCTTTTGACTTAGGATTGACTTGGCAATGAGGGCTCTTTTTTGGTTCCATATGAACTTTAAAGTAGTTTTTTCCAATTCTGTGAAGAAAGTCCTTGGTAGCTTGATGGGGATGGCATTGAATCTATAAATTACCTTGGGCAGTATGGCCATTTTCACCATATTGATTGTTCCTCTCCATGAGCATGGAATGTTCTTCCATTTGTTTGTATCCTCTTTTATTTCATTGAGCAGTGGTTTGTAGTTCTTGAAGAGGTCTTTCACATCCCTTGTAAGTTGGATTCCTAGGTGTTTTATTCTCTTTGAAGCAATTGTGAATGGGAGTTCACTCATGATTTGGCTCTGTGTTTGTCTGTTATTGGTGTATAAGAATGCTTGTGATTTTTGTACATTGATTTTGTATCCTGAGACTTCGCTGAAGTTGCTTATCAGCTTAAGGAGATTTTGGGCTGAGACAATGGGGTTTTCTAGATATACAATCATGTCATCTGCAAACAGGGACAATTTGACTCCCTCTTTTCCTAATTGAATACCCTTTATTTCCTTCCTCTGCCTAATTGCCCTGGCCAGAACTTCCAACACTATGTTGAATAGGAGTGGTGAGAGAGGGCATCCCTGTCTTGTGCCCGTTTTCAAAGGGAATTCTTCCAGTTTTTGCCCATTCAGTATGATATTGGCTGTGGGTTTGTCATAGATAGCTCTTATTATTTTGAGATACATCCCATCAATACCTAATTTATTGAGAGTTTTTAGCATGAAGCGTTGTTGAATTTTGTCAAAGGCCTTTTCTGCATCTATTGAGATAATCATGTGTTTTTGGTCGTTAGTTCTGTTTATATGCTGGATTACATTTATTGATTTGCGTATGTTGAACCAGCCTTGCATCCCAGGGATGAAGCCCCCTGGATCATGGTGGATCAGCTTTTTGATGTGCTGCTGGATTCGGTTTGCCAGTATTTTATTGAGGATTTTTGCATCAATGTTCATCAGGGATATTGGTCAAAAATTCTTTTTTTGTTGTGTCTCTGCCAGGCTTTGGTATCAGGATGATGCTGGCCTCATAAAATGAGTTAGGGAGGATTCCCTCTTCTTCTATTGATTGTAATAGTTTCAGAAGGAATGGTACCAGCTCCTCCTTGTACCTCTGGTAGAATTCAGCTGTGAAACCATCTGGTCCTGGACTTTTCTTTATTGGTAAGCTATTAATTATTGCCTCAATTTCAGAGCCTGTTATTGGTCTATTCAGAGATTCAACTTCTTCCTTGTTTAGTCTTGGGAGAGTGTATGTGTCGAAGAATTTATTCATTTCTTCTAGATTTTCTAGTTTGTTTGCATAGAGGTGTTTGTAGTATTCTGTGATGGTAGTTTGTATTTCCATGGGCTCGGTGGTGATATCCCCTTCATCATTTTTTGTTGCGTCTATTTGATTCTTCTCTCTTTTCTTCTTTATGAGTCTTGCTAGCGGTCTATCAATTTTGTTGATCTTTTCAAAAAACCAGCTCCTGGATTCATTGATTTTTTGAAAGGGTTTTTTGTGTCTCTATTTCCTTCAGTTCTGCTCTGATCTTAGTTATTTCTTGCCTTCTTCTAGCTTTTGAATGTGTTTGCTCTTGCTTCTCTAGTTCTTTTAATTGTGATGTTAGGGTGTCAATTTTAGATCTTTCCTTCTTTCTCTTGTGGGCATTTAGTACTATAAATTTCCCTCTACACACTGCTTTAAATGTGTCCCAGAGATTCTGGTATGTTGTGTCTTTGTTCTCATTGGTTTCAAAGAACATCTTTATTTCTGCCTTCATTTCATTATGTACCCAGTAATCATTCAGGAGCAGGTTGTTCCGTTTCCATGTAGTTGTGCAGTTTTCAGTGAGTTTCTTAATCCCGAGTTCTAGTTTGATTGCACTGTGGTCTGAGAGACAGTTTGTTATAATTTCTGTTCTTTTACATTTGCTGAGGAGTGCTTTACATCCAACTATGTGGTCAGTTTTGGAGTAAGTGCGGTGTGGTGCTGAGAAGAATGTATATTCTTTTGATTTGGGGTGGAGAGTTCTGTATATGTCTATTAGGTCTGCTTGGTGCAGAGCTGAGTTCAATTCCTGGATATCCCTGTTAACTTTCTGTCTTGTTGATCTGTCTAATATTGACAGTGGGGTGTTAAAGTCTCCCATTATTATTGTGTGGGAGTCTAAGTCTCTTTTTAGGTCTCTAAGGACTTGCTTTATGAATCTGGGTGCTCCTGTATTGGGTGCATATATATTTAAGATAGTTAGCTCTTCTTGTTGAATTGATCCCTTTACCATTATGTAATGGCCTTCTTTGTCTCTTTTGATCTTTGTTGGTTTAAAGTCTGTTTTATCAGAGACTAGGATTGCAACCCATGCCTTTTTTTGTTTTCCATTTTCTTGGTAGATCTTCCTCCATCCTTTTATTTTGAGCCTATGTGTGTTTCTGCACATGAGATGGGTTTCCTGAATACAGCACACTGGTGGGTCTTGACTCTTTATCCAATTTGCCTGTCTGTATCTTTTAATTGGAGCATTTAGCCCATTTATATTTAAGGTTAATATTGTTATGTGTGAATTTGATCCTGTCATTATGATGTTAGCTGGTTATTTTGCTCGTTAGTTGATGCAGTTTCTTCGTAGCCTTGATGGTCTTTACAATTTGGCATGTTTTTGCAGTGGCTGGTACCGGTTGTTCCTTTCCATGTTTAGTGCTTCCTTCAGGAGCTCTTGTAGGGCAGGCCTGGTGGTGACAAAATCTCTCAGCATTTGCTTGTCTGTAAAGTATTTTATTTCTCCTTCATTTATGAAGCTTAGTTTGGCTGGATATGAAATTCTGGGTTGAAAATTCTTTTCTTTAAGAATGTTGAATATTGGCCCCCACTCTCTTCTGGCTTGTAGAGTTTCTGCCGAGAGATCAGCTGTTAGTCTGATGGGCTTCCCTTTGTGGGTAACCCGACCTTTCTCTCTGGAATATAACCTATCCTTTCTGTTCCAGTTGTTCTGTTTCTGGAGTGGGGATAATGAGAATATTCAGGTACTTATTGAGGTCCCTTCCAGCTTAGGTACCAGGGAAAGCAAGCTCCAAATATATTAATCCTCCATTCCTTGAGCTTCCCCACCCTATCCGCCATGTCAGAGTCATGCATCATAGAGTATCTTCTGGGTATTCAGCAGTCATGCAGTTGCAATTCCCTGTCTTGCTCCCGGGGCTCCTCAAGGAAGTTGAATGGCATCAGAGGTTAGAAGGGTAGCAGATGGTGTAGTAAGATGAGCCCAGGTCCCAGGTAGGGTATAGTCCAGTGCGAGTAACAACTCAAAACCTCTGCCAGGTCCTGTAGGTTAACAGACCCCATCAAGACCAATAATAGAGCTTCCAGTGTTTTTTTAGAGGCAGACAGGAGGAAAGACCAGTTGATAACATCATCAGTCCAGCATCTCAAGACTGGAAAAGACCTTGGAATTTATGTGAAACCAACTGCCTACCCAAAGAAGGACTGCCTTCCACTCCTCCCCCAAGGTTCCAGTCAAGGAATAATCCACACTTCTATATAGCTCCATGGATGGAAACCATCATTCCAGGGGTCAGGGCCTTAGCCTGACATGGAATTGGCTTCCAGATTTGTGTTCGGTTAGATCCAGTAATACAGACTGCCAACTGAGAACTCCCTCCCGTGGTTTTTCCTGATTGATCTGTCTTCTTTGAGCTTTAAACTCCTTATCCTGTCATCAACAATACCACCTGATTCCCTTGAAAACTCTTCTCTGCCATCATAGCCTGATCCTGTTCAGAACCATTTAGTGGTGACTCATTGCTGACAGAGTAATATCTGCATTCTTTAGCCTGGCATTCATGCAAGGACATAGCAAAGAGAGGACATAGGTCCATGGATGCAAGTTTATGAAAGTGCCACAAAGATGCCAGCCAATAATTTATTTCAACATTGCATTGAGTAACTATCTATAGATTTGCTGAACATCAGGTGTATGAATGCACTCTTGTTTTGCTGTTTATTCAATTCTGAGCTATTCTAGCACCAGTGTAAGGAGAGAGGGCACAAACACATTACGTTGAGCCTAGGCACCATTTGTGTTCCCCAATCTTTTCAGACTCACTCCTTCTAGTTTCCTTCCCTTTTAGCTGGGTTGTATGTAGGTACAAGTGCTGTGAGGGAAAAGCTACCTCCCCATCCTGCTGCAGTGGAAGAGCGAAAGAGTGAGGTGGAATGGGGCTATTCCTTTTATCCGAGTCACTTTTTTCTCAGATAATTGAATGGTTCCCTTCCTTAGCTCCTTTCTTTCCTAGAGTGAGTGACTGCCCTGGTTTGCCTAGAACCAAGGGATTGCCCAGGGCATAAGATTTTCAGTGTGAAAACCAAGACAGTGCAGGGAAAACCAGATGGTTGATCACTCCAGTTGCTTAATTGTCTACTTAACGGAGGGCTTCCCCTGACCAGCCACTCTGTCTAAAATAATGCACACTCCCTTCCCCACAATCTCTTTTGTTTTACCTTACTTTATTTTTCCATTTCAGCTCCATTTGTTTGTTTATTTTCAGTCTCCCTGGCTGCAGTGTAAGCTCTATGAAGGTGGAATTTTTTTCTATCTTGTCACTAGTATATCCTTAACACATAGAACAGTACCTGATACATAACAAGCAATCGATACCTACTGTTGCCTGACATTCATCCAGTTTGCTTCTAGAAAGCTCGAGATATTTTTGTTTTTTAAAAAATTGCTGAACTCCAAGGCTAGGAGGACTTATTACCTGTCATGGCTACTGGCGATCACTTACTCTGCCAGGTGCCCTACTAACAGAGTTTGACCTGTCATTTAAATGTAAATATGGCGTAGGTTCCACTCTGTAATTTTGAGCTGTTTATCCTGGCAATCCGACCTCCTTAATACCTCTTATATTCCTCTCTTCTTTAAACCCCATTGTCCTTGCTCTAGATTAGGCCTTAATGCCTCTAAAGCACTGACTCTTAAAACAGATCAAACTCATCACGCTACAATTTGGTTCTAGCTTCAGGGTTTTGCTTTAGTTATTTATTCCCTTTTGCTTAGAACATTCTGTCACCAAATCTAGTTGTGGGTGGGCCCATTGTTTCATTCGGGTCTCAACTGAAATGTCACCTCCTCAGGGAGGCTTTCCCTGACTTACCTATCCAAATAAGCCCCAGCAGTCACTCTTCTTTTTTCCTATTTCATTTTCTCCATAACATCTATTACTTTCTGAAATTAATTATCTTTATTTTTCTTATGTGGCTATTTACTGTTCTCCCTGCTACTAGCTTCATGAACACAGGACTTTTGTCTGTCTAGTTCACTATTCTAACCCCAGAGGCTAGCAAAATGCACAGAACATACTAGGAGCTTCCAGGCTAGTCCCCTCCAATCCACCTTCTACAGCAGGCTCTAAAGGGCTGTTCCTAATCTGCAAATCCGATGTCAGTCTTCTGCCTAAAATCTTTACAGGCTCTCTTACTGTCCCTGGGATAAAGTCAAAGCTTCTCAGTCCAGTGTTCAAGGCTCTCCAGGAACTGTGGGCATGGACAGTCCACAGCTTATTTTTGACTTCCCTTCCCCTCTCCCCAACTTGAACCCTCTAATTCAGACGTACTAAACTGCGTACAGTTCTTGAATCCTTCAGGCTTTTGAAAGCCCACATGCTTTCATTCATGTTGTTTCCATTGCCTGGGACACCATTACTTTGCCTTGGCACTGAGAAAATCCCTACTCCTTCCTGACTGAAGAGAACCGTGTGGTTTATGAACAGCAATCTAGTTGGAAGGAGGAGTGTGTTAAGACTTGCTTACAGTTGTATATGTACACCAAAGCCAATGCATTTACTCATCTGGGATATTACTGACTTGAAAATTCAGCCAAGTCTTCTTAGGATGACTTTTTAGAAGTAGCTATATTGAGGTATAATTTACATGCCATAAAATTCATGTTATAAGTATACAATGCAAAAATTTTAGTAAATTTATAGGGTTGTGTAATTATTACTGAAATCCAGTTTTAGAACATTTTCATCACCTCTAAAAATTCCCTCCTGTCTGTTTACATTTAATCTGAACTCCCACCTCCAGCCCAAGGCAATGATTGATCTGATTTTCATCTCTATAAATTTGCCCTTTCTCTGAATTTTGTATAAATCATATAATATGTAATCTTTTGTGTGTATCAGTACTTTATTTCTTTTATTGATGAATAGTATTTCTTTTTTATAATTTCAACTTTTATTTTGGATTCAGCAGGTACATGTGTAGGCTTGTCACATGGGTGTATTGTCTGATCCTGAGGTTTGGGATGTGAATGATCCCATCATCCAGGTAATGAGTATAATACCCAATAGTCAGTTTTTCAAACTTTACCCCTCTCCCTCCCTCCCTGCTCCAGTAGTCCCCAGTGTCTATTGCTGCTATATTTATGTCCATGAGTGCCTAATGTTTAGCTCTCACTTATAAGTGAGAATATGTGGTATTTGGTTTTCTGTTCCTCTTTTAATTCACTTAGGATGATGGCCTCCAGCTCCATCCATTTTGCTGCAAAGGACATGATTTTATTCTTTTTTATGGCTGCATAGTATTCCATGGTATATATGTATCACATTTTCTTTTTCCAATCCATGACTGATGAACACCTAGGTTGATTCCATGTTTTTGCTATTGTGAATAGAGCTGCAATGAACATATGAGTGCATGTGTCTGCTTTGTAGGATGATTTATTTTCTTTTGGATATATACCCAGTAACAGAATTGCTGGGTCTAAACGTAGCTCTGTTTTGAGTTCTTTGAGAAATCTCCAAACTGCTTTCCACGCAGGCTGAACTAATTTACATTCCCAGCAACAGTGTATAAGTGTTCCTTTTTTGCCACAGCCTCAGCAGCATCTGTTATTTTTTAACTTTTTCATAGTAGCCATTCTGACTGCTGTGAGATGATATCTCATTGTGTTTTCATTTGCATTTCACTAATTATTAGTGATGATGAGTATTTATTTACTTATTTAATTATTATACTTTAAGTTCTAGGGTACTTGTGCACAATGTGCAGTTTTGTTACATAGGTATGCATGTGCCATGTTGGTTTGCTGCACCCATCAACTCATCATTTACATTGGGTATTTTTCCTAACGTTATCTCTCCCCCAGCCCCCCACCCTGCAACAGGCTCTGGTGTGTGATGTTCCCCTCCCTGTGTCCATGTGTTCTCATTGTTCAACTCCCGCTTATGAGTGAGAACATGTGGTGTTTGGTTTTCTGTTCTTGTGATATTTTGCTAAGAATGATGGTTTCCAGCTTCATCCATGTCCCTGCAAAGGACATGAAGATGATGAGTATTTTTTTCATATGTTTGTTGGCCACCTGTATGCCTTCTTTTTAGAAGTGTCTTTTCATGTCCTTTGCCCATTTTTTAATGGGGTTATTTGTTTTTTGCTTGGTGATTTGTTTACAGTCCTTATAGATTCTGGATATTCGACCTTTGTTGGATGCATAGTTTGTGAATATTTTCCCCTGATTCTGTAGGTTGTCTGTTTACTCTGTTGCTGTGCAGAAGCTCTTCAATTTAATTAGGTCCCACTTGTTAATTTTTGGTTTTGTTGCAATTGCTTTTGGGAACTTAGCCAAAAATTCCTTGCCAAGCTTGAGGTCAAGAAGGGTATTTCTTAGGTTTTCTTCTAGGATTTTCACAGTTTGAGGCCTTACATTTCAGTCTTTAATTCATCTTGATTTAATTTTTGTATATGGTGAAAAGTAGGAGTCCAGTTTCATTCTCCTGCATATGACTAGCCACTGAATAGTATTTCATTGTATGTATACATCACATTTTGTTAATCCATTCATTTGTCAGTGAACACTTGGGTTACTTTCATCTTTTGGCTGTTGTGAATAATGCTGCTGTGAACATGGCTGTCAAATATCTTTCCAATGGCCTGCTTTAGCTTCTTTTCAGTATATCAAGCAGTGGAATTGCTGTACTGGGCAAGGATTTTTTGAGTAAGATCTCAAAAGCACAGGCAATGAAAACACAAAAATAGACAAATGGACAAATGCGATCACATCAAGCTGAAAAGCTTCTGCACAGCTAAGGAAACAATCAATAAAATGAAGAGACAACCTACAGAATGAGAGAAAGTATTTGCAAACTATGCCTCTGACAAGGAGTTAATATCCAGAATATATAAGAAACTCATTTCAATAGCAAAAAACCCAAATAATCCAATTTAAAGTGGTCAAACATAGACCAATGGAACAGAATAGAGAATGCAGAAATAAGACCTCACACCTCACACCTACAACTATCTGATCTTCAATAAACCTGACAAAAACAAGCAATGGGGAAAGGATTCCCTATTCAATAAATGGTGCTGGGATAACTGGCTAGCCATATGCAGAAAATTGACACTGGACCCCTTCCTTATACCATATACAAAATTTAACCCAAGATGAATTAAAGACTTAAATGTAAAACCCAAAACTATAAAAACTCTAGAAGAAAACCTAGGCAATACCATTCAGGACATAGGCATGGGCAAAGATTTTGTGACGAAGATGCCAAAAAAAATTGCAACAAAAGCAAAAATTGACAAATGGGATCTAATTAAAATAAAGAGCTTCTGCACAGCAAAATAAACTATCAACAGAGTAAACAGACAACCTACAGAATGGGAGTAAATTTTTGCAATCTACCCATTTGACAAATGTCTAGTATCCAGAATTTATAAGGAACTTAAACAAATTTACACGAAAAAACAAACAACCCCATTAAATAGTGGGCAAAGGACATGAACCAACCCTTTTCAAAAGAAGACATACACGCAGCCAACAATTATATGGGAAAAAAGCTCAACATCACTGATCATTAGAGAAACAAATCAAAACCACAGTGAGATACCATCTCACACCACTCAGAATGGCTACTATTAAAAAGTCCAAAAACAACAGATGCTTGCAAGTTTGCAGAGAAAAAGAAACACTTATACACTGTTGGTGAGCGTGTAAATTAGTTCAACCACTATGAAAGACAGTGTGGCCATTCCTCAAAGACCTAAAAACAGAAATACCATTTGACCCAGCAATCCCATTACTGGGTATATACCCAAAGGAATATAGATTTTTCTATTATAAAGACACATGCATATGTATGTCCATTGCAGCACTTTTTACAATAGCAAAGACACGGAATCAACCTAAATGCCCATCAGTGATAGACTGGATAAAGAAAATATGGTACATATATACCATGGAATACTATGCAGCCATAAAAAAGAATGAGATTATGTTATTTGTAGGGACATGGATGAAGCTGGAGGTCATTATCCTTAGCAAACTAATGTAGGAACAGAAAACCAAATATGGCATGTTCTCACTTATAAGTGGGAGCTAAATGATGAGAACTCATGAACACAAGAAGGTAACAACAGACACTGGGGTCTACTTGAGGATGGGAGGAGATAGAGGAGCAGAAAATAACTATTAGGTACTAAGCTTAGTACCTGGGTGATAAAATAATCTGTACAACACACCTCCGGGACACACATTTACCTATGTAACAAACCTGCACATGTATCCTTGAACTTAAAAGTTAAATAAAAAATGGTCAAAAGACCTGAATATACATTTCTCTAAAGAAAACATGCAAATTACCAAGAGCTATGTGAAAAATGTTCAACATCTCTAATCATCAGGGAAATGCAAATCAAAACCACAATGAGATATTACCTTACCCTCATTAGAATGGTTATTATCAAAAAGACAAAAAATAACAAATGCTGGTGAGGATGCAGAGAAAATGGAACTGTTAACACGCTGTTGGTAGGAATGTAAATTTGTACAGCCATTATGGAAAACAGTGTGTAGGTTTCTCAAAAAATTAAAAATAGAACCACCATTTGACCCAGCAGTCCCATTACTGGGCGTGTATCCAAAGGAAATGAAGTCAGTATATCAAAGAGACATTTGTACTCATGTTTATTGCAGCACTATTCGCAATAGCCAAGATAAGAAATCAACCCAAATCCCCATCTAGAAATGAATGGATAAGGAAAATGTCACACACACACATACACACACACACACACACACACACACACACACACACACACACAATGGAATACTATTAAGCCATAAAGCAGAATGAAATCCTGTCATGTGCAGCAACATGGATGAGCTTGGAGGACACTATGTTAAGTGAAATAAGCCAGGCACGGGAAGACAAACACTGCATGATTTCACTCATACGTGAAACCTAAAACAGTTGATCTCATAGAAGTAGGGAGTAGACTAGTGATTACCAAACGCTGGGAAGTGTAGAGAGGGGGGCCGGGAGAAGTTGATCAATGGGTACAAATTTACAGTTAGACAGGAAGAATAAGTTCTGGTGTTCTATAACACAGTGGGGTGACTATAGCAAATAACAATGTAGTATGTATTTCAAGATAGCTGGAAGAGAAGATTTTGAATGTTGTCACCACAAAGAAATGATATATGTTCAAAGTCATGGATATAGTAATTACCCCAATAATTACTCCCATTTGATCATTATACAATGTATACATGCATTGAAACATCACACTGTACCCCAGAAATATGTACAATTATTATGTGTCTGTTATACATTTAAAAACTAATTAATTAAATAAAGCAAAGTTCAGACTGTTTCCAAAGCTGCTCCAGGTTTTAATTTATCTTTTGAGTCACCTAGGTGCATGCACACAGCCTCAGGACAGGGCAGGATGCTTGTGACCTCTCAGGCCCCACCCAGGAATATGCTTGTCCCAACCATGACTACAGCCTCAGGATAGTAGAGCCTGAATTGTTAGATTCTCACCCACTTGCCCACTGTCAAGCAGTCACTTCCACTGACAATGATGCTTGTCATGGGCATTGTCTACTGCTCCAAGTCAAGTGAGCTCCCATTGACAGTGGTAGGGAAACTGCAGGTGCTCAATGCCTGCACCACCCTTGCAGAACTTCTTCACTTGTCTAGCTAAGGGATGGGGATGGGAGCAACCCAAGGCCAGAATGCCATAGATTCCTACTGTTCTTGTTCCAAGTTCAGCAGTTTTTAAAGTATAAACACTTCTTAGATTGTTGTATGCCTTTGGGCTCTGAAAGAGTTGTGTTTCATCAATTTTGTCTAGCTTTATAGTTACTTTTTTTTTGGTAGCAGGATTTGCTGATCTCCTTATTTAGCCATAGCAGGAAATCTCTCAGGATTATTTTAGTCACACTACATAAAATTGAGAAACTGCAGTTATCTATATTGAAGAATTTAATTAATTATCATTCGATTTATGTGGGATGGATGAGCAGTTGATGGAGCTTATACTGGGAAAGGCTAATATTCCACAAAGCCACCCCTAAGCCCCTATATTACCTGGTATACGCACAAATCTCTCTTTTTTGTTTGCTATTGTCTGTTTATATCTATCTCCTCTTAGGTCTTGGAATGTCTCAGGCCTAGGTATGAGGTCTGAGTGCTCTCTGATTCCCAAACTTCTCCAGCAATAGCCTAGCACAGAGAAGTTTTCTGTAAATGTTAAGATGAATGAATCCACCAACTGGGGAAGAGACCCACTGGAGGTGTGACCCACTGACATTATCCCCACAGTGTGGATTATCCCCAGCATGACTCAGCTAGACAGGATGAAAAACAGCCTTGGAGAAGGACTTGGCAAGTTTCTCTGCCACTAACTTACTGTGAGATCCTAGGCAAAGTCTTTTCCCTCTCTAGGTCTCAGCTACTGCATCTGAGAAAGGAGAGTATTGGAGTGGAGAGTCTTTAAGGTACCTCCTACCTCTGCTTGTCTGTAAGGAATAATAACATTAAATACCATTTATGTATTGGAACTTGCATTGGGTATTATGAATACATATATGTGCATATAAATACATATATTTCATCCTTAAAACCCTGCAAAATAGGACTGATTCTCTCCATTTTACAAAGCAGAGACAAACTTACAGGGGAGCGCTGACTGACCTGTAGTCACATAGCAGGGGAGAAGGAAATGGTGTGTGCCCACACCTACTCGAGTGGATGACAGTAGAGGAGACTGGACACTCTGTTCTGTACCATCAGCCTTTTGTACCATATGTCTGTTTGCTCTTAGCCCTAGTGGTCCTTGAGCTCTAGCCCTGGAACCCTGGAGGCACGGGTTTAACCATCCCCTATGCATCCTAAGAATTTTCTGGCTCTAATATGAGCAGACAGTTAGCGACTAGGTAGGGAACAGATAAGAAAGAAGAGGATTAAGGGTGGAGACCGAATGCAATGCTCTCTTCCTCTTCTCTTGCTTTTTGAAGTCTATCCATCTCTGAAGGTCCAGAAGCTTCACTTCCTCTAGAAGCCCTCCCAGTCTTAAACCTTGTTCCAGAGGATTTGGTGCTATTTTCCTAAGCATTCCTATGTGGGTGAAGCACTCACTCCAATCAGCCTTGAAGGAGGACAGGGAGGACATCTGTCTCGTAATCTCCACATTTTTCTCCTAGTGTTGCTAGTTTACCATACTTAGGAAATGCTTATTGAGCAACTGGTCGCAGAGTATGTGGTTCCACTGTAGAAACCCTGGGTAGAGTGACAGTAAGGCCAGATATAGTGGGTATTTTACTTCTATTTTTGGTCATCAATTCTTTTCTTGTGCTTGATAATACACTATCTTATAAGGCAGAGCCTATCTGCCACTAGAGAAGCTGAAAAAGCCACCTACTCACTACCCAAACTTCTTTGAAACTAGGGCTTGGGCACATGACCAGACTCCACCAGTTACATTAATATATCCCTTGGAATCAGGAGTTAATACTTAAGGAAGTAGGGAATTCATGGAATCTATTCTGGTGATGGGTGAATGCAGCTGAAGATGGGACAATCTGGTTTCCAGAGGCAATGGAAGTGTCCAGTCCACCACTACAAATGGTGGCATTCAGTTTCTAGTGGTGTTGTGAACAGTGTTTCCTCTTGGAAACTTCCGAGGTGAGATTTTGGGCATCATTCCTGGCTATGTTGCTTCTGTACCTGGTTCTCCAGCTCTTTCAGACTCTGAATTATCTAATACCTGTTTAGCAAATTCCTTCCTACTTAAATCAGCCAGAGCTTATTCCTGTTGCTTATAACCAAGAACTGACACATTGGGGATTCTAGTCCTGGTTCTGCTATTGACTTGTTTTGTCCTCCAAATTAAATTGTGCACACTTTCTTGGCCTCATTTTTATCATCTGTTCACAATGGCATTGCCAAATTGCAGATTCCACCTGACTTACATAAAGGAGAAGGGTATGTGATTGTTTTGACATCTATCATTGGTTGTTGTGAAGAAACAGCTGCATGAGGATCTGTCAGAGCTCATCTCTGTGTTGTCATTTTGTGCCATACCTTCTAGGAAGGTCAAGATTTTTGGCTGCATTGCAATAGCTTTATCTTGACTTGATCTTCTGGTACAAGTGCAACTCCATTATTAGTGGGTACTTATTCCTTTGAACTGGTTTACAGTGTTTATTATAGCGAAACCATTTATTCTAATGTAATGACATGCTTGGTGGTCTATCCAGCATCAATTTTACCCCTCATCCAATATACAGTAGCTATGCAGTTAGGTGGGGTTGACATAAATTTTATATCCAAGAATGGGCCCATATTTGGCCTAAGCCAGTTAGCACAAACTCATATCCTAGGACACAATGATTGGTTCTGAAATGGACATGCACCCAAATTAGAGTGAACATCAACTTTTCTTTTTTTTTTTAATTTTATTATTATTACACTTTAAGTTTTAGGGTACATGTGCACAATGTGCAGGTTTGTTACATATGTATACATGTGCCATGTTGGTGTGCTGCACCCATTAACTTGTCATTTAACATTAGGTATATCTCCTAATGCTATCCCTCCCCCTCCCCCACCCCACAACAGTCCCCGGAGTGTGATGTTCCCCTTCCTGTGTCCATGTGTTCTCATTGTTCAATTCCCACCTATGAGTGAGAACATGCAGTGTTTGGTTTTCTGTCCTTGCGATAGTTTTCTGAGAATGATGGGTTCCAGTTTCATCCATGTCCCTACAAAGGACATGAATTCATCATTTTTTATGGCTGCATAGTATTCCATGGTGTATATGTGCCACATTTTCTTTTTTTTTTCAGAATATATTTTTTTATTTTTATTTATTTATTTATTATTATTATACTTTAGGTTTTAGGGTGCATGTGTGCAATGTGCAGGTTAGTTACATATGTATACATGTGCCATGCTGGTGCGCTGCACCCACTAACTCATCATCTAGCATTAGGTATATCTCCCAATGCTATCCCTCCCCTCTTCCCCCACCCCACAACAGTCCCCAGAGTGTGATGTTCCCCTTCCTGTGTCCATGTGTTCTCATTTTTCAATTCCCACCTATGAGTGAGAACATGCGGTGTTTGGTTTTTTGTTCTTGCGATAGTTTACTGAGAATGATGATTTCCAATTTCATCCATGTCCTTACAAAGGACATGAACTCATCCTTTTTTATGGCTGCATAGTATTCCATGGTGTATATGTGCCACATTTTCTTAATCCAGTCTATCATTGTTGGACATTTGGGTTGGTTCCAAGTCTTTGCTATTGTGAATAATGCCGCAATAAACATACGTGTGCATGTGTCTTTATAGCAGCATGATTTATATTCCTTTGGGTATATACCCAGTAATAGGATGGCTGGGTCAAATGGAATTTCTAGTTCTAGATCCCTGAGGAATCGCCACACTGACTTCCACAATGGTTGAACTAGTTCCCCGTCCCACCAACAGTGTAAAAGTGTTCTTATTTCTCCACATCCTCTCCAGCACCTGTTGTTTCCTGACTTTTTAATGATTGCCATTCTAACTGGTGTGAGATGGTATCTCATTGTGGTTTTGATTTGCATTTCTCTGATGGCCAGTGATGGTGAGCATTTTTTCATGTGTTTTTTGGCTGCATAAATGTCTTCTTTTGAGAAGTGTCTGTTCATGTCCTTCACCCACTTTTTGATGGGGTTGTTTGTTTTTTTTCTTGTAAATTTGTTTGAGTTCTTTGTAGATTCTGGATATTAGCCCTTTGTCAGATGAGTAGGTTGTGAAAATTTTCTCCTATTTTGTAGGTTGCCTGTTCACTCTGATGGTAGTTTGTTTTGCTGTGCAGAAGCTCTTGAGTTTGATTAGATCCCATTTGTCAATTTTGGCTTTTGTTGCCATTGCTTTTTGTGTTTTAGACATGAAGTCCTTGCCCATGCATATGTCCTGAATGGTATTGCCTAGGTTTTCTTCTAGTGTTTTTATGGTTTTAGGTCTAACATGTAAGTCTTTAATCCATCTTGAATTAATTTTTATATAAGGTGTAAGGAAGGGATCCAGTTTCAGCTTTCTACATATGGCTAGCCAGTTTTCCCAGCACCATTTATTAAATAGGGAATCCTTTCCCCATTTCTTGTTTTTGTCAGGTTTGTCAAAGATCACATGGTTGTAGATATGCGGCATTATTTCTGAGGGCTCTGTTCTGTTCCATTGATTTTTATCTCTGTTTTGGTACCAGTACCATGCTGTTTTGGTTACTGTAGCCTTGTAGTATAGTTTGAAGGCAGGTAGCATGATGCCTCTGGCTTTGTTCTTTTGGCTTAGGATTGACTTGGCAATGAGGGGTCTTTTTTGGTTCCATATGAACTTTAAAGTAGTTTTTTCCAATTCTGTGAAGAAAGTCATTGATAGCTTGATGGAGTTGGCATTGAATCTATAAATTACCTTGGGCAGTATGGCCATTTTCACGATATTGATTCTTCCTGCCCATGAGCATGGAATGTTCTTCCATTTCTTTGTATCCTCTTTTATTTCACTGAGCAGTGGTTTGTAGTTCTCCTTGAAGAGGTCCTTCACATCCCTTGTAAGTTGGATTCCTAGGTATTTTATTCTCTTTGAAGCAATTGTGAATGGGAGTTCAGTCATGATTTGGCTTTTTGTCTGTTATTGGTGTATAAGAATGCTTGTGATTTTTGTACATTGATTTTGTATCCTGAGACTTTGCTGAAGTTGCTTATCAGCTTAAGGAGATTTTGGGCTGGGACAATGGGGTTTTCTAGATATACAATGATGTCATCTGCAAACAAGGACAATTTGACTTCCTCTTTTCCTAATTGAATACACTTTATTTCCTTCTCCTGCCTAATTGCCCTGGCCAGAACTTCCAACACTATGTTGAATAGGAGTGGTGAGAGAGGGCATCCCTGTCTTGTGACCATTTTCAAAGGGAATGCTTCCAGTTTTTGCCCATTCAGTATGATATTGGCTGTGGGTTTGTCATAGATAGCTCTTATTATTTTGAGATATGTCCCATCAATACCTAATTTATTGAGAGTTTTTAGCATGAAGCGTTGTTGAATTTTGTCAAAGGCCTTTTCTGCATCTATTGAGATAATCATGTGTTTTTTGTCTTTGGTTCTGTTTATATGCTGGATTACATTTATTGATTCATGTATGTTGAACCAGCCTTGCATCTCAGGGATGAAGCCCACTTGATCATGGTGGATCAGCTTTTTGATGTGCTGCTGGATTCGGTTTGCCAGTATTTTATTGAGGATTTTTGCATCAATTTTCATCAAGGTTATTGGTCTAAAATTCTCTTTTTTTTGTTGTGTCTCTGCCCGGCTTTGGTATCTGGTCTCATAAAATGGGTTAAGCAAGACTCTCTCTTTTTCTATTGATTGTAATAGTTTCAGAAGGAATGGTACCAGCTCCTCCTTGTACCTCTGGTAGAATTCGGCTATGAATCCATCTGGTCCTAGGCTTTTTTTGGTTGGTAAGCTATTAATTGTTTCCTCAATTTCAGAGCCTGTTATTGGTCTATTCAGAGATTCAACTTCTTCCTGGTTTAGTCTTGGGAGGGTGTATGTGTCGAAGAATTTCTCCATTTCTTCTAGATTTTCTAGTTTATTTGTGTAGAGGTGTTTATAGTATTCTCTGGTGGTCGTTTGTATTTCTGCAGGATCTGTGATGATATCCCCTTTGTCATTTTTTATTGTGTCTATTTGATTCTTCTCTCTTTTCTTCTTTATGAGTCTTGCTAGCAGTCTATCAATTTTGTTGATCTTTTCGTAAAACCAGCTCCTGGATTCATTGATTTTTTTGAAGGTTTTTTGTGTCTCTATCTCCTTCAGTTCTGCTCTCATCTTAGTTATTTCTTGCATTCTGCTAGCTTTTGAATGTGTTTGCTCTTGCTTCTCTAGTTCTTTTAATTGTGATGTTAGGGTGTCAATTTTGGATCTTTCCTGCTTTCTCTTGTGAGCATTTAGTGCTACAAATTTCCCTCTACACACTGCTTTGAATGTGTCCCAGAGATTCTGGTATGTTGTGTCTTTGTTCTCATTGGTTTCAAAGAACATCTTTATTTCTGCCTTCATTTCGTTATGTACCCAGTAGTCATTCAGGAGCAGGTTGTTCTGTTTCCATGTAGTTGAGTGGTTTTGAGTGAGTTTCTTAATCCTGAGTTCTAGTGTGATTGCACTGTGGTCTGAGAGACAGTTTGTTATAATTTCTGTTCTTTTACATTTGCTGAGGAGTGCTTTACATCCAACTATGTGGTCAATTTTGGAGTAAGTGCAGTGTGGTGCTGAGAAGAATGTATATTCTTTTGATTTGGGGTGGAGAGTTCTGTATATGTCTATTAGGTCTGCTTGGTGCAGAGCTGAGTTCAATTCCTGGGTATCCTTGTTAACTTTCTGTCTCGTTGATCTGTCTAATGTTGACAGTGGGGTGTTAAAGTCTCCCATTATTATTGTGTGGGAGTCTAAGTCTCTTTGTAGATCACTAAGGACTTGCTTTATGAATCTGGGTGCTCCTGTATTGGGTACATATATATTTAAGGTAGTTAGCTCTTCTTGTTGAATTGATCCCTTTACCATTATGTAATGGCCTTCTTTGTCTCTTTTCATCTTTGTTGTTTAAAGTCTGTTTTATCAGAGACTAGGATTGCAACCCCTGCCTTTTTGTGTTTTCCATTTGCTTGGTAGATCTTCCTCCATCCCTTTATTTTGAGCCTATGTGTGTCTCTGCATGTGAGATGGGTTTCCTGAATACAGCACACTGATGGGTCTTGACTCTTTATCAAATTTGCCAGTCTGTGTCTTTTAATTGGAGCATTTAGCCCATTTACATTTAAAGTTAATATTGTTATGTGTGAATTTGATCCTGTCATTATGATTTTAGCTGGTTATTTTGCTTGTTAGTTGATGCAGTTTCTTCCTATCCTTGATGGTCTTTACATTTTGGCATGTTTTTGCAGTGGCTAGTACCAGTTGTTCCTTTCCATGTTTAGTGCTTCCTTCAGGAGCTCTTTTAGGGCAGGCCTGGTGGTAACAAAATCTCTCAGCATTTGCTTGTCTGTAAAGTATTTTATTTCTCCTTCACTTATGAAGCTTAGTTTGGCTGGATATGAAATTCTGGGTTGAAAATTCTTTTCTTTAAGAATGTTGAATATTGGCCCCCACTCTCTTCTGGCTTATAGAGTTTCTGCTGAGAGATTAGCTGTTAGTCTGATGGGCTTCCCTTTGTGGGTAACCCGACTTTTCTCTCTAGCTGCCTTTAACATTTTTTCCTTCATTTCAACTTTGGTGAATCTGATAATTATGTGTCTTGGAGTTGCTCTTCTGGAGGAGTATCTTTGTGGTGTTCTCTGTATTTCCTGAATCTGAATGTTGGCCTCCCTTGCTAGATTGGGGAAGTTCTCCTGGATAATATCCTGCAGAGTGTTTTCCAACTTGGTTTCATTCTCCCCTTCACTTTCAGGTACACCAATCAGACATAGATTTGGTCTTTTCACATAGTCCCTTATTTCTTGGAGGCTTTGTTCCCATCTTTTTATTCTTTTTTCTTTAAACTTCCCTTCTTGCTTCATTTCATTCATTTCATCTTCCATCACTGATACCCTTTTTTCCAGTTGATTGCATCAGCTCCTGAGGCTTCTGCATTCTTCACGTAGTTCTCAAGCCTTGGCTTTCACCTCCATCAGCTCCTTTAAGGACTTCTGTGCATTGGTTATTCTAGTTATCCATTCGTCTAATTTTTTTTCAAAGTTTCTAACTTCCTTGCCATTGGTTTGAATTTCCTTCTGTAGCTTGGAGTAGTTTGATCATCTGAAGACTTCTTGTCTCAACTTGTCAAAGTCGTTCTCTGTCCAGCTTTGTTCCGTTGCTGGTGAGGAGCTGTGTTCCTTTGGAGGAGGAGAGGAGCTCTGCTTTTTAGAGTTTCCAGTTTTTCTGCTCTGTTTTTTCCCCATCTTTGTGGTTTTATCTACTTTTGGTCTTTGATGATGGTGATGTACGGATGGGTTTTTGGTGTGGATGTCCTTTCTGTTTGTTAGTTTTCCTTCTGACAGACAGGACCCTCAGCTGCAGGTCTGTTGGAGTTTGCTAGAGGTCCACTCCAGACCCGTTTTGCCTGTGTGTCAGCAGTAGTGGCTGCAGAACAACAGTGGCTGTAGAACAGCAGATTTTGGTGACCTGCAAATGCTGCTGCCTGATTGTTCCTCTGGAAGTTTTGTCTCAGAGGAGTACCCGGCCGTGTGAGGTGTCATTCTGTCCCTACTTGGGTGGGTGCCTCCCAGTTAGGCTGCTTGGGGCTCAGGGACCCACTTGAGGAGGAATTCTGCCCGTTCTCAGATCTCCAGCTGTGTGCTGGGAGAACCACTGCTCTCTTCAAAGCTGTCAGACAGGGACATTTAAGTCTGCAGAGGTTACTGCTGTCTTTTTATTTGTCTGTGCCCTGCCCCCAGAGGTGGAGCCTAAAGAGGCAGGCAGGCCTCCTTGAGCTGTGGTGGGCTCCACCCAGTTCAAGCTTCCTGGCTGTTTTGTTTACCTAATCCAGCCTGAGCAATGGCAGGCGCCCCTCCCACAGCCTCGCTGCCACCTTGCAGTTTGATCTCAGACTGCTTGCTAGCAATCAGTGAGACTCCGTGGGCGTAGGACCCTCCAAACCAGTTGCGGGATATAATCTCCTGTTGTGCTGTTTTTTAAGCCCATTGGAAAAGCGCAGTATTAGGGTGGGAGTGACCCAATTTTCCAGGTGCCATCTGTCACCCCTTTCTTTGACTAGGAAAGGGAACTCCCTGACCCCTTGGGCTTCCCAAGTGAGGCAGTGCCTCACCCTGCTTTGGCTCGTGCACAGTGCGCTGCACCCACTGTCCTGCACCCACTGTCTGGCACACCCTAGTGAGATGAACCCAGTACCTCAGATGGAAATGCAGAAATCACCCGTCTTCTGCGTCGCTCACACTGGGAGCTGTAGACCGGACCTGTTCCTATTCGGCCATCTTGGCTCCATCCCATTAAAATCAACTGAATATCAACTTTTCTTCAGTGGTTATTGCTAATGGTAGTCACCCTGTGATCAGGAGTGTCAAGCTTAATATAGAGTGGCTTTGTGGAAGGCAGAACAGAGAGATGGAAAAAAGCTGGATCCTTGGTGACATCATTAAGCAGCTGGGCTTGTTTAGCATTCATCTGAAGCCCACTGTACTTCTAGATTCCTTTTCAGTTACACAAGCTGGTACATTCTCGTTACTAAAGCAATTTGAGTTGGATTTTCTGTTACTTGCAATCAAAAGCATCCTATCAAAAAGATCTATAAAATCTCAAGATGTTTTGAGAAAGAGGTGACATTAATTAATGAATAAATGTTTTGGGAGGCCCACAGATACCTTACACTAATATATGCTCCCTACCAAAGCTTGCTTTTTCTCCTGTGTTCCTCCATCTCAGGAAATGGCTCCAACATTCAATCAGCTGCCCAAGCCAGAAATAAACATTGAAGTCATGCTAGACTCCTTTCTCTCCCTTACCTCTAATCAAATCAGTTATTATAACATCTGCTTTTTACTTCCTTGTTATCTCTGCAGTCTGCCCTCATCTCTCCAATTCATTGCCATTGTTCTAGTCCTAATACCATGGTTCACAAGAGCCTCCATGATCTGGCTCCTGCTCCCCTCACATCTCATCCTCCTCTCCTGCCCTTGAATTCTCTATTCTCGCTATGCTGAACTGTTCCTTGCACAAAATTTGGCAGCTTTATTTATTCCCTTGTAGAAGGTCAGCGCTATGAGTGAAGGGATCATGTCCAGTTGTTCACTTCTGAATTCCCAGCATGCAACAAAGTGCTTGGTACATACTAGGAGCTCAACAATGTTGGTGGAATGAATGAATGAATAAAAGAATGAATCTTTCAGCCCTTGCTCAAGATAACCCCTATGTCTGAGATGCTCTTCTCTGACGCTGTCTCCTCTTTGACTAATTCTTTGTCCTTTTAGACTAGGCTTGGATATTACCCTCTCTGGAAAGCCTGCCCTGACTCCCAGGCTGGATTCCTTGAATATCTGGGGCCCCTACAGATCTCTGTGCTCACTTTTGTCCTAGCATTGGTCACATTATATTGTCATTGCTTCAACATCTCTATCACCATGTAGGTTTGGTGTTCCTGGAAGGCAGAAGCTAGGTCACATTATCTGTTTTATTCCTAGGGCCCAGCATAGAGTCAGGCACAGAGAGCCTGTGGTGAAAATTTGTTGAATGAATATATATATATATATATTTATATATATATATTTATATATATATTTATATATATATATATATATATATTTTTTTTTTTTTTTTTTGAGATGGAGTCTCACTGTGTCCCCCAGGCTGGAGTGCAATGGCATGATCTAGGCTCACTGCAACCTCCACCTCCCAGGTTCAAGTGATTCTCCTACCTCCCGAGTAGTTGGGATTACATGCATGCACCACCAGTCCTGGCTAATTTTTGTATTTTCAGTACAGATGGGGTTTTGCCATGTTGGCCAGGCTGGTCTCTAACTCCTGACCTTAGGTGATCCACCTACCTTGGCCTCCCAAAGTACGGGATTACAGGCATGAGCCACCACGCCTGGCCTGCATATCTTTATATGTATATATGACAGTGTCTTTATGTTTCAGAATCTTTGTGCTTCCCAATGAATGTGTATCCCTGTGCTTGCATTTCTTGGTGTGTTTATGTCAAAGCGTCTGTGTTCCTCAGATTCCATGTGTCCCAGTGCCTGTGCATGTACCTCAGTGTATGTATGGCCCAGTTGTTTGTGTGTCCCAGTGTCTACGTGTTCCACTGGCTGTGAGTCACAATGTCTGTGTATTTCTCAGAGACCATTTGTGCCTGCAACGGTGTGTCCCAGTGCCTGTGTGTCTTTGGGATTATGTATATCACAGTATCGTATTTTTCATTATCAATGTGCCCCAGTGTCAGTATGTTGCAACTGAAGTCTCAGCTTCAGTTTCTGTATGTCTCCATCTCTGCTTCTTAGTGTCTGTTTGTCTCCACATCTATGTATTCCAGTATCTGTGTGTCCCAAGGTCTGTGTGTACCAGATGTGTATCTCCCAATGTTGATTTAACTCCATGTCTTTAAGTGGCAGTGTCTCTGTGTCCCAGTGTCTGTTTGTCCCAGTGCCTCTATATATCAGTGTCGGTGTACCCCAGTGTCTGTGTTTTATGTGTCTCTCTCATGTCCCAGTGTCTGTGTGTTTCTGGGTCTGTATATGTTTCAGTGTCTGTGTTTCTCAGTGTCAGTGTGTCCCACTGTCTGTGCATTCTAGTGGAAGCATGTTGCACTGTGTTTCTAGTTTCAATAATTCTGTGTGCTTCACTGTTTGTATGCCTGTGTCACTGATACTGTGTACCAGTATCAGTCATACATGTGTGTACCTGTGTCTATGTCCAACTGTCTATATGTCCCAATGTCTGTGTATCCAGTGCTTTTGACCCCAGCATCTGTATGTCTCAGTGTCTGGAATGCCAATGTCTGTGTATCTCAGCATCTGTGTATGTCCCAGTATCTGTGTTTCTTAGATTTTGTATGTGTCCTGTTTCCTGTTTAGTTTTATTTCAATAGATCCCAGTGCTTGTGTGTTTCAGTGAGTGTGTGTTCCAGAGTAAGCATGTTACAGGTGTGTCTTTAAGTTTCAGTGTTTTTGTGTGTCTTGCTGCCTGTACCCCAGTTTCTGTATGTTTGTTTCTGCATATCCCAGTGTCTGTATGTCCCAGTGTTTCTGTCTCCAGTGTCTGTGTATTTTAGTGACTGTGCATTCCAGCGTTTGAATATTTTCCAGTGTCTGTATGTCTTAGTTTCTTAGTACTCCAGTATTTGTGTGTTCCAGTATCTATGTGCTGCAATGTCTGCATGTGTCCGTCTGTGTGTCTCAGTGTCTGCACATCCCAGTGACTGTCTCAGTGTCACTGCACCAGTGACTTTTTCTCCCATGATCTGAGAGTCCCAATGACTGCATACTCTAGTGTTTCTGTACATCCAAGTCTGTATGTGTCTCAGGGGCTATGTTCCAGTGTCTATATACCCAAGCATCTATATGTTCCAATGTTTATGTATCCCAGTATCTGTATACCCTGATGTCTATCAGTTCCAGTTTCTGTCTTTGTCCCTGACTGTGCACCAGTGTCTGTGTGTCTCAGTGTCTATGGGTCTCAGTGTCGATGTTTCCCAACGTCTGTGTGTCCTAGTATCTATGGGTCTCAGTATGTGCTCTCAGTGTCCAGGTGTCCCAGTGTCTGTGTGTCCCAGCATCTATGAGTCTCAGCATCTATGTGTCCCAGTATTTGTGTGTACCAGTGTCTATGGGTCTCAGTGTCTGTGTGTCACAATGTCTATATATTTCCTAGTGTCTGCAGATCACAGCCTCTCTGTATTCTAATGCCTGGGTGTCCCGGTATGTTTATGTCCTAATGACTGTATGTTCCACTGTCTGTGTGTCTTGATGTCTGTGTCTGTTCCAGTTTTTATGTTCCTCAGTGTCTGTATGTCCCAGTGTTTATATACCCTGATGACCACTGCATGTTGCATTGTGTTTCTTAGTATCCGTGATTCTGTGTTCCTCTGTATTTGTATCCCAGTGTCTGCATCAGCATTTACGTTTGCCCTAGTATCTGTATAGCCCATTTCTTTTTTTTTAGTTTTATTATTATTATACTTTAAGTTTTAGGATACATGTGCACAACGTGCAGGTTTGTTACATATGTATACATGTGCACAACGTGCAGGTTTGTTACATATGTATACATGTGCCATGTTGGTGTGCTGCACCAATTAACTCGTCATTTAGCATAAGATATATCTTCTAATGCTATCCCTCCCCCCAACCCCCACTCCACAACAGTCGCTGGTGTATGATGTTCCCCTTCCTGTGTCCATGTGTTCTCATTGTTCAATTCCCACTTATGAGTGAGAATATGCGGTGTTTGGTTTTGTGTCCTTGCAATAGTTTGCCGAGAATGATGCTTTCCAGCTTCATCCATGTCCCTACAAAGGACATGAACTCATCCTTTTTTATGGCTGCATAGTATTCCATGGTGTATATGTGCCACATTTTCTTAATCCAGTCTATCATTGTTGGACATTTGGGTTGGTTCCAAGTCTTTGCTATTGTGAATAGTGCCGCAATAAACATACGTGTGCATGTGTCTTTATAGCAGCATGATTTATAATCCTTTGGGTATATACCCAGTAATGGGATGGCTGGGTCAAATGGTATTTCTAGTTCTAGATCCCTAAGGAATCACCACATTGACTTCCACAATGGTTGAACTAGTTTACAGTGCCACCAACAGTGTAAAAGTGCTCCTATTTCTCCACATCCTCTCCATCACCTGTTGTTTCCTGACTTTTTAATGATCGCCATTCTAACTGGTGTGAGATGGTATCTCATTGTGGTTTTGATTTGCATTTCTCTGATGGCCAGTGATGATGAGAATTTTTTCATGTTTTTTGGCTGCAGAAATGTCTTCTTTTGAGAAGTGTCTGTTCATATCCTTCACCCACTTTTTGATGGGGTTGTTTGTTTTTTTCTCATAAATTTGTTTGAGTTCATTGTAGATTCTGGATATTAGCCCTTTGTCAGATGAGTAGGTTGCAAAACTTTTCTCCCATTTTGTAGGTTGCCTGTTCACTCTGATGGTAGTTTGTTTTGCTGTGCAGAAGCTCTTTAGTTTGATTAGATCCCATTGGTCAATTTTGGCTTTTGTTGCCATTGCTTTTGGTGTTTTAGACATGAAGTCCTTGCCCATGCCTATGTCCTGAATGGTATTGCCTAGGTTTTCTTCTAGTGTTTTTATGGTTTTAGGTCTAACATTTAAGTCTTTAATCCATCTTGAATTAATTTTTGTATAAGTTGTAAGGAAGAGATCCAGTTTCAGCTTTCTGCATATGGCTAGCCAGTTTTCCCAGCACCATTTATTAAATAGGGAATCCTTTCCCCATTGCTTGTTTTTCTCAGGTTTGTCAAAGATCAGATAGTTGCAGATGTGTGGAATTATTTCTCAGGGCTCTGTTGTGTTCCATTGGTCTATATATCTGTTTTGGTACCAGTACCATGCTGTTTTGGTTACTGTAGCCTTGTAGTATAGTTTGAAGTCAGGTAGCGTGATGCCTCCAGCTTTGTTCTTTTGGCTAAGGATTGACTTGCAAATGCAGTCTCTTTTTTGGTTCCATACGAACTTTAAAGTAGTTTTTTCCAATTCTGTGAAGAAAGTCCTTGGTAGCTTGATGGGGATGGCATTGAATCCATAAATTTCCTTGGGCAGTATGGCCATTTTCACGATATTGATTCTTATTTTTCCTACCCATCAGCATGCAATATTCTTCCATTTGTTTATATCCTCTTTTATTTCACTGAGCAGTGGTTTGTAGTTCTCCTTGAAGAGGACATTCACATCCCTTGTAAGTTGGATTCCTAGGTATTTTATTCTTTTGAAGCAATTTTTATTTTATTTTATTTTATTTTATTTTTTAAACTTATTTTATTTTATTATTATTATACTTTAAGTTTTAGGGTACATGTGCACAATGTGCAGGTTAGTTACATATGTATACATGTGGCATGCTGGTGTGCTGCACCCATTAACTCATCATTTAGCATTAGGTATATCTCCTAATGCTACCTCTCCCCCCTGCCCCCACCCCACAACAATCCCCAGAGTGTGATGTTCCCCTTCCTGTGTCCATGTGTTCTCATTGTTCAGTTCTCACCTATGAGTGAGAACATGCGGTGTTTGGTTTTTTGTTCTTGTGATAATTTACTGAGAATGATGATTTCCAATTTCATCCATGTCCCTACAAAGGACATGAACTCATCATTTTTTATGGCTGCATAGTATTCCATGGTGTATATGTGCCACATTTTCTTAATCCAGTCTATCATTGTTGGACATTTGGGTTGATTCCAAGTCTTTGCTATTGTGAATAGAGGCGCAATAAACATCCATGTGCATGTGTCTTTATAGCAGCATGATCTATAGTCCTTTGGGTATATACCCAGTAATGCGATGGCTTGGTCAAATGGTATTTCTAGTTCTAGATCCCTGAGGAATCACCACAGTGACTTCCACAATGGTTGAACTAGTTTCCTGTTGCACCAACAGTGTGAAAGTGTTCCTATTTCTCCACATCCTCTCCATCACCTGTTGTTTCCTGACTTTTTAATGATCGCCATTCTAACTGGTATGAGATGGTATCTCATTGTGGTTTTGATTTGCATTTCTCTGATGGCCAGTGATGGTGAGCATTTTTTCATGTGTTTTTTGGCTGCATAAATGTCTTCTTTTGAGAAGTGTCTGTTCATGTCCTTCACCCACTTTTTGATGGGTTTGTTTGTTTTTTTCTTGTAAATTTGTTTGAGTTCATTGTAGATTCTGGATATTAGCCTTTGTCAGATGAGTAGGTTGTGAAAATTTTCTCCCATTCTGTAGGTTGCCTGTTCACTCTGATGGTAGCTTCTTTTGCTGTGCAGAAGCTCTTGAGTTTAATTAGATCCCATTTGTCAATTTTGGCTTTTGTTGCCATTGCTTTTGGTGTTTTAGACATGAAGTCCTTGCCCATGCCTATGTCCTGAATGGTAATGCCTAGGTTTTCTTCTAGTGTTTTTATGGTTTTAGGTCTAACATTTAAGTCTTTAATCCATCCTGAATTAATTTTTGTATAAGCTGTAAGGAAGGGATCCAGTTTCAGCTTTCTACATATGGCTAGCCAGTTTTCCCAGCACCATTTATTAAATAGGGAATCCTTTCCCCATTGCTTGTTTTTGTCAGGTTTGTCAAGGATCAGATAGTTGTAGATGCGTGAAATTATTTCTCAGGGCTCTGTTGTGTTCCATTGGTCTATATCTCTGTTTTGGTACCAGTACCATGCTGTTTTGGTTACTGTAGCCTTGTAGTATAGTTTGAAGTCAGGTAGCGTGATGCCTCCAGCTTTGTTCTTTTGGCTAAGGATTGACTTGCAAATGCAGTCTCTTTTTTGGTTCCATACGAACTTTAAAGTAGTTTTTTCCAAGTCTCTGAAGAAAGTCCTTGGTAGCTTGATGGGGATGGCATTGAATCTATATATTTCCTTGGGCGGTATGGCGATTTTCATGATATTGATTCTTCCCACCCATGAGCATGGAATGTTCTTCCATTTCTTTGTATCCTCTTTTATTTCACTGAGCAGTGGTTTGTAGTTCTCCTTGAAGAGGTCCTTCACATCCCTTGTAAGCTGGATTCCTAGATTTTTTATTCTCTTTGAAGCAATTGTGAATGGGAGTTCACTCATGATTTGGCTGTTTGTCTGTTATTGGTATATCAGAATGCTTGTGATTTTTGCACATTGATTTTGTATCCTGAGACTTTGCTGAAGTTGCTTATCAGCTTAAGGAGATTTTGGGCTGAGACAATGGGGTTTTCTAGATACACAATCATGTCATCTGCAAACAGGGACAATTTGACTTCCTCTTTTCCTAATTGAATACCCTTCATTTCCTTCTCCTGCCTGATTGCCCTGGCCAGAACTTCCAACACTATGTTGAATAGGAGTGGTGAGAGAGGGCATTCCTGTCTTGTGCCCGTTTTCAAAGGGAATGCTTCCTGTTTTTGCCCATTCAGTATGATATTGGCTGTGGGTTTGTCATAGATACCTCTTATTATTTTGAGATATGACCCATCAATACCTAATTTATTGAGAGTTTTTAGCATGAAGCGTTGTTGAATTTTGTCAAAGGCCTTTCTGCATCTATTGAGATAATCATGTGGTTTTTTTCTTTGGTTCTGCTTATATGCTGGATTACATTTATTGATTTTCATATGTTGAACCAGCCTTGCATCCCAGGGATGAAGCCCCCTGGATCATGGTGGATCAGCTTTTTGATGTGCTGCTGGATTCGGTTTGCCAGTATTTTATTGAGGATTTTTGCATCAATGTTCATCAGGGATATTGGTCTAAAATTCTCTTTTTTTGTTGTGTCTCTGCCAGGCTTTGGTATCAGGATGATGCTGGCCTCATAAAATGAGTTAAGAAGGATTTCCTCATTTTCTATTGATTGGAATAGTTTCAGAAGGAATGATACCAGCTCCTCCTTGTACCTCTGGTAGAATTCGGCTGTGAATCCATCTGGTCCTGGACTTTTTTTGGTTGGTAAGCTATTAATTATTGCCTCAATTTCAGAGCCTGTTATTGGTCTATTCAGAGATTCACCTTCTTCCTGGTTTAGTCTTGGGAGGGTGTATGTGTCAAAGAATTTATCCATTTCTTCTAGATTTTCTAGTTTATTTGTGTAGAGGTGTTTATAGTATTCTCTGGTGGTAGTTTGTATTTCTGTGGGATCAGTGGTGATATCCCCTTTATCATTTTTATTGCATCTATTTGATTCTTCTCTCTTTTCTTCTTTAAGAGTCTTGCTGGCAGTCTATCAATTTTGTTGATCTTTTCATAAAACCAGCTCCTGGATTCATTGATTTTTTGAAGGTTTTTTATGTCTCTATCTCCTTCAGTTCTGCTCTGATCTTAGTTATTTCTTGCCTTCTTCTAGCTTTTGAATGTGTTTGCTCTTGCTTCTCTAGTTCTTTTAATTGTGATGTTAGGGTGTCAACTTTCGATCTTTCCTGCTTTCTCTTGTGAGCATTTAGTGCTACAAGTTTCCCTCTACACACTGCTTTGAATGTGTCCCAGAGATTCTGGTATGTTGTGTCTTTGTTCTCATTGGTTTCAAAGAACATCTTTATTTCTGCCTTCATTTCGTTATGTACCCAGTAGTCATTCAGGAGCAGCTTGTTCAGTTTCCATGTAGTTGAGCGGTTTTGAGTGAGTTTCTTAATCCTGAGTTCTAGTTTGATTGCACTGTGGTCTGAGAGAGAGTTTGTTATAATTTCTGTTCTTTTACATTTGCTGAGGAGTGCTTTACTTCCAACTATGTGGTCAATTTTGGAATAGATGTGGTGTGGTGCTGAAAAGAATGTATATTCTGTTGATTTGGGGTGGAAAGTTCTGTAGATGTCTATTAGGCCCGCTTGGTGCAGAGCTGAGTTCAATTCCTGGGTATCCTCATTAACTTTCTGTCTCATTGATCTGTCTGATGTTGACAGTGGGGTGTCTCCCATTATTATTGTGTGGGAGTCTAAGTCTCTTTGTAGATCACTAAGGGCTTGCCTTATGCGTCTGGGTGCTCCTGTATTGGGTGCATATGTATTTAAGATAGTTAGCTCTTCTTGTTGAATCGATCCCTTTACTATTATGTAATGGCCTTCTTTGTCTCTTTTGATCTTTGTTGGTTTAAAGTCTATTTTATCAGAGACTGGGATTGCAACCCCTGCCTTTTTTTGTTTTCCATTTTCTTGGTAGATCTTCCTCCATCCTTTTATTTTGATCCTATGTGTGTCTCTACATGTGAGATGGGTTTCGTGAATACAGCACAGTGATGGATCTTGACTCTTTATCCAATTTGCCAGTCTGTGTCTTTTAATTGGAGCATTTAGCCCATTTACATTTAAAGTTAATATTGTTATGTGTGAATTTGATCCTGTCATTATGATGTTAGCTGGTTATTTTGCTTGTTATTTGATGCAGTTTCTTCCTAGCCTCGATGGTCTTTACAATTTGGCATGTATTTTATAAATAAAGTATAAATAAAGGAGAAATAAAGGAGAAATAAAGTATTTTATTTCTCCTTCACTTATGAAGCTTAGTTTGGCTGGATATGACATTCTGGGTTGAAAATTCTTTTCTTTAAGAATGTTGAATATTGGCTCCCACTCTCTTCTGGCTTGTAGAGTTTCTGCTGAGAGATCAGCTGTTAGTCTAATGGGCTTCCCTTTGTTGGTAACCTGACATTTCTCTCTAGCTGCTCTTAACATTTTTTCTCTCATTTCAACTCTGGTGAATCTGAGAATTATGTGTCTTGGAGTTGCTCGTCTGGAGGATTATCTTTGTGGCGTTGTCTGTATTTCCTGAATGTGAATGTTGGCCTGCGTTGCTAGATTGGGGAAGTTCTCCTGGATAATATCCTGCAGAGTGTTTTCCAACTTGGTTTCATTCTCCCCGTCAGTTTCAGGTACACCAATCAGATGTAGATTTGGTCTTTTCACATAGTCCCATATTTCTTGGAGGCTTTGTTCATTTCTTTTTATTCTTTTTTCTCTAAACTTCTCTTCTAATTGCATTTCATTCATTTCATCTTCCATCACTGATTCCCTTTCTTCCACTTGATCACATCGGCTACTGAGGCTTGTGCATTCATTACGTAGTTCTTGTGCCATGGTTTTCAGCTCCATCAAGTCCTTTAAGGACTTGTCTGCATTGGTTATTCTAGTTGGTCATTCATCTAATTTTTTTTGAAGGTTTTTAACTTCTTTGCCATGGGTTCGAACTTCCTCCTTTAGCTCAGAGTAGTTTCATCTTCTGAAGCCTTCTTCTCCCAAGTCATCAAAGTCATTCTCAGTCCAGCTTTGTTCTGTTGATGGTGAGGAGCTGTGTTCCTTTGAAGGAGGAGAGGTGCTCTGATTTTTAGAGTTTCCGGTTTTTCTGCTCTGTTTTTTCCCCATCTTTGTGGTTTTATCTACCTTTGGTCTTTGATGATGGTGACGTACAGATGGGTTTTTGGCGTGGATGTCCTTTCTGTTTGTTAGTTTTCCTTCTAACAGTCAGGACCCTCAGCTGCAGTTCTGTTGGAGTTTGCTGGAGGTCCACTCCAGACCCTGTCTCCCTGGGTATCAGCAGTGGTGGCTGCAGAACAGCAGATATTGGTGAACTGCAAATGCTGCTGCCTGATCATTCCTCTGGAAGTTTTGTCTCAGAAGAGCACCCAGCCAATGAGGTGTCAATCCAACTCTACTGGGGGGTGCCTCCCAGTTAGGCTACTCAGGATCAGGGACCCACTTGAGGAGGCAGTCTGCCCATTCTCAGATCTCAAGCTGGGTGCTGGGAGAACCACTACTGTCTTCCAAGCTGTCAGACAGGGACATTTAAGTCTGCAGAGGTTACTGCTGCCTTTTGTTTGTCTGTGCCCTGCCCCCAGAGGTGAAGGCTACAGAGGCAGGCAGGCCTCCTTGAGCTGTGGTGGGCTCCACCCAGTTTAAGCTTCTGGGCCACTTTGTTTACCTACTGAAGCCTTGGCAATGGCTGGCACCCCTCCCCCAGCCTTGCTGCCACCTTGCAGTTTGATCTCAGACTGCTGTGCCAGCAATGAGCAAGGCTCCATGGGCGTAGGACCCTCTGAACCAGATGTGGGATATAATCTCCTGGTGTGCCATTTGTTAAGCCCATTGGAAAAGTGCAGTGTTAGGGTGGGAGTGACCCAATTTTCCAGGTGCCGTCTGTCACCCCTTTCTTTTACTAGGAAAGGGAATTCCCTGACCCCTTGTGCCTCCTGGGTGAGGTGATGCCTCGCCGTGCTTCAGCTCACACATGGTGCACCACACCCACTGTCCTGCACCCACTGTCCGGCACTCTCCTGTGAGATGAACCCGGTACCTCAGTTGGAAATGCAGAAATCACCCGTCTGGAGCTGTTCCTATTCGGCCATCTTGGCTCCACCTCTGTGTGGCCCATTTCTATGTAGTACCAAGTCTGCATGCATAACTGTTTGCTTATGCCTCAAAGAATGTATGTCCCAGTTTCTGTGTGCCCCAGCGCCAGTGTACCTCACTTTATATATATCCCAATATTTGCTTGTTCCACTCTTTGTGAGCCCCAGTGTCTGTGTATCTCAGTGTTTTTTTTCATGTCCTTGTCATTGTGGGACTCAGGTTCTGTGTGTCTCTGCATCAGCATGTTGTTGTGTCTCTGAGTTCCAGTTTTTGTGTGCTTCAGTCTCTGTACCTCAGTTTCTGGTGTCCCAGTGGCATGTGTGTGCTAGGTTCTGTATGTTCCTCTCTCTGTGTATTGCAGTGTCTGTGTATACCAGTACCTGTGTACTAGTGTCTAGTCCCACTATCTTCGTGTGTCAGTGTCCCTGTGTGTTTTGACATCTGTTCTAATGTCTATGTGTGTTAAGTATTAGTGCATGCCAGTGCCTCTATGTGTTTTAGTGGGTGTCTATGTTTTCCAATGGCTGTATGCATCTTTTTTTTTTTTTTTTTTTGAGACAGAGTCTCACTTTTGTTGCCCAGGCTGGAGTGCAATGGCGTGATCTCGGCTCACGGCAACCTCCGCCTTCTGGGTTCAAGCGATTCTCCTGCCTCAGCCTCCTGAGTAGTTGGGATTACAGGTGCCTGCCACTATGCCCAGCTAATTTTTATATATTTTTTAGTAGATACGTGGTTTCCCCATGTTGGCCAGGCTGGTCTCGAAATCCTGACCTCAGGTGATCTGCCCACCTCGGCCTCCCAAAGTGCTGGGATTACAGGTGTGAGTCACTGCATCCAGCCGGCTGTATGCATCTTAATATCTGTATGGCAAGTGTCTGGCTGTGTTCCAATGTTTACATATTCTAGTTTCCCAAGGTCTATGTGTCCCAGTGTTTCTGTGTTCTGGTGTCTATGGTTTCTTCTGTATATCATTGTCCAGTATCTGCACGTCCTTGGTTCTTTGTAAATCTGTGAGATCCCATGTCCCATTCTTTATGCATTCCTATGTTGTACATTCTATTAGTCTCTGCGTTTCAGGGTCTGTACATCCTCATTTCTGGATGTCCCTGGGTCTCTGTGGTCCCTTGATTTTGCCATTTTCTCTGCATGTCCCTGATCTCTACGTTTTCATGTATGTGCATCCTTGTCCTTGAATGTACTTGAGTTTTTGTATATCCTGAGCCTCTGTTCTAGTGTCTGTGTCTCCTTGTCTCTGTGTGCCTGTGAATCTCTGTCTCAGTATCTGGGAATCTGATGAGCCCTTGTATTGGAATGTTTGTGCACCCTTTCTCTGTATATCACTGACTTTTTGTGTGTTCCTGATTCTTTACATGTCTCTGAATTTTTGCACATCCCTGAGTCTGCATATCCCTGAATCTTTACATGTCCCTGAGTCTTTGCATCTGATCTAGTGTCTGTCTGTGTCTGGATGTCCATGAAGCTCTGTTTTCCAGTTTGTGTGTTCCTGTCTCTAGGCATCCCCAGGTCTTTGCATGTCCCTGAACCTCTGTACTCTATTGTGTGTCCATGAGTCTCTGTCTCTTTAATTTTTAATTTTTGTGGGTACATAGTAGGTGTATATATTTATCAGGTACCTGAGATATTTTGATACAGGCATGCAATGTGAAACAAACACATCATAGAGAGTGAGATATCCAACCTCTCAAGCATTTATCCTTTGAGTTACAAACAATCTAATTATACTCTTTTAGTTATTCTATAATGTACAATTAAGTTATTATTGACTATAGTCACCCTATTGTGCTATCAAATAATAGGTCTTATTCAGGCTCTCTAACTATTTTTGGTACCCATTAACCATTCCCGCTTACCGCCCCAACCCCCTACTACCCTTCCCAGCCTCTGGTAACCATCCTTCTACTCTCTATCTCCAAGTTTAATTGTTTTAATTTTTAGCACCCACAGATAACTGAGAACATGTGATGTTTGTCTTTCTGTGCCTGGCTTATTTCACTTAACACAGTGACCTCCAGTTCCATCCACGTTATTGCAAATGACAGGATCTCATTCTTTTTAATGGCTGAATCATATTTCATTGTGTATATGCACCACATTTTCTTTATCCATTCATCTATTGATGGGCACTTAGCTTGCAAATCTTAGCTACTGGGAATATAGTGCTGCAACAAACATGGGAGTGCAGATATCTCTTTGATGTGCTGATTTCCTTTCCTTTGGGTATATACCCAACAGTGGAGTTGCTGGATCATGTGGTAGGTAGCTCTTTATTTATTTTTTTGAGGAATCTCAAAACTGTTCCCCATAGTAGTTGTAGTAGTTTACATTCCTACCAACAGGGTATGAGGGTTCCCTTTTCTCTACATCTGCATCAGCATGTGTTATTGCCTGTCTTTTGGATAAAAGCCATATGAACTGGAGTGAGATGATATCATATTAAAGTATTATAGTTTTGATTTGCATTTCTCTGATGATCAGTGATGTTGAGCACGTTTTCATATGTCTATTTGCCATTTGTATGTCTTCTTTCGAGAAATGTCTATTCAAATCTTTTGCCCTTTTAGATTGTATTATTAGATTTTTCCCTATAGAGTTGTTTGAGCTCTTTATACATTCTGGTTATTAATCCCTTGTCAGATGGGTAGTCTGCAAATATTTTGTCCCATTCTGTGGGTTGTCTCTTCACTTTGCTGATTGTACCTTTTGCTGTGCAGAAGCTTTTTAACTTGCTTTGATCCCATTTGTCCATTTTTGCTTTGGTTGCCTGTGCTTGTGGGATATTGCTCAAGAAATTTTTGACCAGACCAATGACCTGAAGATTTTCCCCAATGTTTTCTTATAGTAGTTTCATAGTGTGAGGTCTTAGATTTAAGTCTTTAATCCATTTTGATTTGATTTTGTATGTGGTGAGAGATTGAGGTCTAGGTTTATTCTTCTGCATATGGATATCCAGTTTTCCCAGCACCACTTATTGAAGAGACTCCTTTCCCCAATGTATGTTCTTGGCACCTTTGTTGAAAAGGAGTTCACTGTAGTTCTGTGGATTTGTTTCTGGGTTCTCTGTTTTGTTCCATTGGTCTACATGTATGTTTTACATGAGTACCATGCTGTTTTGGTTACTATACCTTTTTGGTATAATTAGAAGTCAGGTAATGTGATTCCTCCAATTTTGTTCTTCTGGCTTAGGATAGCTTTGGCTTTTCTGGGTCTTTTGTGGTTCCATGCTAGTTTTAGAATTATTTTTTTCTATTTCTGTGAAGAATGTCATTGGGATTTTGATAGGGATTGCATTAAATCTGTAGATTGCTTTGAGTAGTATGGACATTTTAAAAATATCGAGTCTTCCAACCTGTTAACATGGAATATATTTCCATTTTTAAATAACTTCTTCAATATCTTATATCAATGTTTTACAGTTTTCATTGCAGAGATCTTTCACTTCTTTAGTTAACTTAATTCCTAGGTATTTTATTTGTAGCTACTGTAAATGGGATTACTATCTTAATTTCTTTTTCAGGTTGCTTGCAATTGCCATATAAAAACACTAGTAATTTTTGTATGTTGGCTTTGTATTCTGAAAATTTACTGAATTTATCATTTCTAATACTTTTCTTGTGGAGTCTTTAGGTTTCTCCAAATATAAAATCCTATCATCTGCAAACAAGGGTAATTTGACTTCTTCCTTTCCCATTTGGATACTTTTTATTTCTCTCTCCTGTCTAATTGCTCTAGCTGGGACTTCCAGTACTCTATTTTGTAACAGTGGTGAAAGTGGGCATACTTGTTGTGTTTCCAAAGTTAGAGGAAAGGCTTTCAGTTTTTCCCCATTTAGTATGATACTAGCTGTGGGTCTGCCATATATAGCTTTTATTATGTTGAGGTATGTTCCTTCTATAACCAGTTTTTGGAGGGTTTTTATCATGAAGGAATGTTGAATTTTATCAAGTGCTTTTTCAACATCAATTGAAACAATTATGTGGTTTTGTCCTTCATTTGGTTGATAATAATGCATCACATTGATTGATTTGCATACATTGAATCATACTTGCATCCCTGGGATAAATTCTACTTGGTAATGATGAATGATCTTTTCAATGTGTTGTTGAATTCAGTTTACTATTTTTTTTTTGAGATGGAGTCTTGCTCTGTTGCCCAGGCTGGAGTGCAGTGGCGCAATCTCAGCTCACTGCAAGCTCCACCTCCCAGGTTCACGCCATTCTCCTGCCTCAGCCTCCTGAGTAGCTGGGACTACAGGTGCCTGCCACCATGCCCGGCTAATTTTTTGTATTTTTAGTAGAGACAGGGTTTCACTGTGTTAGCCAGGATGGTCTCGATCTACTGATTTCATGATCCGCCCACCTCAACCTCCCAAAGTGCTGGGATTATAGGTGTAAGCCACCGTACCTGGCAGTTTACTAATATTTTGTTGAGGATTTTTGCATCCGTACTCACCAGAGTTGTTGGCCTATAGTTTTCTTTTCTTTTCTTTTTTCTTTCTTTCTTTCTTTCTTTCTTTCTTTCTTTCTTTCTTTCTTTCTTTCTCTTTCTTTCTTTCTTTCTTTCTTTCTTTCTTTCTTTTATGTGTTTCTGTCTGGTTTTGATATCAGGGCAATATTGGCCTCATAAAATGAGTTTGGAAGTATTCCCTCCTCCTGTATTTTTTTGGAATAATTTGAGTAGGCTAATTTTTGTATTTTTAGTAGAGACAGGGTTTCACCTTGTTAGCTAGGATGGTCTCAATCTCCTGACCTCGTGATCCGCCCGCCTTGGCCTCCCAAAGTGCTGGGATTATAGGTGTGAGCCACCATGCCTGGCCAGGCTTTTCTTTACTGGGAGACTTTTTGTTTGATCCTGTTAATAGTTACTGGTTTGTTCATGTTTGGATTTCTTCATGGTTCAATCTTGGTAGGTCATATGTGTCTAGGAATTTGCCCATTTCTTCTAGATTTTCCAATATATTGGCATATAGCTGCTCATAGTAGCCACTAATGATCCTTTGAATTTCTGCAGTATCATTTTGTAATGTCTCTTTTTTCTCCTCTTATTTTATTTATTTGGATCATCTCTCTTTTTTCTTTTTTTTTTTTTTTTTTTTTACTTTTATTTTATTTTATTTTTTTCATTCTTTTTTTTTCTTTTATTATTATTATTATTATTATTATTATACTTTAGGTTTTATGGTACATGTGCGCAATGTGCAGGTAACTTACATATGTATACATGTGCCATGCTGGTGCGCTGCACCCACCAACTCGTCATCTAGCATTAGGTATATCTCCCAATGCTATCCCTCCCCCCTCCCCCCACCCCACAACAGTCCCCAGAGTGTGATGTTCCCCTTCCTGTGTCCATGTGTTCTCATTGTTCAATTCCCACCTATGAGTGAGAATATGCGGTGTTTGGTTTTTTGTTCTTGCGATAGTTTACTGAGAATGATGATTTCCAATTTCATCCATGTCCCTACAAAGGACGTGAACTCATCATTTTTTATGGCTGCATAGTATTCCATGGTGTATATGTGCCACATTTTCTTTTTTTTTTTTTTTTTTTAACCAACAAAGATCACCTTTTATTTGGATGTGCAGCTTACTGGAGAGATGAACTGCCCACATGGAGATGAATAGCTTACATGGCATGTTAAGTGGATATTCTTTTTTTTTTTTTTCTTTTTCTTTTATTATTATTATTATTATTATTATACTTTAGGTTTTATGGTACATGTGCGCAATGTGCAGGTAAGTTACATATGTATACATGTGCCATGCTGGTGCGCTGCACCCACCAACTCGTCATCTAGCATTAGGTATATCTCCCAATGCTATCCCTCCCCCCTCCCCCCACCCCACAACAGTCCCCAGAGTGTGATGTTCCCCTTCCTGTGTCCATGTGTTCTCATTGTTCAATTCCCACCTATGAGTGAGAATATGCGGTGTTTGGTTTTTTGTTCTTGCGATAGTTTACTGAGAATGATGATTTCCAATTTCATCCATGTCCCTACAAAGGACGTGAACTCATCATTTTTTATGGCTGCATAGTATTCCATGGTGTATATGTGCCACATTTTCTTAATCCAGTCTATCATTGTTGCACATTTGGGTTGGTTCCAAGTCTTTGCTATTGTGAATAATGCCGCAATAAACATACGTGTGCATGTGTCTTTATAGCAGCATGATTTATAGTCCTTTGGGTATATACCCAGTAATGGGATGGCTGGGTCGAATGGAATTTCTAGTTCTACATCCCTGAGGAATCGCCACACTGACTTCCACAAGGGTTGAACTAGTTTACAGTCCCACCAACAGTGTAAAAGTGTTCCTATTTCTCCACATCCTCTCCAGCACCTGTTGTTTCCTGACTTTTTAATGATTGCCATTCTAACTGGTGTGAGATGGTATCTCATTGTGGTTTTGATTTGCATTTCTCTGATGGCCAGTGACGGTGAGCATTTTTTCATGTGTTTTTTGGCTGCATAAATGTCTTCTTTTGAGAAGTGTCTGTTCATGTCCTTCGCCCACTTTTTGATGGGGTTGTTTGTTTTTTTCTTGTAAATTTGTTGGAGTTCATTGTAGATTCTGGATATTAGCCCTTTGTCAGATGAGTAGGTTGCGAAAATTTTCTCCCATTTTGTAGGTTGCCTGTTCACTCTGATGGTAGTTTCTTTTGCTGTGCAGAAGCTCTTGAGTTTAATTAGATCCCATTTGTCAATTTTGGCTTTTGTTGCCATTGCTTTTGGTGTTTTAGACATGAAGTCCTTGCCCATGCCTATGTCCTGAATGGTAATGCCTAGGTTTTCTTCTAGGGTTTTTATGGTTTTAGGTCTAACATTTAAGTCTTTAATCCATCTTGAATTGATTTTTGTATAAGGTGTAAGGAAGGGATCTAGTTTCAGCTTTCTACATATGGCTAGCCAGTTTTCCCAGCACCATTTATTAAATAGGGAATCCTTTCCCCATTTCTTGTTTTTGTCAGGTTTGTCAAAGATCAGATACTTGTAGATATGTGGCATTATTTCTGACGGCTCTGTTCTGTTCCATTGATCTATATCTCTGTTTTGGTACCAGTACCATGCTGTTTTGGTTACTGTAGCCTTGTAGTATAGTTTGAAGTCAGGTAGTGTGATGCCTCCAGCTTTGTTCTTTTGGCTTAGGATTGACTTGGCGATGCGGGCTCTTTTTTGGTTCCGTATGAACTTTAAAGTAGTTTTTTCCAATTCTGTGAAGAAAGTCATTGGTAGCTTGATGGGGATGGCATTGAATCTGTAAATTACCTTGGGAAGGATGGCCATTTTCATGATATTGATTCTTCCTACCCATGAGCATGGAATGTTCTTCCATTTGTTTGTATCCTCTTTTATTTCCTTGAGCAGTGGTTTGTAGTTCTCCTTGAAGAGGTCTTTCACATCCCTTGTAAGTTGGATTCCTAGGTATTTTATTCTCTTTGAAGCAATTGTGAATGGGAGTTCACTCATGATTTGGCTCTCTGTTTGTCTGTTATTGATGTATAAGAATGCTTGTGATTTTTGCACATTGATTTTGTATCCTGAGACTTTGCTGAAGTTGCTTATCAGCTTAAGGAGATTTTGGGCTGAGACAATGGGGTTTTCTAGATATACTATCATGTCATCTGCAAACAGGGACAATTTGACTTCCTCTTTTCCTAATTGAATACCCTTGATTTCCTTCTCCTGCCTAATTGCCCTGGCCAGAACTTCCAACACTATGTTGAATAGAAGTGGTGAGAGAGGGCATCCCTGTCTTGTGCCAGTTTTCAAAGGGAATGCTTCCAGTTTTTGCCCATTCAGTATGATATTGGCTGTGGGTTTGTCATAAATAGCTCTTATTATTTTGAGATACGTCCCATCAATTCCTAATTTATTGAGAGTTTTTAGCATGAAGGGTTGTTGAATTTTGTCAAAGGCCTTTTCTGCATCTATTGAGATAATCATGTGGTTTTTTTCTTTGGTTCTGTTTATATGCTGGATTACATTTATTGATTCATGTATGTTGAACCAGCCTTGCATCCCAGGGATGAAGCCCACTTGATCATGGTGGATAAGCTTTTTGATGTGCTGCTGGATTCTGTTTGCCAGTATTTTATTGAGGATTTTTGCATCAATGTTCATCAAGGATATTGGTCTAAAATTCTCTTTTTTTGTTGTGTCTCTGCCAGGCTTTGGTATCAGGATGATGCTGGCCTCATAAAATGAGTTAGGGAGGATTCCCTCTTTTTCTATTGATTGGAATAGTTTCAGAAGGAATGGTACCAGCTCCTCCTTGTACCTCTGGTAGAATTCGGCTGTGAATCCATCTGGACCTGGACTTTTTTTGGTTGGTAAGCTATTGATTATTGCCACAATTTCAGCTCCTGTTATTGGTCTATTCAGAGATTCAACTTCTTCCTGGTTTAGTCTTGGGAGGGTGTATGTGTCGAGGAATTTATCCATTTCTCAAACTAAGCTTCATAAGTGAAGGAGAAATAAAATACTTTACAGACAAGCAAATGCTGAGAGATTTTGTCACCACCAGGCCTGCCCTAAAAGAGCTCCTGAAGGAAGCGCTAAACATGGAAAGGCACAACCGGTACCAGCCACTGCAAAATCATACCGAAATGTAAAGAACATCGAGACTAGGAAGAGACTGCATCAACTAACGAGCAAAATATCCAGCTAACATCATAATGACAGGATCAAATTCACACATAACAATATTAACTTTAAATGTAAATGGACTAAATGCTCCAATTAAAAGACACAGACTGGCAAACTGGATAAAGACTCAAGACCCATCAGTGTGCTGTATTCAGGAAACCCATCTCACGTGCAGAGACACACATAGGCTCAAAATAAAAGGATGGAGGAAGATCTACCAAGCAAATGGAAAACAAAAAAAGGCAGGGGTTGCAATCCTAGTCTCTGATCAAACAGACTTTAAACCAACAAAGATCAAAAGAGACAAAGAAGGCCATTACATAATGGTAAAGGGATCAATTCAACAAGAAGAGCTAACTATCCTAAATATATATGCACCCAATACAGGAGCACCCAGATTCATAAAGCAAGTCCTGTGTGACCTACAAAGAGACTTAGACTCCCACACATTAATAATGGGAGACTTTAACACCCCACTATCAACATTAGACAGATCAACGAGACAGAAAGTCAACAAGGATACCCAGGAATTGAACTCAGCTCTGCACCAAGCGGACCTAATAGACATCTACAGAACTCTCCACCCCAAATCAACAGAATATACATTTTTTTCAGCACCACACCACACCTATTCCAAAATTGACCATATACTTGGAAGTAAAGCTCTCCTCAATAAATGTAAAAGAACAGAAATTGTAACAAACTGTCTCTCAGATCACAGTGCAATCAAGCTAGAACTCAGGATTAAGAATCTCACTCAAAACCGCTCAACTACGTGGAAACTGAACAACCTGCTCCTGAATGACTACTGGGTACATAACGAAATGAAGGCAGAAATAAAGATGTTCTTTGAAACCAACGAGAACCAAGACACAACATACCAGAATCTCTGGGATGCATTCAAAGCAGTGTGTAGAGGGAAATTTATAGCACTAAATGCCCACAAGAGGAAGCAGGAAAGATCCAAAATTGACACCCTAACATCACAATTAAAAGAACTAGAAAAGCAAGAGCAAACACATTCAAAAGCTAGCAGAAGGCAAGAAATAACTAAAATCAGAGCAGAACTGAAGGAAATAGAGACACAAAAAACCCTTCAAAAAATAAATGAATCCAGGAGCTGGTTTTTTGAAAGAATCAACAAAATTGATAGACCGCTAGCAAGATTAATAAAGAAAAAAAGAGAGAAGGATCAAATAGATGCAATAAAAAATGATAAAGGGGATATCACCACCGATCCCACAGAAATACAAACTACCATCAGAGAATATTACAAACACCTCTATGCATCTCTCTTTTTTCTTAGTCTGGCTAAAGGTTTGTTAATTTTGTTGAACTTTTCAAAAAAAAACTTTTGTTTAATTGATCTTTTGTATTGTTTTCTTCATTTCAATTTCCTTTAGTTCTTCTCTGATCTTCATTATTTCTTTTGCTAATTTTGGGTTTGGTTTGCTCTTGCTTTTCTAGTTCCTTCAGATGCATCATTAGGTTGTTTAAGCTTTTCTTCATCTTTAATGTAGGCATTTATAACTATAAAATTCCCTCTGAGTACTGCTTTTGCTGTATCCCATAAGTTTTGGGGTGTTGTGTTCCCATTATCTTTTCTTTCAAGAAAATTTTTAATTTCCTTCTTAATTTCTTCATTGACCCATTGGTCATTCAGGAGCATATTGTTTAATTTCCATGTATTTGTATAGTTGCCAAAATTTCTCTTATTGATTTAGAAATGAATAGTTTTACTTCATTGTGGTCAAATAAGAACCTTGATGTTATTTCAGTTTTTTGAATGTTTTAAGACTTGTTTTGTGACCTAACATATGGTCTTTCCTTGAAAATGATCCAAGTGCTAAGGAAAATAATGTGTACTCTGCAGCCATTGGATGAAATATTCTGTAAATATGTATCAGGTCCACTTACTCTATAGTGCAAATTAAGTCTGAGTTTGTTAATTTTCTGTCTGGAAGATCTGTCCAATATTAAAAGGGGGATGTTGAAGTCTCCACCTATTATTCTATTGGGGTCTATCTCTCTCTTTGCTTATAATAATATTTACTTTATATATCTGGGTATTCCATTGTTGGGTGCATATATATTTAAAATTGTCATATCCTCTTGCTTATTGACCCTTTTATCATTATATAGTGAAACTCTTTGTCTCTTCTTACAGTTTTTGCCTTGGAATCTATTTTCTTCTGATACAAGTACAACTACTCCTACTCTTTTTTGGTTTCCATTGTCATGGAATATCTTTTTCCATCCCTTTATTTGCAGTCTATGTGTCTTTGTAGGTGAAGCATGTTTCTTGTAGGCACCAGATCAATGGATCTTTTTTTTTTTTAATCTATTCAGCCACTCTATGTCTTTTGATTGGAACGTTTAGCCCATTTGCATTCAATGTTATTATTGATAAGTAAAGACTTACTCCTGGAATTTTGTTATTGGTTTTCCTATTTTTTTGTGGTCTGCTTTTCCTTCTTTTTTCCATTCTGTCTTTCTTTTAGCAAAGGTGATTTTCTTTGGTGATATGATTTAGTTTCTTATTTTCTTGTTTTTTGTGTATCTGTCATACGTTTTTTGCTTTGAGGTTACCATGAAGCTTGTAAATACTATCTTATAACCCTGGGGTTTTTTTTTTTTTAATGTGTGTGTGGTCTTCTCTTCTTTCTCCTTCCTGTCTTCCTTTTAGTGAAGATGATTTTCTATAATGATATGATTTTGCTGGGCACAGTGGCTCATGCCTGTAATCCCAGCACTTTGGGAGGCCGAGGCGAGTGGATCATGAGATCAGGAGATCGAGACCATCCTGGTTAACACAGTGAAACCCCATCTCTACTAAAAATACAAAAATTTGGCCGAGTGTGGTGGCAGGCGCCTGTGGTCCCAGCTACTTGGGAGGCTGAGGCAGGGGAATGGCATCAACCCAGGAGGCAGAGCTTGCAGCGAGCTGAGATCGTGCCACTGCACTCCAGCCTGGGTGACAGAGCATGACTCAGTATCAAAAAAAAAAAAAGATATGATTTAGTCTCTTGGTTTTTTATTTTTTGTGTGTCTGTTGCATGTTTTTCAGTTTGAGTTTACCATGAGGCTTTCAAATACTTTCTTATAACCCATTATTTTAAGCTGATAACAACCCTGTTTGCACAAACAGACATAAAGAAAATGATTAAAGACTTTATGCCTTAACTTCATCTCCTCATTTTCTAATTTTTTTGTTACTAGTTAGGTCTTATTGTACTATGTCTTGGAAAGTTGTTGTAGTTAGTATTTTTGATTGGCTCGTCATTTAGTCTTTCTACTTAGGATAAGAGTAGTTTACACACCACAGTTACAGTGTTATATTCTGTGTTTTTCTGTGTATCTTCAGGTGATTATTTATTGCTCAGTCATATCCTTGTCTTTCTGATTGAAGTACTCCCTTTAGCACTTCTTATAGGATGAGTCTGTTATTGATGAAATCCTTCAGCTTTTGTTTGTCTGGGAAAGTCTTTATTTCTCCTACATGTTTGAAGGACATTTTCATGAGATTTACTTTTCTAGGGTAAAAGTGTTTTTCCTTTCGCATTTTAATATGCCATGCCACTCTCTCTTGGCCTTTATGGTTTCCACTGAACAGTCTGTTGTCAGACACATTGGAGATTCATTGTCTGTTATTTGTTTCACTGCTTTTAGGATGCTTTCTTTAACCTTGACCTTTGGGAGTTTGATTATTAAATACCTTGAGGTAGTCTTCTTTGGGTGAAATCTGCTTGGTGTTCTATAATCTTTTTGTACTTGAATGTTGATATCTTTATCTAGGTTTGGGAAGTTCTCTGTTATTATCCCTTTGAATAAACTTTCTACGCCTATCTCTTTCTCTACCTCCTCTTTAAGGCTAATAACTCTTAGATTTGCTCTATCAAAGCTATTTTGTAGATCCTGCAGGCATGCTTCATTGTTTTTTATTCTTTTTTCTTTTGTCTCTGACTGTGAATTTTCAAATAGCTTGTCTTGAAGCTCATTAATTCTGTCTTCTGCTTGATCATTTCTGCTATTAAAAGACTCCAATGCATTCTTCAGTATATCAATCACAATTTTCAACCCCAGAATTTGTTTCATTCTTTTACATTATTTCAATCTCTTAGGATTCTGAATTCCTTCTCTGCATTAGCTTGAATTTCTTTGAGTTTCCTTAACACAGCTATTTTGAATTATCTTTGATATCACATTTCTTTAATATGTGAAAGGTCACATATCTCTATTTCTCCAGGATTGGTCCCTGGTGCCTTATTTAGTTCATTTGGTGAGGTCATGCTTTTCTTGATGGTCTTGAGACTTGTGGATGTTCGCCTGTGTTTGGGCATTGAAGAGTTAGGTATTTAGTCTAGTCTTCACAGTCTGGGCCTGTTTGTACCCATCCTTCTTGGGAAGGCTTTCCAGATATTAGAAAAGACTTGGATGTTGTGATCTAAGCTGTATCTGCATTAGGGGCAACCAAAGCCCAGTAATGCTGTGATTCTTGCAGACTTGTAGAGGTATTGTCTTGATGGTCTTGGACAAGATCTGGAAGAATACTTTGGATTTCCAGGCAGAGACTCTTTTTTCTCTTCTCTCTCTTTCTCCCAAACAAACAAGTCTTTCTGTTATGAGCCACCTGGAGTTCTGGGTGGAGTGAAACAAGCACCTCTGTGGCCACCACTATTAAAACTGCACTGTGTCAGACTTGAAGCCAGCACAGCACTGGGCCTCACCCAAATCTTAGCATAACCACTCTTTGGCTACCGCCTATGTTTGCTCAAGACCCTGGGCCTCTATAATCAGCAGGTAGCAAAGTCAGTCAGGCTTATGTCCTTCCCTTCAGGACAGTGAGTTCCCTCAGGCCCCGAGTAGGTCCAGAGATGCCACCCAGGTACCAGGTACTGGAGTCAAAAACCTTAGAAATCTACCTGATGTTCTATTGTACTGTGGCTGAGATGAAACTCAATCCACAAGACACAGTCCTTCCCAATCTTCCCTCACTTTTCTAAAGGCAGAGGAGCCTCGCCCCATGCCCACTGCCACCACAGGCTCACAGGGAGTACTGCCAGGCTACCACTGATGTTCCCTTAAGAATCAAGGTCTCTTCAATCAGCGTGTGTTGGATGTTGCCTGGCCTGGGACTCACCATTTAGGGCAGTGGGCTCCCCTCTGGCCTAAGGCAGGTCCAGAAATGCCATCCAAGATCCAATACCTGGAATTGGTAACCCTAAGAGCCCTCTTCATGCTCTACCCTGCGAGGTTGAACTGGTACCTAAGGTGCAAGACAAAGTCCCCTTTACTTTTCCTTCCACTTTAGTGGAAGGAATCTTGCCCCATAGCCATTACAGCTGGGAATGTGTTAAGTCTCATCTGAAGCCAGCAAGTCTGAGAGTCTCACCCAAGGCTCTTGACGTAGTACCTGGGTATCACTGTTAGTTATTCAGGGACCAAGGGCTCTTCAGTTAGCAGGCAAGGAATCCTGCCACAACTGGGTCCTTCCCTTCAATGCAGCAGGTTCCCTTCTGGCCCAGGGTATGTCTAGAAATGTTGTCTGGGAACTGGGGCCTAGAAAGGGGGCCTCACAACTCTGACCAGTACCCTGTCCCATTGTAGCTTAGGTGGTATCCAAGATGCAAGACAAAGTCCTCCCCACTCTTCCCTCTTCTCTCCTCAAGTGGAAGGAAGAAGTCTCTTTTGGAGCTGCCAGCTGTGCAGCCTGGGGTTAGGGGAGGTGTTGTGCCAGTACTCCCTTTGCCACCCTGCCTAATGTCTCTGTCGGTTGAGTGCCCTCCCCTCCGCAGTCCACTGTTTCAGAGCCCAGTTTAGCACTAGGACTTGCTTAGGAGTTGCAGTCCTTGTGTCTTAGACTTCCTTTCATGTTTATTTGGGGCCCCAAAACACTTTGGCCCAAGGTGGTGTGGCTTGTGGGAACTCAAATTTCAACTGCTGGGATGGGCTATTCCCCTCTGGCTAGGGCTGGTTTAAATGTTCCCTCTGTGTGCAGGTGTCAGCTGAGTTCGTTATTTTGCTTTCTGCTATGACAGAGCAGCACTGAGTTCAATGCCTCACTTCAATTGCTGTGCTTTCCCTCTCCCAAGTAGTCAGATTCTCTCTCCACACCCCTCAGCCACTGCTAGAGGATGGGGAGGTGGTGTTGGTGAGTCAAGACTGTTTTTCCTACCTCTTCAGTGCCTCTTTCAGTGATATGAAGTTAAAACCAGGTACTGTGAGTGCTCACCTGATTTTTTGTTCTTAAGAAGTTGCTTTTTTTGTGTAGATAGTTGTTTAATTGGTGTCCTTGCGGGGAAGGCGGGGGATGATAGGTGGAGCCTTCTGTTCCACCATCTTACACTGCCTCCCTCTGTGTTCTTCTGTCTGGGTGTCTCTGAGGCTCTGTGTTCCAGGGTCTGCATGTTCATAAATCTGCATATGCCTCTTTCCATATGCCCTGTGTTAGTGAGTCCCCGAGTCTGTGCATTTCTGGAACTTTGCTTTCCATGTCTGTGTCTCTGTGTTTCTGTATTTATCCTCTTCTCCATCTATTTTCCCCAGCTTTTGTCAATATCTCTGTATTATTGTTTCTTTATGTTACTGTGGTTGTGTTTTAAGTTGTTCTGTGATTCAGTCCCTCTCTTTTTCAGTTCCTGTGTCTTTTTTCTGGGTTCCCATGACTGTTGACATTTCTATGAGTCTGTTTGTCAGGGTGTCTTTCTGCATCTGTTTCTCTTTCTGTGTCACTCTGCCCCTGATTTTGTTTTGGTCTGGCTCACCTCCTCTGTGTTCCTGCCTCTCTGTTTGCATCTGGTGTCTGGTTCCATATCTTTTTATCTTTAAGCCACTATCTCTGTGTACCTGGGTCTGATTCCCTGTTCCCATGCCTTCTGTTGTGGCCTTGGTTGTCTATTTGTGTGTAACTTTTTCTGGTGTTGCCAGGTGCATGTTGGTTCTGTGTCTTTGCATCCTTGCTTCTCTGGATATACTTCTTTGTCACATGTTTATGCCCATTTGCTTATATTCTGTCTATCTGATCTATGTGTTTAGGTTTCCTTGTTCCTGTTTCTATCTCACCAGACATGTCCCTGTGTTTCTGTCTCTGTGTCTAGCCTGTGTCCATATGACTGTGTTTGTGGGTTCACATCCATATGTCTACTTGTTCTGGGTTCTCTGTCTCTGAATTCCCAATGTCCCTCTCACTATGTCACAATGTCCCCATTTTACCTGGGTCTGCATCTTGCCTCTCCTTATGTCTCTGGCCTGAACCTTATCTCTTTTCTTGTAACTGTTCAAGTGTCTGAGTCTCCATGTCTTTATCTGTGAATTTGTGAACATATGAGTCTTGCTCCTGTCTCACTCTTAGTGTATTCCTTTGCCTATATCCCTATCTTTGTCACCAAGCCTGAGTCTGTGTAACATCTCTGTTTCTACATCTTTATATGTCTCTGGCCCTGTGTTTCTCTGTTCTTCTCCTATTCTCTGCCTCATGTCTGCAAATCAGCATGTCAGTGTATCTCTGAGTTTCTACCCCTCTGACTTTGGTGTCTTGGACTGTGGTCCTGGTCAGTGTCTCCTTGGTTACCTATGTCCGCATGTCTCTGTGTGTCTTGATACCTCTGCTTCTGTGTCTGAATCTCTATGTTTATCTATCTCTTAGTTTGTATATAGTTATGTATCAGTGTCTTTACATTACTCATTATGTGTCTGTACCTAAGTGACCTTTTTTACTCTTTGCCTCTTTGTGACAGGGACAGTAACTGAAAACCACGAAGACACAGAGGCACAGCCAGAGAGCATCTGTTCCTTTTTCTCTGAGTTTATGTCCCTGATTCTGCCAGTCTGACTCCCTGTCCCCATCTTTTTATGTCTCTATACCCCTATGTCCCTGTTTGTTTTGTGATTCCTGTGTTTCCATAAGTGTCTGTTCCTCTATTCCCCATCCATATCTGTGCCCTTGTCACTGTTTTTCTGGGTGTGATCCTGTGTCTTTGGTTGTGAGTATGTATATATGTGTGTCTATTGCTGTTATGGGATCCTTTTTTGTTAATTAACTAATTCATTCTTTTAACAAATATTTACTAAGCACCTATTATGTGAGAGGCACTGGGGATACATAGATGATTCAGAAAAGGTCCTTGCCCTCAAAGATCTCACAGTCTAAGTTAGGGATCCAGACAAGTAAACAGATGATTACTACACAGTATAAATACTGTGAGCGTGGAGGGGTGGGAGTGGGCTATAGGAACCCAGAAGACAGGACCAAACTCAATCTAGGGCAGGCATCAGGAAAGGCCTCCTAGAAGAGGTATCAACTAGGACTTGAAGGATGAATTACATTCACCTACAGGAACAAAGGAAGAGTGTCTTACGCAGAAGGAAAAGCACATGCAATGGTCCAGTGGTAGGAGTGAGCATGGTTTGTTAGGGAAACTCTGAGAGTCTTAAATATGCCATAGGAGTTAGGGAAAGCTGTGAGCAGAACTACTGATCATTTTTTTGTTTTACAAAAGTGGCTTGTAGGGCTGGTGTGGAGGATGGATTTGGAGGGGGTGAGACTGGAGACATGAAGGACCATGAAGATGCAGGAGTCCCTGACTCTATGTCTCTGCATGCCTATGTGTTTGTATACCCTTGTATATGTGTTCCTTAGAACATGCGTGAGTCTGTGTGTCCCTGTGTGTGCTTCCATGTCCTTGGGTCTCTGTCCCTGGCTCACCCCATGCCCTGGTTTCTGGATCTCCCAAATTCAGGTCTCCTGGCTCTGGAATTCAGAAGCCATCACAGGACATAGGAGAGGTAGGGGTGGCCCAGAAGCAGCTCTACATGAGAGCGCTTCACCAGCCAGCAGGAAGCCCAGTGGGGCAGCAGCCTTGGTGAGTCCTTCAGCAGCCTCTTGCCTAGAATCACAGGCACATCTGGGCCATGGTGCCTTCGTAAGCATGGCCCCATAGGTCCTGTCACCAGTCGGATGTCTGCGTGCTGGAACTGCCCTGAGGGAGAGAGATGCAGTGCTAGTCAGGGAGGTGGCCTGAGTCCCTGCTCAGAGATCTGCAAGGAGGCCCAGCAGGAAATCCAGAGGGATTTAAAGGAGGAAGAAGGAGGAGCAGCAAAGGACCAGAGGGAAGAGGCTGGGCATTGTGGGAACTGTGCAGGAGCCAGATGGGGCTGGAGTGTAATATGGAAGTAGGGAGCCAAAGTGCATGAGATGGCAGAGAAAGGGGGACAGCCAGGTTTGGAGAAGACAGGGAAGATTAGAAAGAAGGAGGCAAGAGGAGGGAGGAGGCCCAGAGGAGGTAAAAATATCTGTTCAACCCACTGTCACTCTTTGATGTGAGCCTCTGCCTCAGGTTCTGCCAGTGTCTCCTGACCTACAGCCTGGCTTCCTGCAACCTCCCTTCATAGCAGTCTCCAGAGGGATCTTTGTAACACCCAGATATGACTGTGTCTCTCCTCTGCTTATAACGCTTCATGGCTCCTCACTGCTTTCAGGATAAAGCCCAATTCCTCATCCAGGCATTCAACTCTGACCACTCAACCCTATTTCCTCCAACTTCCATTCCTTTCCTCCACACTTTTGTTTTGCCTTTCAGACTCAGTGTGGGTGTGTCTACCTCCTCCAGGAAGTCTTTCTTGAGCTCTGAGGCTGGGCAAGTTCCCCCACTCTGGTTTTCTCTAGCTCACTGTGCAGCTTTCTGTCCAGCAATGATCCCCTCCTGTGTTCACTATCCATACCTGGGTCTGTCCTCTCCCAAGATGAGGAGCTCCCCAAGGGAAGAGCCTGTTTCTGATTCCTCTTCCTGGTTGGGGATATAGGTGCCTTTCACCCTGGCAGTGTCTTTTTGGTGGCTGGTGCTCCCTGGCTCCTCTCAGCCTCAGCTGCACTTACCTATCAGGCCACGGGCTGAGGGGCTGAGGCCTGAGCCATTGGCCACGTAGAACCCCAGGTGGGGTAGTTGCAGGGTACTGGGATGTCTGTAGCGGTGTCGGAGGACTAGGAACTCAAGGTAGGGCCCAAGGCGGAGGGTAAGGCGGGCTGCAGCAGCCACGTAGAGCTCCAGCTGGGGCCTCTTCAGCAGGGCAGGTCGGTCCCAGGACAGGCGCAAGGTACCCTCACCTCGCAAAGTTATAGAACTGCGGCTGATGGTGATAGTGTAGGCCCGGGGTTTGTCTGTAGTGACTGTGATGATCTGGAAGTAGGTGCGAGTCTGGTCCTTGTGGCCCGGCCTTGGTGGTGCGCCAAGCAGCTTCCCACTCACATGCAGCCCTGGAGGGAGGGGAGTGTGGGCCTGGAGCAGGGGCTTTTGCCTGGTCATTTACATGGTTACCTACAGCATGGGCAGATGAAGTAGTGAAGATTTGTGGCTAGAGGGCCAGCTCCTGAGAGAACTACTTCTACCATGGTCCACCTGGCTGCTCCTTCCTGAACAGTGTGTGGGGTGGGGGCATGTAGTATGCGTGCACATGCTTACCCCAGTGTGGTTGTTTGCATATATATGTGTGTTTGCCTCTGAGTGTGTAATATGTGTGTTTGGTTATGTTCATATGAGTAACTCTGGGCATATCAGTACATCTGCATGTTTGGGGAAGGTGGCATGTTAGAGTGCGTATTTTTGCTTGTATGTTTATGTATGTGCCTCTGGATATGTTGGTGTTATATGTCTTGGTGCAATAGTGTATGTTGTGTGTACCTGGTTATGTGTTGGTCTGTACTGATGTGTATCTGGAGTGTCAGTGTGTGTGCATCTGGATTAGTGTCATTGTTTGGCTTGGCGGGTATTTCCATGCATCAGTGTATTTCATATAACTAGTGTAGCAGAGTATGTTTGTTGCCTGTAGGTGTTGAATTCCTGGAAATTGGGATTAACCTTGGGGTATTCAGTGCTTGTATGCCCAAGTGTGTTGATGTGCATGCCATTGTGTATATCTGGGCATGTGTTGTGTGTCACCATGTGTCTAGGTGCATATTTGCATATTTGTGGGTGAAAGGAGTGTCAAAATATGTACACCATGGTGTGTATGAGGAGTCTTCAAAAAGTTCATGGAAAATGCATTTTATGAAAAACTATGCATGGATTTCAAAATTTTTTGCACCAAAATAAACTGATACTAATTTGTTACAACACGGATGAACCAGATCTAGTTTGAAGCATTAAGGACAAGACATCAGTTTGAAAAGAGCCCCTATCAGAGCAGCATGAACTCTGCTAAAATTGAAGGAAGAACAATTTATGGTGAAGCTTGGGTGCAAGAACGGTAAAATTATTGGCATTTTATGAAAAGTTTATAAGGACAATGTCCTAAAGAAAGCAGCAGTTTACAAATGGATAACTCATTTTAACAAGGGATGAGACAATGTTGAAGATGAAGAAGCCTGCAGTGGCAGACCATCTACATCAATTTGTGAGGAAAAATTCATCTTGTTCATGTTCTAATTGAAGAGAACTGGCAATTAACAGCAGAAACAATAGCCAACACCATAGACATCTCAATTGGTTCAGCTTACACAATTCTGATGGAAAAATTAAAGTTGAGTAAACTTTCAACTCGACAGGTGCCAAAACCATTGCACCCAGCTCACCTGCAGACAAGAGCAGAGCTTTCAATGAAAAATTTAAACAAGTGGGATCAAGATCCTAAAGCATTCCCTCAAAGAAGTATAACAGAAAATGAAACATGGCTTTATCAGTATGATCCTGAAGACAAAAGCACAATCAAAGCAATGGCTACCAAGAGGTAGAAGTGGTTCATTCAAAGCAAAAGCAGACTTGTCAAGAGCAAAGATCATGGCAACTGGTTTTGGGAGATGCTCAAGACATTTTACTAGTTGATGTTCTGGAGGGCCAAAGCATGATAATATCTGCTTATTATGAGAATGTTTTGAGAAAGTTAGCCAAAACTTTAGTAGAAAAATGCCTGGGAAAGCCTCACCAGAGAATTCTCCACCATGACAATGCTTCTGCTCATTTCTCTCATCAAACAAGGGCAATTTTTCAAGAGTTTTGATGGGAAATCATTAGGCATTGACCTTACAGTCCTGATTTGGCTCCTTCTGACTTATTTTTGTTTCCTAATCTTAAAAAATCTTTAAATGGCACCCAGTTTTCTTCATTTTTAAATAATGTATAAAATACTGCATTAACATGGTTAAATTCCCAGGACCCTCAGTTCTTTAGGGATGGACAAAATGGCTGCTATCATTGCTTATCTTGTACTTGATGGAGCTTATGTTGAGAAACAATGTTTATGTTTTTAATTTTTTATCGTTTAATTCCATTTTACCACAAACTTTTTGAAGTTCCATCATATTTGTGTGAGTTTACTCTATGCCCTTTTGTGTGTGTATCTGTGAGTATCTTGGTGTTTGAGTGTATTCATGTGTGTTTTTGTGTGTGTCTTGGTGTGTTCTTGTGTGTTACTGTGTGTTAGTGAGGTGCATTGCTATATGTCTGGGGTATTAACCCACAAATGTCTAGGGGTATTGACATGGATATATCCAGCTGTTGTGTATGGTGATGGAGTTCTTGGGGCTCTTACCTGCCTTTGGGTCCTCTATGAGCTGCAGGAAGTCCCCAGGGTGCCCATTCAGTGTGAAGCAGATCTTCTCTTCTGAGTGTGGGATTTGGATCACAAAGTGGGGGTCCCCGTCCACTGCAAGGCAGAAGATACAACTCTAAAGTTAAAGGAATAAATGGAAGGGAGAGGGAAAGAGAGAGGAGGGAAAGGGAAGAGGTTATGTCTATTTCCCTAGCCCCAGTCCCAGTGCACAAGCTGCCCTGTACTCAAACAGGGGAGCCATGGGGGTGACTGGCTTACCTGAGGAGGAGAAGGTGAAGATGCTAGGCAATGTGCCTGCAAAGGAGAGATAGACTGTGTTGGGAAGGGACTAATCTATCACATTCCTAGGAATTCTGGGACCTCCTCCCAGATAAGGGCCAAATTCCTATGTTCAGCATTTAAGGCTTTTCTGAAATCTAGTCCCTGCCTAGCTCTCCAGTCTTTGTGCTCTAGCCCAACCAAACTATTGTTATGAGTGTCCTACCTTCTCTTCCTTTACTCCTGTTTTTCCTGCCACCTGGATTTTTTTCCTTTCCCTTAACTACCAAGGATGAATTCCTAGTTATCCTTCAAGGCCAGCCCAAATGCTCTTTTCTCTTGCTCTCTGCCTGTGGTAGGTAGAATTCTAAGATGGCCCCCAGGATCTCTCGGTGTACACACTCTGTAAAATCTCCAGAGCTGTGAATATGATGAAATATCCTCCCAGAAATAGGTTATTTCATGTGACCCTATTGAACTTATGAAGGGTATATTATCCAGGTGGGCCTGACCTAATCATGTAAGCCCTTAAAATTTGCATCTAGAGGTCAGAGACAGAGGAGTCAGAGAAATTTAAAGTGTGAGAAGGGTTTGGCATTAGGGGAATGCTCCATGGCTGCCTTTGAAGATGGAGGGGGACCACATGACAAGGAATGCAGGAGATTTCTAGGTGCTGAGAGTGGCCCCAGGTAACCTCTAGCAGCTGAGAGCGATCCTCCAGCCAACAGCCAGCAAGAAAACAGGGACCTCAGTCCCAGCAACACAAATAACTAAATTCTGCTAACAACGTGAATAAGTGTGGAAGAGAATGAGAGCTCAGTGTGACAGACACCTTGATTTCAATCTTGTGAGACCCTGAGCAGAGAATCTAACTAAGCTATTTCTAGACTACTGACTTACAGAACTGTGAGATTATTAATTGGTGTTGTTTTAAGCTACTAAATTTGTGATAAATGTTACACAACAATAGAAAACTAATACATTACTTCCCTCTGGTCTCCCACAATGTCAATAAGAATTCTAATGGAATGGAAATGAAGGCCCAGGGGATCTTTGTCAGGGGAGCTCCTTGCTCACCTTTTGCTAACCCCACAGAACTTCCTTGAGATTCCATGCTGCCTCCAGCTCCTCCCAGGATCTCCTCAGAATTGCCATCCCAGTTTGGACTTCCTTCCAAGCACAAAAGAAATAAGAAAACCCTTCAAATTCCCGGGGCAAAGGCTCACAATCCTTCTGACAAGGAAAACCCTCACTGGCTCTGCAGGCTGACCTGCCCATCTCCAGGACTGGGACCTTATGCTCTCCACAGCCTCTTAATCTTTCAACTCAGATATGTTCAAAGTTCTTCCTTATAGCATTTATACATTCATTTGTCCATTCGTTCATTCATTCATTCAGGCATTGCTTAGGTATCAGGTATATTGTGGTGAAAAATAGAGACATAGTTTCTGACCTGGTGAAGCTCATAGTTTAGTAGGGGGTGGCAGACATGAATGAAATAATAATTTATCACAAATGGTGATAAATGCTATTAGAAAAAAATAATGAGGTGACTGTGGGAGTTAAACAGAGACCTGAAGTAGCCTGCTTGGGGAAGGGTGGGTAAGGAGATCTGAGCTGAGATCTAAGGCATGAGCTGGAATTTGAAGGGCAATGGAAGGGATGAGGGCAGCAGGAAGGGGTAGGACAAAGCTGGTCAGATGATTATGAAGCAGAGACAGTAGCTTGAGAAAAGTCCCTGAGTGGAGATGGGATAGGGTGTTCATTGGAGAGGCAAAGTAGAGACCAGTGGGGCTGGAGTTCAGAGAATGGGTGGGAGAGGGTGAGGTCATAGGGGAATGGGGGTAGGGAGCAGATCACACAGAGCCTGCTGGCCATGAAGAGGACTTTTAACTTCATTCTAAGTATGATGGGAAACCCTTGAGGGATTTTAAGTAGGGAAGGGGCATGAGGTGATTTGTGTCTTTAAAGGATCCCTTTGGCTGCTGGGAGAGACTGGTCTGTAACAGAACAAGAGAGGAAGCAGGGAAACCAGTGAGGAGCCTGGAACAGTTTTCTAGGTGAGACACAATGGTGGTCTGCTGTAGCACAGTGACACTTGGGGTGGTGGGAAGTGGATGGATTTGGTAAATATGTTAGAGGTAGCATTGTCAATAACTGAGGATGGATAGGATATCAGAGGGGTGTCTGAGGAGAGAGGCATGTAGAGGATGTCATACCCAAATTTGCATCCCTGTGACTTAGGCACCCTCAGTGGGTTCCAATCCTGCCCTATAAGATCACCTAGGAAATGTCACTCCTTCTCTTAGGAAGGCAGGATACTGGAGTGGTGAATCACATTCATTCTGTGACCAGATTGTATGAGTTCAACTCTCTGACTAGCTGTGTGACATTGAGAAACTTATTTTACCTCTCTGTGCTTCATTCTCCTCATGTGTAAAATGAAGATGTCAAGAAAGAAAGATGTTTCTTGTGAGGATTAAATGAGGGACAAGTACAGTATGTAGAGCAGTACTTGTGCATAGGAAGAGCTCACAAATGTTAACTTATTATTTCATACTTTTTTTGGAAATTAAAGATAATTTTAATTATCTTCCCCAATTCTTCTACCCCTGTCATTAAGCAGGACTATTCACAGAGCACAGAAAAACCAATAAGACCCGTCTCGTCCAATGATGCATTCCTCCCCTGCTTGGGAAGCATCAACAATTCTTTTGTCCAACAAAACAAATGTCAAAGCTTACCCTTGGCCAATTTGTTTCTGTTCAACCTTCCCAGTCTCAACACTCCTCCTCTCCCAAGGCCTCTAATTCCGTGCATGTATACTGAGGCACAGAGAAGTTAAGTAACTGGTCCAAAGTCCCAAAGCAAGCAAGCAAGCAAGGAAGCAGCTGCCCCATCACTGGAGTCTGCATAAGCCTTGTAGATTCCCAGCTCCTGGTACTGTCCATTCATAACTCACCCCCATGGCTCGACCTCTTACCCATGGCACTCACCATCTTCATCAGGAGTCAGGAAGGTATAGAAAGCTGGTGGGTTCAAGGACTCCACGAACTTGGATTCCACCATTGATTCAGACAGCAGCTCTAGCTCCTCAGGGAGAAGGAGCAGACTGATGGCCTCAGGGAGTATGCCAGAAGGCAGCAAGATTGGCAGGTTTGGAGGGCTGCCTTCTGGTGTAGGCCTGGAGCTGTTGAGTAGGCTCATTGTTGGAACTCCTGGCCTAGATGGTCCCAGAACTTGCCTGGTCCTCTGGGGACCCGGGAGCAGGTCATACTGATGCCAGAACCTTCCAGGGGGCAGAGTGGGAATAAAGGGTATGGGGAGGGGTTCTCCAAGGACCGAGGTGGTTGTGGTACTGCTGGGACCTGTGGAACTTGAGATTGTATTTGGGAATGTGCTTAGGCTCTCAGGAAGTGGGGGCCTTTGTCTGTCAGGTCTAGGAGGTAGTGGGGTTTGAGGCATATGGGGGTTTGGGGTCTCAGGCTTGGAAAGTGATATGCTTGTGGAAATTTGGTGTGGTGGGGCACTCGGTTTAAGAGATAATGAGATTTTAGGGGTCTTGGACAAGAGGATTCCAGGCCCCGGGTGTGGCATGTTGTTTCGGGTCTTGGGAGCAAGAACCCTAGGTCTGGTGTGTGGTGGGTACTTGGGAACCTGAAGTGTAGAGACTCCAGGTCTTGACTGTGGCAGGCCTTTAGGTGACTGTGATGTGAGCGCCCCAAGTTGGGGGTGCGATGGAGCACCAGGTTTGGAATGCAGTGGAGTAACACATTTCACAGTGTCAGCTTTGGGCGAGGCTGGGATGCCAGGTTTCACAGGTGGGACTTGTGTCCTGGAGTTCATGGGTAATATATCAGGATTCTGGTGTGATAGAAAGCTGGGCTTCAGAGGCAACAGAGTACCAGAATTTGAGGGCACAAGAATGGCAGGTTTTGTCCTGAGAGTTGGCTGGGCCAACGTGCCAGAATCCTGTTGTGCTGGAATTTTGGCCTTTGGGTATGTGGGCGTCGACAGGGTATGAGGGCTCTCTCCCAATGGCTCCAACTCTTTGGAACTTAGCATCTGCTTGGTAGAGGCAGTAGTAGTTGAGGATAAGTAGAACTTTGGTTTCACAAGCCTTGATTTGGGGGAGATGACCTTGGGCACCAAGGCTGGCTGAGCTGTGCTTACCCCTAGGCCATGCCTGCTGCTGGATGAGGGCATGATGGTGTCTGGCCCAGCAGAGGTGGAAGTCTGTCTCCTGGTCTCCTCACTGGCCTCTTTGGGTTGCATCATGACCAGTGAAGTCAAAGGTGTGACAAAGTTGTATTCAAGGGACAGGTTGAGGACTTTGGCAGCCAGCAGGTGGCGAGTGGTCGTGTCACGAGCTTGGAAGCGTGCATCCAGCAGCTCTCCAATGGTGACATAGGCCCAGAGGCGGCGGATGAAGTGGGCCACATTGGGGGCTGGCTCCCCTGGGCAACCAAAGGCCTTCTGGCTGTTGTTGGTGGCCCCTTCACTGTGGTGGACCACAAGAAGCTGATCCTTGGGGCCACGGGCTGCCAGGTGGATGCCCAGTTCCTGTTTGCCTGGCTGCACCCGTCCTGCCACCACCAGCTCAGAGCCACCAAAGTAGTTGGGGAAAACGGCCCAAGGGGAGGCCCCAACCAAGCCACCCAGGTAGTTCAGATGCACATCTGCCAGCAGAGGCATGGAGATCTCCTCATAGAGGCCCTTCAGCTGTAGGGCTGCATCAGTGTCCTCATATATGCGCCGGGCTATTCCCTGGTTTTCCAGGGACAGGCGGCGCAGCAGTGTAAAGTCAGCATCATCCCCAAAGGCCAAGCTGAAAAGGGATACCCTGTGGCCTAGCGCCTGATGGACATTGGAGAGGATCACACTGGGGGTCGTCACTCCGGCTGTGGGCTCCCCATCCGTCAGGAAGATGATAAGAGGGATCCTCCCCACACTGGGGCCTCTCCCAGGCTCCTGGTTGCTATGGTTCAGCACTGAAGCAGCTGCCAGCAGAGCTGAGTTGATGTCTGTCCCTAATTGGGGAATAGATTGTGAGACCATCTTCTCTGGTCACTTCTACCCCCATTGCAGACACACTGGGCACCTCACCAACCTCCCAGGCTCACAGCTCCTTATCTTTGCTCAGGCTGTATCCACTGTTTCTCCTTCCCAACTTCTCCACTCCCACCCAGACTTGCTGAGATCTGACATTGGGGCCCACGTGTCCTTGGCTTTTATCACTCTCTGTCTCACACTGTTCTTTGTCTGTTTCCTTGGTGGTGCAGGGTTGAAGGGGGAGATGTCTCATTCCTGAGCCAGACTGGCAGGCTCCCAAGGCTAGCACCCCCACCCGCCAACCTTCTTGCTACAGGGGAAGAAAGGACAGGGTTGATAGGAGGCAGTGGGTAGAGGAGACTTCAGTAGTTGTCAGAGACGATTGCTTAAAAGCTAGAATCAGGGCAGCAGCTTCCTCAAATACTTGGAAATAAATATCTAGATTATTGATTTAAGGAAAGTTTAGCAAATTCTTTCAAGTGTTTGCTTTAAAGAAGAGGAAACTGAGGCCAAAAAGAAATGTGCCCTAAGATACATGGAGAATCAGCTGTGCTCTTTCTACAAGGAAAGGGTGATGGGAGAACACAGAGGACAAAGGACCATATTTGTGTGAAATGTGGTCTTGATATTTCAGGCACTGTGAGAGTTGAGGAGGATGGGGGAATGAAGAGAGGGTTTCAGGAATTTCCCATATCACCACAGCCTGCCCATTTGGGTGGGTAGATCTAACACTTACAGCCATTGGCTTCCATGCAATGCAGGTAGTCCTTGGCACTGTGGACATTCTGGATGGTGGCCTGGATTGAACCTCCAGCTTTCCAAACATTAACTGTGTCAGAAAAGGAGATGATGTTGAAGTAGTCATTGGCTTGAAGGTCACTGAGGATCACATTCATGGCCATTTTAGTCTGTGGGATATGGATGAAATGAAGAGAATGGGACAAGACTTGAGGTCTATGAGATGGAAAGGCTTTTTCTACACAAGGCATCAACATCTAAATGTTATATGGTTTTAAGACTCTGACTGCAGGACTCTGTGAATCTAGGATTCTCAGGTGAAAAGACTCTATGGGTTCCAAGGCATAGAACTGCACTGTTTAATATGGGAGCTAATAGTCACATGTAGCTACTTACATTTGAATATAAACTAGCTAAAATTAAAGAAAAATTCAAACATTTAATTCTTTACTTGCAGTAGCCACATTTCAAGTGTTCAATAGCCACATGTTGCCAGTGGCTACTATATTAGATAGCACAGAATTTTAGATCATTTCCATCATCACGAAAGTCATATTGGACACTGGTCATCTAAAAGGTTCAAGCTCCATGTTTTTAGAGCTCTAGGATTCATTTGCTATATGGTTCCTGGGCTCCATGACCCGGGATTCAATGATATTTAGGACCTTTATGATCCCAGGTCTTTTTTTTTTATTATTATACTTTAAGTTCTAGGGTACATGTACACAACGTGCAGGTTTGTTACATATGTATACATGTGCCATGTTGGTGTGCTGCACCCATTAACTCATCATTTACATTAGGTATATCTCCTGATGCTATCCTTCCCCCCTCCCCCTATGCTACAACAGGCTCCAGTGTGTGATGTTCCCCTTCCTGTGTCCAAGTGTTTTCATTGTTCAATTCCCACCTATGAGTGAGAACATGCGGTGTTTGTTTTTTTGTCCTTGAGATAGTTTGCTGAGAATGATGGTTTCCAGCTTCATCCATGTCCCTACAAAGGACATGAACTCATCAATTTTTATGGCTGCATAGTATTCCATAGTGTATATGTGCCACATTTTCTTAATTCAGTCTATCATTGTTGGACATTTGGGTTGGTTCCAAGTCTTTGCTATTGTGAATAGTGCCGCAATAAACATACATGTGCATGGGACTTCATAGCAGCATGATTTATAATCCTTTGGGTATATACCCAGTAATGGGATGGCTGGGTCAAATGGTATTTCTAGTTCTAGATCCTTGAGGAATCGCCACACTGACTTCCACAAGGGTTGAACTAGTTTCCAGTCCCACCAACAGTGTAAAAGTGTTCCTATTTCTCCACATCCTCTCCAGCACCTGTTGTTTCCTGACTTTTTGATGGTCGTCATTCTAACTGGTGTGAGATGGTATCTCATTGTGATTTTGATTTGCATTTCTCTGATGGCCAGTGATGATGAGCATTTTTTCATATGTCTGTTGGCTGTATAAATGTCTTCTTTTGAGAAGTGTCTGTTCATATCCTTCACCCACTTGTTGATGGGGTTGTTCATTTTTTTCTTGTAAATTTGTTTGAGTTCTTTGTAGATTCTGGATATTAGCCCTTTGTCAGATGAATAGATTGCAAAAATTTTCTCCCATTCTGTAGGTTGCCTGTTCACTCTGATGGTAGTTTCTTTTGCTGTGCAGGAAGCTCTTTAGTTTAATTAGATCCCATTTGTCAATTTTGGCTTTGGTTGCCATTGCTTTTGGTGTTTTAGACATGAAGTCCTTGCCCATGCCTAAGTCCTGAATGGTATTGCCTAGGTTTTCTTCTAGTGTTTTTATGGTTTTAGGTCTAACATTTAAGTCTTTCATCCATCTTGAATTAATTTTTGTATAAGGTGTAAGGAAGGGATCCAGTTTCAGCTTTCTACATATGGCTAGCCAGTTTTCCCAGCACCATTTATTAAATAGAGAATCCTTTCCCCATTTCTTGTTTTTGTCAGGTTTGTCAAAGATCAGATGGTTGCAGATGTGTGGTATTATTTCTGAGGGCTCTGTTGTGTTCCATTGGTCTATATCTCTGTTTTGGTACCAGTACCATGCTGTTTTGGTTACTGTAGCCTTGTAGTGTAGTTTGATGTCAGGTAGCGTGATGTCTCCAGCTTTGTTCTTTTGGCTTAAGATTGAATTGGCAATGTGGGCTCTTTTTTGGTTCCATATGAACTTTAAAGTAGTTTTTTCCAATTCTGTGAAAAAAGTCCTTGGCAGCTTGATGGGGATGGCATTGAATCTGTAAATTACTTTGGGCAGTATGGCCATTTTCACGATATTGATTCTTCCTATCCATGAGCATGGAATGTTCTTCCATTTGTTTGTGTCCTCTCTTATTTCATTGAGCAGTGGTTTGTAGTTCTCCTTGAAGAGGTCCTTCACATCCCTTGTAAGTTGGATTCCTAGGTATTTTATTCTCTTTGAAGCAATTGTGAATGGGAGTTCACTCATGATTTGGCTCTCTGTTTGTCTGTTATTGGAGGATAAGAATGCTTGTGATTTTTGCACATTGATTTTGTATCCTGAGACTTTGCTGAAGTTGCTTATCAGCTTAAGGAGATTTTGGGCTGAGGCAATGGGGTTTTCTAGATATACAATCATGTCATCTGCAAACAGGATCCCAGGTCTTTATAGCTGCCTTTCAATGACTTTGCATGCTTTGGTTCTGCTGTAATCTGCTCTTCTGCCTCACCCTCCATTTCTTCCAGGCTAGTCTCACCAGCCCCTAGAAAACTCAGGTTCCAGTTTAACTCCATAAACCTTGCTCTTTTGTGCTCTTTAGATAGCATACTCTCCAACTTCCCTTTATTTATTCACATCTTTACTGTTCTTTCAGTTGCTCCTCCTCTGGAAAGTTCTTGCTTAAGTTGCCAACCCTGACCCCTGCCCTTCTCACTTAGATATTCCCTGTCCCAGTCTGTTAACTGACTGTTTTACATGAAATATTTTTACTTTCTATCCAAATATTGAACCTTTTGAGAGAAGGGCTTATAATGCTGCTGCTTCTTGTCTCCCTTCTCCATGGCAATACTAGCATAGGGCTAGGCCCATAGGAGGTTCAGGGAATAGAGTGTATAGGATCTACTATTAGGTATCATTTACAAGACACTTGCTATGTTCCAGGCACTGTGCTAAACCCTTTCGATGCATCAGCTCACTTAATTATCACAGCAACACAATGAAGAAGGTACTAATAGTATCCTCATTTTACAGGTGATGACACTGAGACTCAGAGAGGTGGGTACTTGCTTAAGGTCACACAGCTAGTCATTGATGGACAAGGGATTCAAATCCACATTTGGGAGGTTTTAAATCCAGTGACCCTAAGCACAATATTATGCTTTCAATCCTTTATATAGATATAGATTTCAGAGACCACAGGAAGGACACTTGAGACCCACCTTTCTCTATACCTTAAACTGATAGGAAATATCTTGAATGCTTCTAAGTGGATTAGAGTCTTTCCTGCCATAGGGAGAGCTCTGGGGATAGGTCGTATATTCTGGGAGAGGGAGCTAAGCACCATACTCTTGTTTCCATTGAGAGGGAAGAGACTTAATAGGATTGCCTTTCCTGAGAAGAGCAGTAGAAAAGTGAGAGCCTATGAGGTCCTAGAAGTCAGAACCTCTTGTTGACCAGGAATAGACTGTTTGTAGAAGTGTGCTGTTTAATCTCCAATTACTTTGAGATTTCCCAGCTATCTTTCTGTAATTGAATTCTAGTTTAATTCCATTTGATTTGAGAGCATACTTGGTATGATTTATATTATTTTAAATTTGTTAAGGTATGTTTTAAGGCCAAGGATATGGTCCATCTTGGTAAATGTTCCATGTGAGCTTGAGAAGAATGTGTAATGTTGTGGAATAAAGTATTCTAGAAATGTCAATTCCATCCAGTTAATTGATGGTGCTGTTCAGTTCAACAATGTCCTTACTGATTTTCTGCCTGCTGAATCTGTCAATTACTGATAAAGGGATGATGAAGTCTCTAATTATAATAGTGGATTCATGTATTTTTACCTTCCAGTTTCATCAGTTTTTACTTCATATATTTTGGTATGTTGTTGTTCATTGCATGCACGTTAAGGATTGTCTGTCTTCTTGGAGAATTTCCCCTTCACCATTACATTTGTTTTATTGTTATATCATATAATGCAACTATTTATTGCTGAAAATTTCCTTGCTTTGAAGTCTATTTTGTCCAAAACTAATACAGCTACCCCAGCCAGCTTTCTTTAATTTGTGTTAGCATGGTATATCTTTCTCTATCCCTTTGCTTTTGATTTATCTGCATCTTTATATTTAAAGTGGTTTTCTTATAAACAACCTACAATTGGGTCTTATTTTATTATCCACACTGAGAATCTCTGTCTTTTAATTGGTATATTTAAACCATTTATGATTATAGTCGTTACTGACATAGTTGGATTAATATTTGCCATAGTTGTAAATATTTTCTATTCTTTTAAAATTCTTTATTCTTATGTCTTCCACTTATTTTGTGGCTTCTCTAGTTTTAATTGGGCATTTTACATGATCCCGTTTTATTTTATCTCTTAGCATATGCATTAGACTTAAAAAATTTTAGCAGTTCCCCTAGAGTTTGCAGTATACATTTACAACCAATCCAAATCCACTTTCAAATAACACTATACAGCTTTATGCATAGTGCAAGTACCTTGCAACAGAGTATTCCCAATTATTCCCTCCCATCCTATACAATATTACTCTCGTTAATTTCACTTATTCCTAAGCTACATTCACTAAATACATTGTTATTTTGAAAAAATATTATCTGTTACGTCAGTTAATAAGAAAACTATTTTATTTTGCCTTCATTTATTCCTTCTCCAACACTTTTCCTTTCTTTATGTAGATCCAAGTATCTGAGATATACCATTTTCTTCCTCTATGTAGAACTTCTTTCAACATTTCTTGCAAAGCAGGTTTATTGGACAATTCCCAAAATTTTTGTTTGTTTGAGAAAGTCTTTATTTTTTTTTCACTTTGGAAGAATAATTTTGATGTATACAGAATTCTAGGCTGGTGGGCTTTTTCCTTTAACACTTGTAATATTTCACTCCACTTTCTTCTTGCTCCCATGGTTTCTGAAGAAAAATCTGATATAGTTTATATCCTTGCTCCTCTATAGGTAAGGTACATTTTCCTCTGGCTTTTTAAAAGATTTTTCTGCTGTCTGAATATGATATGCCTAGGTGTAGATTGTTTAGTATTTATCCTGCTTTGTGTTCTCCTAAGCTTCTTGGACCTGAGGTTTGGTGTGCATAATTTATTTTGGAAAATTTGTGTCTATTATTACTTCAAGTATTTCTTCTGTTCCTTTCTCTCTTTCTTCTCCTTCTATTATTTCCATGATGCATATCTAACACTTTTAAAATTATTCCACAATTCTTGGATATTCTAGGGTGTTTCTTAAAATTCTTTTTATTTTTGTTTTTTAGCTTCAGGAATTTCTATGAACGTATCTTCAAGCTCATTGGTTCTTTACCCAACTATGTCCAGTCTACTGATGAGTGAATCAAAGGGATTCTTCATTCCTGTTACAGTATTTCTGATATCCAGCATTTCCTTTTTATTTTCCTAGGGTTTTCATGTCTCTGCTTACATTACCATGTGTTGTCCTTATATGTGGTGCACTCTATCCATTAGTGCCCATAGCATATTAATCATGGGTTTTAAAATTCTTGGTTTGACCCATTAAAAAATTGGCAAAGGACATGAACAGATACTTCTGAAAAGAAGACATACATGTGGACAACAAGCATATGAAAAAAATGCTTAACATCACTGATCATTAGAGAAATGGAAATCAAAACCACAATGAGATACCATCTCACACCAGTCAGAATGGCTATTATTAAATAGTTAAAAAACAACAACAACAACAGATGCTGGCAAGGTTGTGGAGAAAAGGGAATGCTTATACACTGTTGGTGGGAGTGTAAATTAGTACAACCATTGTGGAAGACAGTGTGGCAATTCCTCAAAGATCTAAAAACAGAAATACCATTTGACCCAGCAAACCCATTACTGGGTATATACCCAAAGGAATGTAAGTCATTCTACCATAAAGACACATGCACATGTATGTTCACTGCAGCACAATTCACAATAGCAAAGACATGGAATCAACCTAAATGCCCATCAATAGTAGACTGGATAAAGAAAATGTGGTACATATACACCATGAAATACTATGCAGCCATAAAAAAGAATGAAATCCTGTCCTTTGCAGGAACAGGGATGGGAACTGGAGGCAATCATCCTAAGTGAATTAATGCAAGAGCAGAAAACCAATGCTACATATTCTCACTTATCAGTGGGAGCTAAACATTGAACACACATGTACACAAAGAAGGGGACAAGAGACACTGGAGCCTACTTGAGGGTGGAAGGTCGGAGAAGGGTGAAGATTGAAAAATGATGTATTACATACTGTGCTTATTACCTGGGTGACAAAATAATCTGTACACCAAACACCTGCAATACTAAATTTACCCATGTAACAAACCTGCTCATGTATCCACTGAACCGAAAATAAAAATTGGAAAAAAATATTTCAATCAAAAGTAAAATTGTTTGGTAATTTCAACATATTTGACATATTGAAGTCTGGGTGTGATGTTTGTTTACTCTCTTCAGGCAGTGTTTTTCTCCTTTTAGCATGCCTTCTCATTTTAGGTTGAAAGCCAGACATGATGTATCAGGTAAAAGGAAATAAACTAAACGGCATTTAGTGTGGGGTTTTAAGTTTATCTGGCTATGAGTTAGGTAATGTTTCCTGTTTGGAGCAGTTTTAGTTGTCAGAGGCTAAAACTACTACTTTTTTTTTTGACAGGATCTTGCTCTGTTGCCCCAGCCTGAGAGCAGTGGTGTGATCTTGGCTCACCGCAAGCTCCACTCGCTGGGCTCAAGCCATTTTCCAAATGCAGCCTCCTGAGTAGCTGGGACTACAGGTGCGCACCACCACACCTGGCTAATTTTTGTATTTTTAGTAGAGACAGGGTTTTGCTATGTTGCCTAGGCTGGTCTCAAACTTCTGGGCTTAAGTGATCCGCTTACCTCAGCTTCCCTTCTAGTGTCCGTATTTTTGTTGCTTCTGTTGTCTTTGGTTTTCCCTAAGAACATTTTCTTAAATAGGGTTTGGGCTTGTAGTTCTATCAGCTGTAACTTTCCATTATTGCCGAGGAGCCCAGTTGATGTGGTGATAATGTGTGGAGTGAGAGGAAGCATTCTATACTCTTATGAGGAGGTCTCAGTCTTTTAGTGAATTGGTGTCCCTGAGATAGAAACTTCACAAGGACTTCTGAGATTTTACCCCTCCTCAGTGAGACAAGAAGGCTAGAAAGGGCTGGATTTGGGGAGATCCCTCCCCCTACACTGGGGCTGGGGAGCTGGCTTGGGGTACTACCCATTTTTCCCCAGGTTGCTCAACTCTGGTAAAACAAACTCAGCCTTAGGTCCCAAGGGCTCTGTGATCGAAAGATTAAGGAGCAAAGCTATACAATTGCAAGACACTGGTACAAAAAGCTCCAGGGTATTATGGTATGAAATGCCGCCTGCAGAACTTTATGGATTCAGGGGCTAAAGTCAAAGCCCACTTGGTCTACGGCCTCAGAACTCTGACCCATGGGCACAGTGGTAGAAGTGCAACAAGATTAAAATCGATATGGCTCCTGACTCTATGGTTTCTAATTCTATAATGCTAGTACTCTATACTATTAGGCCTTTAAAGTAAAAAAAAATAATAATAACAAAGACCCAAAACCTTGTGGCCTCAGGAAGACTCAGAGTCTTTCTGACCTAAGGTTTTCTTGCTTCTGGATTCTAGGATCCCAGGGTGCTCTAGCTTGAGGGTCCTATATGACCCTGGGCTTTTGTGGCTGAGGGTCTCAATGGTTTCACAGTGACCAATGTGTCAATGTTCTTAGGACTCTGTGGCTCCAGGTCCACAGGCTCCTGTTACGTAAGATACAAGGACCCTAGGGTAGGCCCAAGCCTGTAAGACTCAAGGGTCATGGGATGGTGGAATCTCTTCTCCCAGGGCCCCATTGTTACCATGCTCTCTGCTTTCTGGGTCTTCTGATACTAGGACTAAGAAAGGTTTCCAGGATCCTTGTTACCTGTTCCATCTTGGTACCAAACATGGAGCCGCTTACGTCAATAACAAAAACCACATTCTTCTCCATAGGTGGAAGGCCTCTAGGGGCAAAGTAGTGAATGAAATAGTCATCGTAAATCTGGACAAAAAAAAAAAAAAAAGTAAAACCAAGAAGGACAGTGAAAGCCAATCTAAATCAGGTCCTCTCTTATTTTCCTGCATAACACTGTGCTTTGTTCCCCAGGACTTCTCACTGTTTCTAAACAGGCATGCGTGTGACTGTTTGCTCACTGTCCATCTCCTTCACCAGAACCGTGTCTCAGCTATTCAGACCTTCATCCCGGGGCCTGCCCCAGAGCTGTGGAGGGAATGAGACTGGCTTGTAGCCCAGGAATCCAAGTATCAGGATCTCTGTAATATATGAGTTCCTGTCTGTGAGAGAATTGGGCTTGCACAGCCTTGAGGGTCCCTAGGGATATTTTGCCTGGGCTGCAGGAACTCCAAGTATTGTTTTAACCTCCCTGTATAGAGTGAGCCTGGGGCCCAGCTCTTTGCTGCCAGGGGCTGGGAGTTACAGGGCCTCCCTCTCGTCCTAAAACCTCCTTTCTGCTGTTGCTGGGCAGAGCAGGGAGAGGAGGAGGGAACCTAAGCAGAGTGAGCTGTTTATTCAGAGGGGATTGGTTACACCAGGTACAGATGCCTTGGGCTGTCCTGGATGTGATTGGCTGCTGACTCCCCTCCCCCACTCCATTCCTCCCTCTGCAGAGCCTCTGGGCTGGGACAGCTGAGGGAAGGGGAGGGAAGGGGAGGGGAGGGGAGGGGGGCTGGGAGGGCCCCTCAGGACCAGTCTCAGCTCAGCTCAGCTCAGGGATGTCTGCGCTGGCTGAGGGTCTGTGCTACCCTGAAGCTGACGCAGGCTCTGCCCAGGGCCACAGGCTTTTGCTCCTCTCTGCCCTTCAGGCACTCTCTGACCATTAGGCTGTACACTACCTCTTCCCTCTCAAGAGGAAAGAGGAGATGGGAAGACATCTGCTCTTCCCCCTCCACCCCAGCCTTTGAATTAATTCACATGTGCAATTGCAGCCTCTGTCTCTGCTAATCCTGGCACTCTGGTACAGTTCAAAAAGGCCTGTGTCACCCACACTACAACTGCCCAAGCCAACAGCAGAACCCAGTCACCTCCCATACCTGGGCCGGTGAGCGCTCCTGGGAAAATCATGCCTACCTTTCCCCGATCCCATGCCCACCAGGGCCCCCACTTCCTATCACATAACTCAAGGGCAGGACCTTGCTCACTAACCTCTCCCAGTCACTTTAGCAGTCATTCCATCCTACCCACCTGACTCGGGAAGAGAATTAAGAGCATGGAGACAGGGACACTTTGACTGCCCACCCCACCCTTCTACAGGGTCCACATCACCATACACCTCCTCCCTCAGCCTAAGGAAAGGAGGTCCTGCCTTGGACCCCATGCACTCCAAGTGCCCAGCCCCTCCAGTACTCCTCAGGTCCCCTCTCTCCAACCCCATTTAACATGTACCCCACTGGGTCTTCTTGAAATATAGAATTTTTTTGTCTTTTCCATGCACTAAGACTAGCTCTTGTCCCCAGTCCACTCCCAAACTTCTCTCTAGCCTCTTTTTTCCCTGAAGTATCACAGGCTGAGAAAGTGGGCACCTTCAATGGGCTTAAATGCAGATCACTCCTGGGGACCACCACAGACTGGCTACCATGCCCACCCCGCATAGACACTTCCCTCACTAAAGGCAACCGTGACTAGCTTGCCTCCAAACTCAATGGCTGGAAGAGGGGTGAAGCAAGATGGTGGAATAAAAGCTCCACCGATTGTCATCCCCCTAGGAAGGACACCAATTTAACAACCATCTACACACAAATAAGCACCTTCAAAAGAACCAAAAGCTCAGTACCTGGTTTTAACTTCCTATCAATGAAAGAGGCACTGAAGTGGTAGAAAGAACAGTCTTGAATTGCCAACACCATGCCTACCCCACCCTCCACCTCTGCCCCCAGCAGAGGAGGCACGGTGTGCAAGAGCATTTCTGTGTGTTGGGGGAGGGAGAGTGCAGCTATTGTGAGGCATTGACCTCAGTGTTGCCCTCTTAGAGCAGTAAAAAAAAAAAAACTGAACCAAACTCGGCTGATGCCTGCATATGGAGGGAGCATTCAAAACGGCCCTAGCTACACGTGAATTACCCATGTCAGCAGTTGGCACTTGAGTTCCTGCAAGCCTCACCACCATGGACTAAAGTGGTCTAGGGCTCTAAATAAACTTGAAAGACAGCCTAGACACAAGGACTGCAACTCCTAGTAGGGGCCTAGTGCTGAACTAGGCCCAGAGACAGTGGACTTAGGGGGCACACAACCTACCGAGACAGCAGCTAGGGCAGCTAAGTGAGTGCTAGCATCACCTCTCCTCTAACCCCAGGCTCCACAGCTTGTGTCTCCAAAAGAGACCCCTTCATTCTTCTTGAAGACAGGAGAGGGAAGAGTAGAAAAGACTTTGTCTTGGATCTTGTATACCAGCTCAGCTGCAGCAGGATAGGGCACCAGTAAGAGTCGTGAGACCCCCTTTCCAGGCCCTAACTCCCAAACCACATTTCTAGACACACCCTGGGCCAGAAGGAAACCTGCTGCCTTGAAGGGAAGGACCCAGTTCTGGCTGCATTCTTCACCTGCTAAATGAAGAGCCCTTGGGCCCTGAATAACCAGCAATAATGCCCAGGTACTACACTGAGGGCCTTGGGTGAGACTCTGAGACTTGCTGGCTTTAGGTGATGCACATTCCAAGCTGTGGTGGCTATTGGGAGAGAGTGCTTATGTTTTACAAAAGCAGAGGAGAAAGTAAATTGGACATTGTCTTGAAGCTTAAGTACCAGCTTGGCCACAAGGGTGTAGAGCACCAAGCAGGCTCTTGAGGTCCTAGATTCTAGGCATGGGCTCTTGGATGGCCTAGAATCCAACTTCTGGGCCTGCCCTAGGCCAGAGAAGAGCCTACTGCCCTGAAAGGTGAGGCTAAGGATAGGCAGCATATACCACAAGCTGACTAAAGAAACTTTGGGCCTTAAGGGAAAATCGGTGGTTGCCTGTCAGTACTCCTTGTGAGCCTGTGGTGGCAGTGGCCATGAGGTGAGGCTCTTCTGCCTTTGAAAAGGGAAAGGAAGAGTGAGAAGAAGTGTATTTTGTGGTTTGACTGCCAGTTTGCCAGCAGGACAATAGAACACCAGGTAGAATTTCTAAGGAGTTTGACTCTAGTCTCTGGCTCCTGGATGGCACCTTTGGATCCACCTAGGGCCTGAAGGAACTCACTATCCCAAAGTGAAGGACACAGGCCTGGTTGTTTTTGACACTTTCTGATTGTACAGCCCCAGGGTCTTGAGTGAACATAGGCGGAAGCCAGGACATGGTTACAGCAGGCCTTGGGTGAGACCCAGTACTGCGCTGGCTTCAAGTCTGACCCAACACAGTCGTAGGTGGTGGCCACAGGAGTGCTTGTGTCAATACACCCCCTGCTTCAGGTGGCTCACAACAGAGAGAGAGAGAGAGAGACTCTGTTTGGAAGAAAGTAAGGAAAGTGAATTAGTCTGCCTGGTAATGGAAAGAATTCTCCCAGATATTGTCCAAGACCATCAAGACAATACTTCTATGAGTCTGCAAGAACCACAGCATTACAAGGCTTGGGGTGCCCCCTAAAGCAGATGCAGCTTAGATCACAACATGTATGTACATTTGAATATCTGGAAAGCCTTCGCAAGAAGGACAGGTACAAGCAAGCTCAGACTGTGAAGACTATAATAAATACTTAACTCTTCAATGCCCAGACATAGAAGAACATCTAAAAGTATCAAGACAATCCAGGAAAATACATGACATTACCAAATAAACTAAATAAGTCACCAGGGACCAATTCTGAAGAAATAGAGATATGTGACCTTTCAGACAGAGAATTCAAAATAGCTGTGTTGAGGAAACTCAAAGAAATTTGAGATAACACAGAGAAGGCATTCAGAATTCTATCAGATGAAAATAACAGAGATTGCAATGAGATTGCAATAATTTAAAAGAATCAAGCAGAAATTCTGGAAAATGCAATTGACATACTGAAGAATGTACCAGAGTCTTTTTTTTTTTTTTTGACAGAGTCTCCCTCTGTCACCCAGGCTGAAGTGCAGTGGCACGATGTTGGCTCACTGCAACCTCTGCCTCCTGGGTTCAAGCGATTCTCCTGCCTCAGCCTCCTGAGTAGCTGGGATTACAGGCATGTGCCACCATGCCCGGCTAATTTTTGTATTTTTAGTAGAGACAAGGTTTCACTATGTTGTCCAGGCTGGTTTCAAAGTCCTGACTTCAAGTGATCCACCCGTCTCAGCATCCCAGAGTGCTGGGTTTAAAGGCATGAGCCACTGCACCCGGCCTGCACCTGAGTTTTTTAAAAGCAGAATTGTTCAAGCAGAAAAAACAATTAGTGAATTACAAGACAGGCTATTTGAAAATAAACAGTCAGAGGAGACAAAAGAAAAAAGAATAAGAAGCAATGAAGCATGCCTACATGATCCAGAAAATAGCCACAGATAGGCAAATCTAAGAGTTAGTGGCCCTAATGAGGAGATAGAGAAAGAGATAGGGGTAGAAAGTTTATTCAGGGGGAGAATAACAGAGAACTTTCCAACCCAAGAGAAAGATATCAATGTCCAGATACAAGAAGCTGCCAGAACACCAAGCAGATTTTACCCAAAAAAGACTACTTTGAGGAATTTTATAATCAAACTCCCAAAGGTCAAGGATAAAGAAAGGATCCTAAAAGCAGCAAGAGAAGAGAAACAAATAACAGACAATACATCTCCAATATTTCTGTCAGCAGACTTTTCAGTGGAAACCTTTAAGGCTGAGAGGGTGTCATGACATATTTAAAATGCTGAAGGAAAAAACTACTTTTACCCTAGAATAGTATATCTGGAGAAAATATCCCTCAAACGTGAAAGAGAAATAAAGAGTTTCCCAGACAAAAAAGAGCTGAGGGATTTCATCATTGCCAGACCTGTCCTACAAGAAATGCTAAAGGGAGTACTTGAATCAGACAGTAAAGGATGTTAGTGAGCAATGAATAATCACCTGAAGGTACAAAACTTACCGGTAATAGTAAGTACACAGAAAAACACAAAATATTATAACACTGTAACAGTGGTGTATAAACCACTCTCATGCTTAAGTAGAAATACTAAATGATGACCTAATCAAAAGTACTAACTAAACAACTTTTCAAGACATAGTACAAGAAGTTACAAATAGAAACAACAAAGACATAAAAAGCAAGAGGATGAAGTTAAGGCATAGAGTTTTTATTAGTTTTCTTTCTGTTTGTTAGTGCAAACAGTGTTAAGTTGTTATCAGCTTAAAATAATGATTAATAAGATAGTATTTACAGGCCTCATGGTAACCTCAAAACAAAAAACATACAACAGATACACAGAAAATAAAAAAAGTAAGAAACTAAATCATATTACCAAAGAAATAATCTTGCTAAAAGGAAGACAGGAAGAAAAAAAAAAGAAGGACGAGCAGACCACAAAAAATAGGAAAACCAATAACAAAATGGCAGAAGTCCTTACTTGTCAATAATCTCATCGAATGTAAATGGGCTTAACTCTCCAATTAAAAAACATAGAGTGGCTGAATGGATTAAAAAAAAATAAGACCCACTGATCTGTTGCCTATAAGAAAAACATTTCATCTATAAGACACACATAGACTACAGATAAAGAGATGGAAGATGATATTCCATGCCAGTGGAAACAAACAAACAAAAAAGATGAGGAGGAGCCATACAGAGACAAAATCTATAAGAAGAGACAAAGAAGGTAGCAATATAATGATAAAGGGGTCGATTTGGCAAGAGGATATAACAATTGTGAAAATATATGTGCCCAACACTGGAGAACCAAGATAGATAAAGTAAATATTATTAGAGCTAAAGGGAGAGATAGACTCCAACATGATAATCGCTGGAGTCCTCAAGACCCCACATTTGGCACTGGACATCTTCCAGGCAGAAAATCGACAAGGAAACATCAGACTTAATCTGCACTATAGATCAGAAACCTTAGATATTTACAGAACATTTCATCCAATGGCTGCAGAATATGCATTCTTTTCTTCAGCACATGGTTCATTCTCAAAGATAGACCATATATCAGGTCACAAAGCAAGACTCAAAATTCAAAACAATTGAAATACCATCAAGCATCTTCTCTGACCACAATGGAATAACACTAGAAATCAGTAACAAAAGGAACTTTGGAAGATATAGAAATACATGGAAATTAAACAACATGCTCCTGAATGAATAGTGGGTCAATGAAGAAATTCAGAAAGAAATTGAAAAATTTCTCGAAACAGATGACAGTGTAAAGACAACATACCAAAACCTACGAGATACAGCAAAAGCAGTTCTCAGAGGGAACTTTATAGCTGTAAGTGCCTACATCAAATAAGAAGAAAAATGTAAACAACATAATGATGCATCTTAAGGAACTAGAAAAGCAAGAGCAAACCAAACCCTAAATTAGTAGAAGGAAACAAATAATAAAGATTAGAGCACAAGTAAAGAAATTGAAATGATGAAAACAATAAAAAGATCAAGGAAACAAAAAGAGTTTTTTTTTAAGTTTAACAAAATTGACAAACCTTTTCCCAGACTAGTTAAAAAAAGAGAAGATCCAAATAAATAAAATCAGAGATGAGAAAGTAGACATTATGAAGTGATACTGCAGAAATTCAAAGGATCATTAATGCCTACTATGAGCAATTATATGCCAATAAGTTAGAAAATCTAGAAGAGGCTAGAGAACCCAGAAATAAGGCCACACACCTACAACTATCTGATTTTCAACAAACCTGACAAAAACAAGCAATGAGGAAAGAGTTTCCTATTCAGTAAATGGTGTTGGGATAACAGGCAAGCCATTTGCAGAAAAATGAAACTGGACCCCTTCCTCATACCATATACAAAAATTAACTCAAGATGGTTTAAAAACGTAAACGTAAAACCCAAAACTATAAAAACCCTGGAAGACAACCTAGGCAATAGCATTCTGGACATAGGAAAGGGCAAAGATTTCATGATGAAGACGCCAAAAGCAGTTGCAACAAAAGCAAAAATAGACAAGTGGGATCCAATTAAACTAAACAGCTTCTACATAGCAAAGAAAACCACCAACAGAGTGAACAGACATAAGAAAATGTTTGCAAACTATGCATCTGGCAAAGGTCTAATATGCAACATCTATAAGGAACTTAAACAAATTTACAAGAAAGAAAACAAGCAGCCACATTAAAAAGTAAGGAAAGGCATGAACAGACACTTCTCAAAAGAAGACATACATGCGGCTAACAACCATATGAAAAAAAGCTCAACATCTTTGATCATTAGAGAAACACAAATCAAAACCACAATGAGATACCATCTCACAACCAGTCAGAATGGCTACTATTAAAAAGTCCAAAAACAACAGATGCAGGCAAGATTGCAGAGAAAAAGGAATGCTTAAACACTGTTGGTGAGAGTATAAGTTGGTTCAACCACTATGGAAGACAGTGTTGCAATTCCTCAAAAACCTAAAATCAGAAATAGCATTTGACCCAGCAATCCCATTACTGGGTATATAATCAAAGGATTGTAAGTTTTTCTGTTATAAAGACACATGCATATGTATGTCCATTGCAGCACTATATACAATAGCAAAGACTTGGAATCAACCTAAATGTTCATCAATGATAGGCTGGATAAGAAAATATGGTACATATACACCATGAAATAGTATGCAACCATTCAAAACAATGAGATTATGTTTTTAACAGGAACAGAGAAGAAGCTGGAGGCCATTATCCTTAGCAAACTAACACAGGAACAGAAAACCAAATACTGCATGTCCTTAGTTATGAGTGGGAGCTAAATAATGAGAATACACGGACATATAGAGGGGAACAACACACACTGGGGCCTGTCAGAACACCCTCTGGAGGGTGGTAGGAGAGTGAGAATCAGGAAAAATAACTAATGGGGTTGGACACAGTGGCTCATGCCTGTAACCCCAGCACTTTCAGAAACTGAGGCGGGCAGCACTTTCAGAAACCTGAGGTCAGGAGTTCGAGATCAGCCTGACCAACATGGAGAAACCCCATCTCTACCAAAAATACAAAATTAGCAGGGTGGGGTGGTGCATTACTGTAATCCCAGCTACTCAAGAGGCTGAGGCAGGAGAATCGCTTGAACGCAGGAGACCGAGGTTGTGGTGAGCCGAGATTGCGCCATTGCACTCCAGCCTGGGCAACAAGAGTGAAACTCTGTCTCAAAATAATAATAATAATAATTAAATAAAAATAACTAATGGGTACTAGGCTTAATACTGGGGTGACAACATGGGGTGTCTGTAAAACAAACCCCCATGACCCACATTTACCTATATAACAAACCTGTATGTGTACCCTTGAACTTAAAAGTTAAATTAACAAAAAGAATGTCTAGAAGAAATGGACAAATTCCTAGACACATACAACCTAACCATGACTGAAGCATGAAGAAATTAAAACATGAACAGAATAATAACATGCAACAAGAGCAAAGCCATGATAAAAAGTCTCCCAGTAAAGAAAGGCCCAGGACCTGATGACTTCACCACTGAATTCTACCAAACGGTTAAAGAAGAACTAATACAAATCCTACTCAAATTATTACAAAAAATAGACGAGGATAGAATACTTCCAAACTCATTCTACATGGTCAGTATTGCCCTGATGCCAAAACGAGACAAAGACACATCAAAAAATGAAAACTATAGGCCAACGACTCTGATGAATATGGATGTGCATGTCCTCAACAAAATACTAACAAACAACTCAATAACACACTCAAAAGATCATCATGACCAAGTGGGATTTATCCCTGGGATGCAAGGATGGGTCAACATATGCAAAGCAATCAATGTGATACGTTATATCAACTGAATGAAGGACAGAAACCATATGATCATTTCAATCGGTGCTGAAAAAGCATTTAATAAAACTCAACATTTCTTCATGACAAAAACCTTCAAAACACTGGGGATAGAAGGAACATACCTCAATATAATAAACGCCATATATGGCAGACCCACAGCTAGTATCATACTGAATGGGGAAAAACTGAAAGCCTTTCCCCTAAGGACTGGAGCACGACACGGATGCTCACTTTCACCACTGTTATTCCACAATGTACTGGAAGGCCTACCTAGAGCAATCAGACAAGAGAAAGAAATAACGGGCATCTGAATTGGAAAGGAATAAGTCGAATTATCCTTGCTTGCAGATGATATGATCTTATACTTGGAAAACCCTAAAGATCCCACAAAATATATTAGAACTGATAAACGAATGCAGGAAAGTTGCAGGAAACAAAATCAACAAAATAAAATCAGTAGCATTTCTATATGCCAACAGTGAACAATCTGAAAAATAAAATTAAAAAGAAACCCCATTTATAATAGCCACAAACAAAATTAAATACTAGGAATTAACTTAACCAAAGAAGTGAAACATCTCTATAATGAAAAGTATAAAACACTGTTAAAGGAAATCGAAGAGGACACTAAAAAATGGAAAGATATTCCATGTTTATGGATTTGAAGAATCAATATTGTTAAAATGTCCATACTACCCAAAGCAATCTACAGATTCAAAGCAATCTCTATCAAAATCGCAATGACATTCTTCACAGACATTGAAAAAGCAATCCTAAAATCTAAATGGAACCAGAAAAGACCCAGAATAACCAAAGCTATCCTAAGCCAGAAGAACAAAACTGGAGGAATCACATTATCTGACTTCAAATTATACGGCAGAGCTATAGCAACAAAAACAGATTGGTACTGGGATAGAAACAGACACATAGACCAATGGAAAGGAATAGAGAACCCAGAAACAAATACACTAATCTATAGTGAACTGATTTTCAACACAGGTGCCAAGAACATACACTGGGGAAAGAACAGTCTCCTCAATAAATGGTGCTGGAAAAACTGGATATCCATATGCAGAATAATGAAACTAGACCTCTCTCTTACCATATACAAAAATCAAATCAAAATTGATTAAAGATTTCAATCTCAGACCTCAAACTATGATACTATTAATACTACAAGAAAACCTTGGGAAAATCTCCAGAGCATTGGTCTGAGCAAAAATTTCTTGAATAATGCCCGATAAGCACAAGCAACCATAGTAAAAGTGGACAAATGGGATCACATCAAGTTAAAAAGCTTCTACACTGCAAGGGAAATGATAAACAAAGTGAAGAGACAACCCACAGAATGGGACAAAACATTTGCAAACTACCCATTTCACAAGGGATTAATAACCAGAATATATAAGGAGCTCAAACAACTCCATGGGAAAAAAGTCTAAAAATCCAATCAAAAAGGGCAAAAGATTTGAATAGATATTTCTCAAAAGAAGACATACAAATGGCAAACAGACATATGAAAAGGTGCTCAACATCACTGATCATCAGAGAAGTGAAAGTCAAAAACTACAATGAGATATCATCTCACCTCAGCTAAAATGGCTTCTAACCCAGAGACAGGCAATAAGAAATGCTGGCGAGGATGTAGAGAAAAGGGACCCCCATACACTCTTGGTGGGAATGTAAATTAGTAGAACCATATGGAGAACAGTTTGGAGGCTCCTCAATAAACTAAAAATTAGAGCTTCATCATACAATCCGGCCATTCCACTTCTGGGTATATACCCAAAATAAAGAAAATCAGTGTATCCAAGAGATGTCTGTACCCTCCTTTTTCTTACAGTGCTGTTCACAATAGCCAAGACTTGGAAACAACCTAAGTGTTCATCAACAGATGAATGGATAAAGAAAATGTGGTACATATACACAATGGAGTACTATTTAGCCACAAAAAAGAATGAGATCCTGTCATTTGCAACAACATGAATGGAACTGGAGATCATTATGTTACATGAAATAAGCCAGGCACAGAAAGACAAATCTCGCATTTTTAGATCACTCATCAGTGGGAAATTTAGATGAAATTTTTCATTTCATCTAAAAATGAAAAATGGAGATAGAGAGTAGAAGAGTGGTTACCAGAGGCTGCGGCGAGTGGGGTAGTGGGGAGATGGGGGGCGGAAGCCAGGGATGGTTAATGGGTACAAAGAAAAGTGAGAAATAATGGATAAGACTTAGTATTTGATAGCACGAAAGGGTGACTATAGTCAATAATAATTTAATTGCACATTTAAAAATAAGTAAAAGAGTATAAATGGATTGTTTGTAACACAGGGATACATGCTTGACGGAATCGGTACCCTGTGATGCGATTATTACGGATTGCATGCCTGTACCAAAACATCTCACTTAACCCGTATACACCTACTGTGTACACTCAAAAATTAAAAGTAACAACTTTACTAAAAAACAAACCCAATGTCTGTATTTTGAGTCTCTTGGGACTGCCTTCCCCGCCCATGAATGTCACAGTTGAACATGGATGACTTCTGCTGTCTTCAAAAGTCGTTTCCCCTGCGATCTGCGACAGTGAACTCTCCTTATTCTCCTACCGCCTCTGTCTGCCCACTCCCTTCGCAGTGCTTCCCAATATTTGTCAGGTCAAAGCATGAAAAGAAAATGATTATGCTGGTGCAGCTCAATGGAGTGAACCGCTGGGGACTGGGGCTCTGGGCAGGCTGTGTGCAGTTGATGGGGCAGCTGAGGGTATCCATAGCTGCTGGATTGGGCTGCTTCACCTTAGCTTTGCCTTCAGGGATTTTCCCTTCTGGCTCCACACACGTTCCCTGGGTGACCTCCCTCTGTCATTTGGCTTCCACCACAGAACCCATATCAATCACTCTGCATCTCTTCTCCCGTCTAGGGCTCCCACAGTTGCCCCTCACCAGTGGGTGCACATTCACTGTTGGACATGTGCCCCAGGATGTTTCAAGAAGCCTCTGATGCATCCTGCCCAAGCAGTGAATTCCTTGTCCTGCCCCCACGTGGCCCTTTTATGCCTTCCTGGTCAGGGGCACCATCATCCACATGGTCACTCTGGAGACAAATCTGAGTTTTGCCTTCAATCCTCGGGTGGCCCCCATTCCCCGCAGTGAATCAGCCTCCTGTTGCTTTTCTCTGCTGGATACTTCTCCAGGCCACCCTCCTCTTCATCCCTAACTGACAAAGCCCAAGCTCAGGCCTCATTCGTCTCAGGTTTCCTTCTTCTACTGAGACCTCTCCCATCCATGCTGCTTGGAGGCAGTGGCTGGGACCCTGTAAACACGACCTCACAATGTCATTTTATCTCATGGCTCCCTGGTCACCAACAGGACAAATCCCATGTTCCTTTCGTGGCCCTGCAGGACTCTCCAGCCTTCTATGTGGCTCTTTGGGTTTTTCATCTCAAATCTCTGCTCCAGAACGCCAAGCTATTTGCAATTCCATACACACGTTTGGTGAGTTTTAGCCTGTTTCTTTTTTCATGCAGCCCCCGCTCTGCTGGAATGCCTTTCCCTCCCACAGGCCACCTCCCATGGCCCACTTTTATTCATCCATAACACACAGGTCAGCCTTGGTCGCCCTCAGGGAGCCTTCTGGAACTGGCTTTCCTCTTCATTATGGCTTCCATCTTACCTTGTGTGTCATGGAAAGGGCACTTCTACCTTAGTGTCAGTATTGGGTTTCTGCATCTCACTCAGAGACAAGTAGGCTGTGTGTGTGATACCCTTCCGGGTTCCCAACGTTGGCCAACACAAGGTATGACACAGATTAGGTGCCCAGTGAGCCCCAGCAGGGTAGATGATCTGATGATGTGCTCGGCTTTGAACGAAGGGCACACTCAAGTAGGAAGTGGGAGATGAACTGAGTGTTCCTGGCAGGGTGTCAGGAGGGGTAAGGGCTCACGGTGCATGGGAGTTCCTGGTTGTACTGGTCAATGCCTTCCATCTATATTTCAACCGCTGGCAGCTGTGTTAATGGTAAAGAATAAACCAGCAGAAGAATACCTCCATGAGCTAAACACACCCACATGACAGAACACCAGGTTAAAGCCCCTGCTGCCACCTGCTGGCAAGGTACCCTCGGCTCCTATCCTGGCAGGAGAATAACTTTTATTCCCCCTGCACAACAGACTGAGCCACACCTCTGTGCCTCTGCACATGCTGTTCCTTCTCTCTGCATGTCCTTCCCTTCACCTGATCGACTGACTTGCAGATATATCCAATTCATCTTTCCCATGCTTACTTAAATTCCAACTCCTTTAGGATGACGGCCCTGAAACCCTCCTCCACTGGCACCCCCGCAGAATCCATGACACACTTAAACACAGCACCTAGAACATTTGATGACCGACAAGGCTCTGTGTATCTGGGTGCTTCAGGATGGGGTGATGGCAGAGGGAGATGAGTGGCTGTGTCCGACTCACTTCTGAGTTGTCAGAGTCAATGAGTACACGACTGGCCTAGTTCACATATTCATTCAACATATGAATGAATGAATGTTGCAGGAGAAAAGGTTTAACCATAGGTCACTTTTAGTCCAGGGCAGACAAACGAATTGTTGGTGGGCTGGAGTCATCAAGGAGGAGGTGTTTCGGCAGTGTTTCAGGAACACGAGGATGCTGAGCAGTGGAGCAAGGAGGAAGAAGTCATTCTCAGGGCAGCGGCCACCATGAGCAAATGCTCACACAGAGGAGAGGCAGGCTTGGGTGTTTTGGAGAAAGGTGTGATATGGTGTGGGGCAGCTGGAGGGTGGTTTGTGTGCTGGGGTTGAGAGTCCTGTGGTGGGAGAGGAAGGGTGGGACCAGATGTCTCAGGCTGCACTGCCATCCTTGTGCTCAAGCCAGGGCCCTGGGATCAGTGCTCTGTGCTTTCCCATCTGGGAGAGTGTGGGACCTCTGCTCTTTCTTCATGAATGTGGAAACTCAGAATTGAAGGGCTCCCTGTTTAGGCAGATGGCTCCACTGAAGCAATAAGGATTGTTGAAAGCCGAGAGAGAGCAAGGAAGCCCAAGAGAACACAGGAGAGTATAGGAGCTGCAGAACGCATGAGAGTCCATAAGCTTGGGTGCCCAGTTAGTGGCCAAGGGTTTACTTTGCAGAAGGACTGTTTTCGAGTAGGCTATGACTTGATTCAGTTAGGGATGGGTCCTTTGGGCACTTGATTCACTGGAGACAGTTCCAAGTCTCCAACCCTTTGGGGGATTCGATGTGCCTCCCAAGGTTGAAGCCATGTGTCTTTTCATGTCAGCCTATCCTTGTTCGCTAGCTCTCGCTTATCCCTAGGGAAACTGGTGTGAACAGCTGGAGAGGCCCGAGCATTGCTCAGGCCTGTTTGACTCCAGAGCGCATCTTCTCTTCCCTTCCCCAGGCCCCCTCACCTGCACGTCTCCAATGATGTCCTCCATGACCACATCATACTGAACCAGGAAGTCAGCCATGATGCCTGAGCCAGAGATGGACGACTGGTCTTGCAATGTCGGGCAGTAGGTGATTCGGACACAGGTCTCTCCCTTCTCAATCCTGGTGGATGGGGGTGAATCCACCTCACCTGTATGGGTGGGGAGGATCGGGGCGTGGTGGTACAGAGGACTCGCAAGACAGAAGAACCACAGAAAGGGCAGCACAAAGGGTGCTATCTGGGGAGGGTGAGAAGTCTAACTCCTCCCCAAACCTCTGGTGCCTCCCGCCTACATCTTTCCACCTGCCCCATGCTCCTCTCCCAGTCCCACAGCCAGCTTCTCTCTGCATCCTCCATTGAGCCCAGCCGGACAGACCCAACCTGGCCATCAGCTCCCAGGCCCTGGCAATGTGGCCCTCACTGGCAATCTCACCCTGCCTCATTTTCCATGCAACCTGGGGCCCAGTCTTTGGAGGCGTGGCATGTCCGGAGGTACACCAGCAGCCCTCGCCTCCTCCCAGAGAGGCAGTGCAGTGAGTGTGTGTCCAGGAGACAGACAGACAGACACACAGACAAGGTCTAGGTCTCCTCCCATCCCCCCACTGCTGTGGGAAACAGCAGCCTAGCAAGGTTGTCCTCTGGATCGGATTTCATATTTCTTCTTCCCTCTCTGCCTTCTGACTTTGGGCATCACGTGTGTGAACAAGCCTTTTAGAGTCTCATGAAATCACAGATGAATCTCTAGTCCCGTATGTTTGCTGAGCTGGCCACAAGATCAACTCCTCTGGAATCCAAGACAAATGTCCATTTAGAAATGTCACTGTGCCTCCTTTTTTTCCAGAAAATGGAAACTTGGGAATTCTGCTCCCCCTCCTTCCTGCCACAGCTGTCAGGAAGCTCAGGGGCACACTGAGCCCCATACTCTCTGAGGCGCCTGCTCACATACATTCCCTTGGCTTCCTTCCTCTCAGAGCTCTTTGTTCTGTTTTCTCCCCCACAGGATTGGTTCTACCCTCTGTTTTAACCTTTAAGGAGAATGGGGGAGGGACCTGCCATTTATAGCTTAGGGCTGAAGAGTGCGGCCTGCCCGGACTCAGATGGCCTGTGGGTCCAGGTTCCAGCTGCTGCTGTGTGTCCCTGGACAAGAGACTCATTCTCTCTAAGCCTCTGGCTCCTCATCTACAGCACAGGCATGACCGCAGCTCCTACTTCATAGGCAGTGCTTGTGGGAAATAAATGAGGCCATTCATGTAAAGCGTTTGGAGCCATACCTGCAACTCAGTGAGTGCCACCTAATGCTAACGAGTAGAATGATTGTGCAATCTTCTCTGCACGACGTAGTTGGGAGGGAGGAATTCTCTCAAAGTCTCACAGTGGTCCTGAGCTGTAGATGGCATCTCGTCCATTTTACAGATGGGAAAAGTGAAGTCGAACAATGGAGTGACTGGCTTTGATCGTCCCACATTAGGGGAGTGTCAGCACTGGGATTTGGATCCAGTCTGTGTGTCTGTCTGTGTCTGTTACATCCACTGTCCACCCAGTGCCTCTCTGGGTCAACAGAGTTGAATGAGTTGGGACCTCCAATGCTAAACAGCTTTGGAGGGGCTGCCACATGAGCCAGGGATTTCTCTGCACCTGTCCTCTCATCTCTCAGATGAGGTGAGCAGGCCAGCTCCGTGATTCTCCAACCTGGCTGGATGTCAGTGTCGCCTGAGACTAGTTGATGACACAGCTTCCTGGGCCCCACCCCCATGCTACTGAACCAGACCCTGAAGGCTGGGCTCCAGGAATCTGCATTTCTAGGAGCCCATGTTGTGATTCTGATGTAGCCAGTCTGGGCTTCCAAAACCTCTAGGTGATATTGGAAGCAAACCTCTGAGGCAGGATGCTTCTCTTCCCTCCAGGGCCTGAGATGGTGTCCTCCAGGGAGCCTGCACTTGCTGTGCACTCACTGTCCTGCCATTCTCAGTGGGGATCCAGGGAAAAGCACGATTTGGCCAGTGTGGCTTCTACAGCCTTCAGCATGGTTAACATATGATTTAATTTCATTAGCCCACCCAACAAACCCTCCCTTATCACTGATGTTTTTTTTTTAGGGAGATCAAGAGTCTGGGAAGTTTCTAATGCGCCAGGTCATACAGCCTGTAAGGACCAGGCCAAGGTTAAAATCCAAATATTTTCACCTTCAAACATGCCCTCTTCTCACTGAATCAGGAAGGAACTTGGCAGTGAGTACAGAGCAGAAGTGGCACTAGAGGGAAACCCAGTGGAATCGATAAGGTTTTCATTCAGTGAAGGCCAGTCTGATGGGTGACCCATAGTGCTGCCCACATACTTGCATGGGCATTGGTGCGCAGACGGCTGGTCCTCAGGGGTGGTATGTGCACATAGGAGATGCCTGTCCTTTCTGACACTGTAACCTCTACGCTCAGCCTCTTCACCAATTGGCCGGGCCTCAGGCTCACCACGAGCTGGTACTGGCCCTGGTGCCGCTGAAGCAGTTCCTCATAGGCCAGGGAAAAAGTCACCTCTGTGCCTGCTGCCAGGCTGGTGGAGATGCGGAACTTCTCTGATTCCCGGTCCCTGGGCAGGAAATGGAGGATGGTGGGAAGAGAAAGGGATCTTCTGAGGAGTACAGGGGCTGTTAGATGACCTAGTTTTGCTCCCCCCAACCCTGGTCCCAGCCGACCTGACTAGGCTTCTGGTTCAGCTGAGTCACTGGCCCATGGTCCGTCATCCATGCATCCACTTATCAATCTCTCTCTCCCTCCCTCCCTCATTCAGCCTCCTAAATATTCTGCTTGAGAAATTATCTCACAGGTGGTCCACCCTTAAGGGAACTTAGTCCATGAAGATCTGAATATAGAACAGACCAACTAGGGTCTAATGATTCATTTTACAAAGAGTTTTCAATTTACATACAATGCCTCAGCCCCTTCAAATAGACCCTCCCACTATCCTCTCCCCTATGCTTTTGAAGGAGCTTGTTTATATGGCAGTAACTCAGTTTGCTGGAGCCAAAGCTAAAGTTTTTGCTCTATGAAACTCTCTTGGAAGCTGGGAGGAAACATTGAAGGAAGACAATATATTTCTGCCCACTGAATGGAACTCAGGAAACAAAATTCAATTTAGAAAAATCTCACTTGCATATAACCTTCCTGGAAGGTGCCAATTCTTAAATAAGCCACAATCTGCTGACAGTAGAAAAGTGGAAATGGGGAAGTAAATTTCCATTTATTGAACACCCACCCTGTTACAGGCTCTGATATTCATTAACTCACATCATCTTCACATGATCCTATGAAGTAGAGGTCATGTCCCCACTCTGCAGAGATGGAGACTGAGGACCAGAGAGAACGTGCATCTCCCCTGATCACACAGCTAAGATGATTAAGTCATGATTTGGACTGGATGGGGACTTACCTGATGCCTACATGAGCAGCTGTCTTTCCCTGCTGATGTGCTTCTTCATAGATTTTCTTTGCCTGGTGCTTCTCTTTGACTTCTGCAATGTAGACTTTATTGTTGATGGTCCTAATGGGGCAGAAAGAGGAGGGACAGCAGAGACAGAGAAAATAAAGAGTTGGTCAGAGACAGAGAAAGAGACACATGAGGTAGAAAGAGGAGGATAGAGATAGGGAAAGAGAAAGAACAACACAGTGCCATAAAGCCCCAGTGTGAGCGGCAAAAAGAGAAGAAGAGGAAAGGAGAGGGCGATAACAGAGTGAAGTAGTTATCATTATCTCCATTTGTCAGATGGGGAAATAGAGGCCACACAGCACATGGTGGATCTGGTTGTTAGAGTTTTGTGTTTCCCAAAGTGTTGAATGAATTCTACCTTTTGGCACACGACATAATTTTAGGTACGATATAACCAAATATTTTTATTATAATTGTTATGTATTTACAGTAATGTTTATTAAATTACAACTAGCACATTAAACCCATGATCTCATAGATATTGTTGCTCAGAATAAAACTAACTCAGATCATCTCAGAAAGTATACCTATTGAAAAAATATATTGGGTAAATAATATGGCCATATTAATATAAAAATATATTAAGTAAATACTATGGGTGGTATAAGTGGTAAAAATTGTGAAAGAAGTGTGCAAATTGTTGCAAAGTCTTCTGGGCCTGACTAGGGAGGAGGCCTTGTCCTCAGGGAGCTCAGAGACTGATGAGTTACAAGCAGACTTGCTTACCCCCATTTTCCCCGTTTCTCTAAGGAAGGTGATAAAGTGAAAAGAAGCTCAAAGAAGAGAGAGAACACTTTTGCTCAAGTCTTCAGGAAAGGGTCCTAGAGAAGGTAGCCTTCAAGCTAGGCCTGAAAGACAGGGAGGATATGGATAAATAATCCTCACTGGCCATGCCTTCTCAGTTTCCTCTGTTGGCTCTTTCTCTTCCTAACCTCTGAATCTTTGGAACACTCCAAGGCTCTGTTGTCAACCTTTTATCTTCTCCCCTCCCTCCCTCTCCCCTTCTGTCCTCTATTCTTTCTACATTGGCTCTCTAGGTGATGTCATTTAGCACCATGGCCTTAAATATCATTTATATACAGATGCCTCCCAAATCTGTATCTCCAGTGTGGACTTGTGCCCTGAACTCCATACCCATCCAATTTCTTACTTGACATCTCCACTAGAATGTTCCATAGACACCTCAAGCTGAACATATCCAAAACTGAGCTCCTGACAACTCTCCCCTCCCAAATCTGCTCCTCCTCTGGTATCTTTGTTTCAGGACATAGTTGCTCAGCTAAAAATCTTAGAGTCATGTTGGATTCTCCTCTTTGTTTCACAATCCACATCCAATCCATCAGGGATTTTCAGCTCCATCTTTAGAAGACATCCACAATCTGACTGACTTCTTACCACTTTATTTGCTGCTGCACCCCTGGTGCCTGGAATAGGGCTTGGCACAGAGGAGGTGCTCAACAATTATTTGTGGAATGGACATCCTGGACAGACAACAGGAAAACACAGAATGTGTTTCAGGGGACAGCAAGTAGTTAAATTTGACTGGAGTGGAGGGGCAGGGAAGGGAGGTATGGAGAGAAAGTTGGAATGGTTGAGTGGGCCTAGAGAATAGGGGGCTTTGAACACAAGACTCAATGAGCTCATGCAGCAGCAAAGACTTTTTGCCATGGAGAATGGAGAGTCTTGGACAAATCTTGAAAAGGGGAAGGATGGATCAGAGCTGGCCTTTGAGGAGTGATGGTTGGGTGTCCTAGAGAAAGTTAGTGCAACTCTGTAGGACGCAAGTACAACAGTTTCCATTTTACAAGTGGAGTAACTGAGGCACAGGTATCAGGAAAGTTGCTTGACCAAGGCAGCAGCTTCCAGGAGCACTGGGGGAGGATAGGCTGGTGGCAGAAGAGACCACTCAGGGAAGAAGTGTTTCTAGGCAGCTGAAACAGATTATTGCTGTAGCTGGGCTAGTGTGGGGGTGGGCCGAGCTGGCACCTTCCCAAGGTCTCCTGGGGGGTGAGGGGGGTAGGGTGGAGCTGGTCTGGCAGCAGGACACTGGGGCCTCTGTGTGTGTGCTGCCTCCAGCCAGCATACTTTCCACAGAGTCTGCCCAAGAACATTTCCTCCAGCTTGCTTTGCTTAATTTTTTTTTAAAAAATCTGTTGGTGTTTTTTTCAATTGAAGCAAAAATCCAAATTCTGCCTGACTACTTGGCCCTTACATCATTTGACTGCCAGCTTCTCTGGTTAGCCCCCCATACTCCAAACTCACGCCTGCTCTTTTTGGTCCTTGATTCCTCTGGGTACCAACATGCAATGATCTTAGTCCCTTCAAATCTTACCCATACGGAAATCCTGCTTTCAGGGAGCCCTCCTTGACTGCCTCAGCACTTCTCCCCCAAACTCCCTGGCTCTGACTCCATACCAGTCCCCTCCTCTAACCCAATCCTTCTCCAGGGGAAGTGCCAGGAGGTTCTTGATGGCACAGCCTAGGCCCACCCCAGGGCTGCTGTTTGAGGTTTTACAGATTATTGATGGCACAAGAACCTCCTCCCAACTAACAGGGACAAGCGGGGTGAACAAGGGTGGATATTCTGCTTGTGGTGGGCTCACTTATCTGGTAAATCTGATAGTCCCTCTACCCAAATCCAGGGGCCTTTTTGTAATTCACGCTAAAGTGTGATACTGGCTACTGAGGCCCTACTAAGCTTTCCCTTTATTTGCTCCAGCTCCCTTGTTTATCACCTCAACAGGGTACTGTCATCTACCAGGTCTAACAAGCCGAAAAAAGGTAAACACCATCTATATTTACTTACTCTCCACTGCAGTCAGGTTGTTTCTCCCTCGATAGTCTCTCAGATCCACCACCACTGTCCTGCTCCCACCTTCAGCATCCCCTACGTGGATTCTGTCCCTGTTTGCCTACTCAGCTCCTGGCCACCTAGCTGGCCCCTCCAGTCTGCTACCACTTCACAATCACCTCTGCTTGCTTAAAACCTTACCATGTCTCCTTATTATGGCCCATGCTTATTTCTAAAGAGAGGTGCACATGTCCCAGGGGATGCTGGAGACAAATCGAAAGGGAGTGGAAAAATAATACTCATGCTCTATTTTAGGGCTTTTTCCTTATCCTTTAGGGATTAATATTTATATGCTTCATAATGTACCTAATATATTTGCTCAGCAGTATATTTATATAATGCATAAATGAATAACTATATATGTTTTGGGAGTATAGGATCAAGTTTTTCCTGATAGGTGTGCAAACACATAAGATGGTTTGGAGACCATTAAGTGAGACCCAAGGAGGTGCTCTAACATTGGAAGTCCTCCACAGCCTACTCTTTCTCTGCCTCTCACATCTCATTTTTTTTTTTTTACCGCTCTTTTACCTCTTGTCTGTCCCTGACAGTACAGTGACACAGAAGTACTTGCAGTTCCCCTAATTGAGGGAACATTTGTGCCTTTATTCCTTTTTCCTGGATTCCTCCAGTCCTGCCCTCACCCTAGTTGCCTGGTGAAGATGTCCTATTTCAAGCCTCAGTTTAGGCGTTATCTCTCTGAGGTTTTCTCCACCAGCCTGGGAATAGGAAACTCACCATTGTCTTCTGGTCCACTTCACCATTCCAACCATTCCACATTCAGACTTCTCTTTTTCCTCAGCATACTTTATTAAAGTAATCTACTCACTGCTCCCCAACCCAATGCTCTTTTTTAGAGACAGTCTCACTCTGTCACCCAGGCTGGAGTGCAGAGATCATAGCACAGTGCAGCCTCAACCTCCCATGTTCAAGCAATCCTCCTGCCTCAGCCTTCTGAGTAGCTGAGACTATAGGCATGCACCACCACACCCTGCTAATTTTTATTTTTTTTCTAGAGATGGGTTCTCCCTATATTGCCCAGGCTAGTCTTGAACTCCTGGCCTCAAGCAATCCTCCCACTTCAGCCTCCCGAAGCTCTGGGATTACAGGTGTGAGTGAAACTGTGCTGGGCCAGTTTCCTTTTTTATATCCCCCCCTTAAATTGTGAACTCTCTGAGACTAGGGACTATATGCAGTTCACCTTCCTCTTTCTGTTGGACTCAGCACAGTGTAAGTCACACACTCAGCACCAGGAAATGTTTGTTTAAAAAGCAATAAAGCTAATATTATCAACTACTTAATATGTGCCTGGAGCTAATTTTAGCATATGTTTCCATGTATATTAGTTCATTTAATCCTTGAAAGTGAGTTCTGGCCGGGTGTGGTGGCTCATGCCTGTAATCCCAGCACTTTGGGAGGCCGAGGTGGGTGGATCACGAGGTCAGAGATTGAGACCATCCTGGCTAACACGGTGAAACCCCGTCTCTACTAAAAGTACAAAAAATTAGCCGGGTGTGGTGGCATGCACCTGTAGTCCCAGCTACTTGGGAGGCTGAGGCAGGAGAATCGCTTGAACCTGGGAGGTGGAGGTTGCAGTGAGCTGAGATTGTGCCACTGCACTCCAGCCTGGGCAACAGAGCAAGACTCCATGTCAAAAAACAATGAAAAAAAAAAAAAGAAAGAAAGAAAAAAGAAAGTGGGTTCTAATTTTATCCCCATTTTGTGGATGTGTAAAATGAGACTCCCAGAAATGAAGTAGCTTGCCCTGGGTCCCAAACTGGCAGAGCCAGGATTCAGACTCAAGAAGTCTGATCTCAGAGTGCATTCTCTTAATCACTATGCTCTGCTGACAGAATAAGCACAAGAATGAACAAATATATGCACAAATGAATGAAGTGGTGACTTTGGAAGCAGACTTACATACTGAAATTGGAGATAAAGGCAAGATGAGGCAGATCCAGGTCAAAGATGGCTTCATGGGCTTCAGCATGTGGATTAAACAGGACAGAGGTGACCAACGTGTGGGCATAGCGAGACACCACCGTGGAGCGCATAGAATAGCTTGTCATTAACAGCTGAGAGAGAAGACAGGAGGAGGTGTTTTAGGTAGACTATGTCCTCAGCGTAGATGGGCTAGTATTTGGGAACCCAAGATTCCTACACAGGCCTCAAAGTATACAGGTGGATAAACTAAGGCCTAGAGAGGGAAAACAGCCTCTGTCATCCATTTGGTGGATCTGCCTGATTACTTCAGCAAGCTTTATCAAGTCTCAGAACCCAAGACTCAGAAGATTAGAGATCAAGGGACCTCTCTGGACAAGCACTTCTCTAACTTTGATGTGCACATGAATCTCCTGGAAAGCTTGTTATAATGAAGATTCTGATTCAGCAAGACTAGGGTGAGGGCTGAGATTTTATCTTTCTAAAAAGCTCCCATGGGATGATGCTGGGACTAGTCCACAGATTTCACTTTGAGTAGCAAGGCTTTAGAATATAGCAGAGCAGCCGCCATTCATTGAATCCTACTCTGTCCAAGGCACTGTGATAAATATTGATTTTTTTCTCCTTTAGGATCTCAGGTGTAAAGAGTTGCACTTATAAGCACAATCATGCACCGCAAGCATGGTAAGTATCTGGCATCCATGATGAGGGCACACAGCAAGTACAATATCTATCTTCTTCCTCTCCTTTCTTGAGGCAATGGTCCCTCTATCTACCCACATGTGATGCAGAGCTAGGTCCTTCCCAGTGTGGGGCAGTGGGAAATGAGGACGATTTGAGATCAGACGGTTCTGCCACTTCCTAACTGTGTCTTAACCTTGGAACCTCTGTTTTCTCTTCTCTATAATGGGGATAATAATATAGCCCATCTCACAGAGATGCTGTGAGGACTAAATGAAATAATAATTCTGGGATCCCTGGTGTAGCACCTGACATGTGCTCAGCAAATAGTACCTTTTTTCTCTGGCTCTAGCTTCTCAGTCATAGGACTGAAGAAACACACTGAATAACCTTCCCAAATTTCCCCCAAGAAGCTAATTTTATCACAAATCCCCAAGCTTTGTTCCCTCATCCCAGAACTGACCTTTGTGCTTGATGAAGCAGGGACAGGGGGTCCCTGGTATGTCAGTTCAAGAAGAATGGTCAGCAAAAAGCTAACACAGATGAGGTACCTCCACCCAGACATGATGACACCTCTGGCCTGGATCTGTTGTTCACATCCAGAAGATCTGAACCCAATCTCCAAACCCTTGCTCTTTTAAACCTCCAGGTATCCCTTCTCTTGAGAGGGAGGGACCATCCTGAAGGGTGGGGAAGGCTCTGAATGTGGCATTGAGGCTCACACAAGTCAGGATTGTCCAAGAGCTGGGGCTGGCATCTTGCCTGGAGAAGGGCCAGTTCCATGCTTCCTTTTTTCCCCTCATCCAGCTGTAAGATGAATGGAAACTAAACATACCAGAGTGCTGGGTCTGTCTGTTTGCTGTGTTGGCTCGGGGTGGGGTTTTTCTTTCCTATAAACATCCACAGGAGCCCAGTAACTGGGGCCAGAGAAAGGTCACTTAGCATTGATCATCTTAAAAAGGTAGTGGCGATGAGAGAGGGATTGGCAAGGTAAGCCCCCAATACTGGTCTTCCCTGGTATTGACTTTAGCCTAGTGCCGGGAGGGACTTACTCAGGATCCCATAACAATTTAGGGGTCCCATAGACATAATAAGACTTACAATCTCTAGAACAGCCAGAGGCCAAGACAGGCTGGGGCAGGACTGAGAAAGAATATAACATAGTGGTTTCAAAATACAGGCTCTAGACCCAGACCACATGGGTTTGAATCTCAGTTCTGCCACTTACTGACTGTATAATATTGAGCAAGTTAATTAACCTCTCTGTAGCCTCAGTTTCTTCATCTATAAAATAAGAATAGTAATAGCACCTACTTCATAAAGTTCTTATGAAGATTAAGTGAGTTTGTACTTTTAGAATGCTTGGCACATGGTAAGTGATCAGTAAATAGCTGCTAGGAGGGCAGGATGAGGCATGACAGAGATCAAAAGTCTGGAAAGCTCCCTGTCCTCAGAGACCTGAGTGGAGGGAGAAGGGAGACGCTGAGGTGCTCTGGACTCAGGATCTGCAGGTCCTGTGGAGGATGGGGGGGGCGCGAGGAATGGGGCTGAGAAAAAGGAAAGTACTTGAAGGTCTGCACAAGGACTATCAGCCTCAGTCAGAATCCTGCTGCCCCTGGCCCTCCCGCCTCTACCCATCCACACAGGGAGCACAGACAGCTCCAGTACTTACTCTCAGGGGCAAAATCTCTGATGACATTTTACAAACTGCCCCAGGAACACTCAGATTTGTCCTAGGGCATTTGGCATCACAACAAAGTCTTCTCATTCTGGCATCTGTGGGTCCCAAAACCTGTCAGTTGCCACCACCCACAAGTCCGCACCAAGTTTCCTCTCAGGATTTCCTCATGAGGGAGAGTCCTAGCTAGAGAACAGCTCTGCTTATACAGTAACAGAGAAAACTTCCATCAGCTACCCAGTCCTTTTCTCTTAAATATGAATGAGTAGCCAAGGAGCCTCAAGCAAATTAAGGAAGCCTGTAGCATGAAAGCAAAATACTAAAAGAAACAAATAGAACAACTGACCCTAGAGCAATTTGAGGATCTGGGAAACAAAAGAGAACTTCAGGGGAAAAATTGATACTATTCTGAATAAGATTCAAGAAGATATAACACTCATAAAACAAGAACTAGATGCCATAAAACAGGAACAATCAGAGAAAACAGAGATTCCTTAGAAATTAAAAATAAGTTACTGAAATAATAAATTTCCCAGGACCAGGAAATGAGGAAATCTCCCAGAATGTAGGGCAAAAAGCCAAGGCAACAGAAAATGTGAGAGAAAATTTAAGAGAGATGGATTAATCTAGCAAATTAGACATTCAAATAATAAGAGTTCTAGATAGAGAAAACAAAACAATGAAGGAAACTTTATTGAAAACATATTAGGCCAGATGTGGTGGCTCACATCTGTAATCCCAGCACTTTGGGAGGTTGAGGTGGGAGGATCGCTTGAAGCCAGGAGTTTGAGATCAGCCTGGCTAACATAATGAGACCCTGACTCTACAAAAAAAAGTAAAAAGAAATAGCCAATCGTGATGGCTCTCATCTGTAAATCCCAGCTACTTGGGAAGCAGAGGCGGAGGATTGCTTGAGCCCAGGAGTTCGAGGTTACAGTGAGCCATGATTGTGCCACTGTACTCCAGCTTGGGAGACAGAGTGAGACCCTGTCTCAAAAAAATAGATATATTAGAAGTTATAATAATTTCCTACACCTGAAGGAGGATCTCCAGACAGCTGCCCAGAACAGTGAATCCAGGAAACAGTGAATCCAATTCAAGCAATGACTACAGCAGCCTCCTTACTGGTCCTCCTGCTTCAGCCTTCATCATCCCCTTTTCTGCCTCCCACCAGTATATTTTTACAACAACCAGAGGGATCCTTTTGAAACCCAGGTCAGATCCTGTCCCCTTTTTGCTCCAAACTCTCCTGTGGATCCCGCTTGTGGCTTACATGGCCCTATGTGAGAGGGGTCGGTGAGGCAAGCCCTCATTACCCATTTGACCCCATTTCCTATTACTTCCCTTCCTGCCTTCCTCCATCACTCTAGCAACTCTGGCCATTATGTTCTTCAAAAGTGCCAGGCATGGGGAAAAAATGCCAGGCATGATCCTGTCCCATGGCCTTTGCAATGACTGTTCTTTCTGCTTGGAATGTTTTCTCACCAAGTATCCACTTGGCTAGTTCTCTCACCTTGTGCAAGTTTTTGCCCACATGCTACCTTTTCAGTGAGTATTTCCCTGACCAACCTATTTACTTATTTTTATTTTTTTTGTTATTGATACATAATATTTGTACAAATTTATGGGATACATTGATATTTTGTTACATGCATAGAATGTGTAATAATCAAGTCGGGGTATTTAGGGTATCCGTTGCCTTGAGTATTTATCATTTCTATGTGTTGGGAACATTTCAACTTATCTTTTCTAGCTATTTTGAAATATACAACACACTGTTATGACCAGCCTATTTAAAACTGAAATTTTTCTCCATAGCACTTATCACACATTTTAATTTGGATACGTTTTACTGATTTATCTTATTTCTGTCCCTTACTAGAATCAGCTCCATGGGGGCCAAGGATTGCTATCTGTCTTCTTCACTGCCCTAGCCTAATCTTCTAGAACAGTACCTGACACGTAGTAGACACTCAAAAAATACTTGTTGAATGAGTGAATACAATAAAAGCATATAATTCAAGGAAAAAAGAAAAGCTTTTAGAAACTGTGTGTGTGTGTGTGTGTGTGTGTGTGTGTAATTATTCAAGAAAGTCTTGGCCAAATACAAAGCAAAATAAAATGTAACATGATTATGAGCAGCTGATAAGAGTATAAGAAAGATTCCATTTGACCTTGATGCTAGAAACATTCTCCTCTGAGAGGCCCAAAGACTGTGACATTGAACTTGAAGAGAAGGAAGTGTATTCCAGGCTCACTACTTGGCTAGATTTTGAAAAATATTTACATAGCCATGATAATGTGAATGCTGTTTATTGGGTTTCAGGTCATAGAGTCAACCTGGGGAGACAAAGTAGGGAAGATCTGATTGTGGCTGCAGAACAGAATGTAAACGTTAATAACCAGGGCAATGTAAAAGGAAAGATAAAACTGACAATGTGGGACATTGAATGGGCAGGCGGAGGGTTGTAGCCATAATATCCTTGGCTTAAAAAATGGGGAGTCAAAATTATCTGTCAAAATGGATGGAATACAAAATAGAGGGCTGAGTATATTTTTTTCAAGTTATAAAATTAACCAAAAACAAAAAAGGAACATCAGTGTTAACCATTGCAGGGGAGTAGAGGGAAAAGTGAGGCACAGTACATAAACAAAATCCTTACTGCCATCTCTGGGAGTCAATAGGATATTGTCTAATTTTTTTTAAAAAAGAAACATTACATACATATTATCTAGAGTTGTAAAGGGAACCAACAGTAGAGCTAAAACTAAAAACTGTTAAAAGTTGGCTTTGAGGGGATGGGATGGAGATGGGGAGGGTTGAGGCAGGGGACTATTCGTTTTTATCACGTGATCTTCTGTACTATTTCATTTGTTGTCATGTACAAGCATGAAATTCATAAAAATCAAATGTTAACAACTGCATGTTGATCTCAAAACAATGAAATAATTATATTTCCTATGACACTTATGACAATATCTAAATGGGCATATGGATAGTCAGTTAGACGTGCCTCCATAGATGAAAAACATACTGTAATGTGCCTAGCATATGTCTGTGAAGAGTGTTGGAAAGGATATTCTGGGACTTAAATCATTGGACAAAGTATAGTGTAGTGGTTAAGTCTTTGGTATTTGATATTCCATTGACTTGGGTTCAAGTCCTTTCTGTGCCACTCATTGGTTGCCTTGCCTTGGGCAAGTTACCCCTCTCACTTTTAATATTGCCATCTGTGAAATGAGGCTAATGTTCACACAGTATAAAAATAAACCCCTTAAGAGCAAGGGCCACCTCTGTAGAGGTGTCTAATGCATAGTTGGTGCTCATTTTCTGTTGAATGGCCTAATCATAGCTCACAAGCCTGTGCTAAGGAAGGACTCAATATACAGAGAACAGGGGAGAATGAGGGTTAGTCCAAAAGTGGGTAGCAGGTTTCCTCATCTATGGGAAATTTGTCTTTTGTTTGACAAAATGTCATTTTTGCTGTGGAAAGGTAACCCTTAGGGCTTAGAGTGAAACAAAGTTAACTAAATTGCCCTACATATAAAAGGGGAAAAATGAGATTTCACCAGCAGCTCAAGAAAGAAGACATAGGCCAGGTACGGTGGCTCATGCCTGTAATCCCAACAATTTGGGAGGCTGAGGCGGGTGAATCGCTTGAGTCCAAGAATTTGGGACCAGCCTGGGCAACATGGCGAAACCCCATCTCTACCAAAAATACAAACAAACAAAACCCCAAAAATTAGTAGGACGTGGTGGCATGTGCCTGTAGTCCCAGCTACTTCTGGAGGCTGAGGTGGGAGGATCACTTGAGCCCAGGAGGTGGAGGTTGCAGTGAGCTGGGATCACACCACTGCACTTCAACCAGAGTGACGGAGTGAGACCCTGGGGGAGGTGGGGGGAAGAGAGAGAGAGAGAGAGAATATAGAAGCCTGGAAATGGAAAGGAGAGAAGTTGCCAGCATGTTGGGGGACAGAAAGGGTCCAACAGGGGTGGGGCATGGGGCCTGGGAGAAGGAACAATTATTAGGCCTTTCACAGTGGTGGGAATGGTTGTGGAAATCTGAAGAACAAGAAAGTCTGATGTCCAGTTTAAAGTTGATTTCTATGCTGAGCTGCATGGTTTAAATGACTAAAGAAGTGACAGGCAGCCTTAAAAGGAAACCTTTGCTACCCTCTCCCAAATTTTCCAAAATTCAGAGATATGGATTCTGTATAGTTTGGGAGAAAGTAAATGTGCTAGGATAGGATTGGTGGTGGGGATATTCTGGGCTTTCCATTTGAGCTTCAAGAGTCTGGAGTCTTGGATGCCTGTGGGACTAGACAGTTCCGTCTCGACATTCTGCACTAAGCCATCCTTAGCCTGCCTTTCCTTATCTCCAGAACAGAGCTGCCTGATGATAACAGCCTTTCATCTTTCCTCTTAGTTGATATGTAGGATCTATATGGTCTCAGATATTTCTCTACTGATCTATGGGTGCTAGAAATGGGCCTGAGACCCAGTGACCTAGGTTCTTCAGAGTTTATGGGTGGATGCTGAAGATCAAGATTCCAAGAGTTCACAAGGAGAAGGTGGGAGGAAATCTCTCTGGTCAAAGGGTAAAGATTATGAACTAATTTGTCTTTTCTCCCCCGATAAGGTTGCCTCCTATCCTCTGATCCCCAGGTCATAAGATAAGGGTGTTAATGGTATTATGTTATGAAGGTGGTGGAATTGAGAGGGGTCTGGGGAAGTTTGGGTTTGACAATCTTTGGGAATGCCTCTCTGATGGATTTGGACTGAGATTTTTCCTGACTTCCTGAATCCAATAATATCTCCTAACATTCTGACTCTGTATTCCTTTAAGTTACCCCAGGATTCCAAAGACCACAACTGAGACCTAAAACATTGTGAAACTTAAAATGTTGGAGGTTGTAACCGAGTGTAGATATACCAGAAGGGTAGTTGTAGCAGAGGGTGTTCCCCGTGGGGACAAAATTGCATAACAAAGGCTCCTAGGCAAGAGAAGGCAGGGCATATCTGGTAATAGTGAAGTGTTCTGTTTAGGTGGAATATAGGCAACTATATCTAGTACTCTCAGAAAAACAGCAGGAAAAGGGCTGGAAAAGCAGTCAGGGCTGGATTTTGGGAGAGCCTTGAAATCAAGCTCAGGCATTTCTTGGGAAAGCATTCCATACCCATTGTCATGTATACCTCACCTGCTATTCATATCTCAACTTACTGCAATCAGGAAACTACTGCATGGAATAGACTCTGAAATAACAATGGCTTAAATAAGACATACATCTATTTGCCTCACCTAAAAGAAATCCAGAGGTAGGCAGTTCACGTTGGCTTCATGAAATTGTTACGGATCCAGGTTCTTTTTAGTTCACTAATCCAGTATCCTTAGAGTGTGACCCTAGTCCTCATGGCCTTTATTCTGGGAGGCTATGTATCTAGCTAAAAATCAGATGGCTTATTACTAAGGAAGAAGAGGAGGATGAATATCAGGGTAAGCAATTAGCAAGCTATGCCACAAACATGTGCACTGAAACTATTCCTTCCAAGGTCCCCAGAGACCACCACTTGATCGTCAAAATCCCCAGACATTTTTTCAGGTCTTACTTTTCTTGATTCTTGGCACCATTCATCACTATTGACCTTGACTCCTCCCTCCTTTTGAAACAATCTCTTCCCTTACTTTTGTGACACTCCTTTCTCTTGTTTTTTGTTTGTTTGTTTGTTTTTGATGGTGTCTCGCTCTATCACCCAGGCTGGAGTGCAGTGGCACAATCTCGGCTCACTGCAACCTCTATCTCCCGGGTTCAAGCGATTCTCCTGCCTCAGCTTCCCGAGTAGCTGAGACTACAGGTGTGGTCCACCACACCCAGCTAATTTTTTGTATTTTTAGTAGAGATGGGGTTTCACCGTGTTGACCAGGCTGGTCCTGAACTCCTGACCTCAGGTGATCTGCCCACCTCGGCCTCCCAAAGTGCTGGGATTACAGGTGTGAGCCACCGTGTCCGGCCCTCTCCTGTTTTTCTCTCTGCCTCTTTGGTCACTCCTTATCAGCCTCTTTGGTCACTCCTTATCAGCCTCTTTGGTCACTCCTTATCAGCCTCTTTCATGAGTTTCTTTTCCTCCTCCTATACCAAAGATGCTGTTGGGCTGCAGGGCTCTTCCGTGGGCCCATGTCTCTTCTAGCACTATGCATTCACCAGGGTGCTGTTACCCTTTCTCATGAATTCAAGAACTATTTATGTACTGATGACTCCTAGATCTATAACCTCAGCCTAGACCACTTCTCTGAGCTTCAGACATGTATATTCAACTGCCTGTAGTACTTTCCACCTGGACATGCCACAAGTGCCTCAAAAGCAATGTTCAGTTCTCGTCTAACCTGCTCCTCAAACCCGCTCTTCCTTCAGTATTCCTGATCTCAGTGAAAGGGGTTATCATTCACACAATCTCTCAAATCAGATCGCCAAGAGTTCCCTTTGACACTCCCCTCCTTCTTGCCCTTCTCTTCACAATCCAGTTACTCAAGTCCAGTTACTTTTTACTTCTTTACTATCTCCTCGATTCAATCACTTCTCACTATCTGCCACCACTCTAGGCCAAAGCACAATCATTGCTTACCTAGATGACTACAAAAGTCATAAGTACTCTCCCTGTTTCCAAGACAACACCTAATCCATACTCCATATAGCAGCTAGGTGTTCTTTCTAAAACACAAACCTATGCTGTATCCTTGCCTAGAATCCTTTAATAACTCCTGGGTGCTCCCAGGATCAACACCAAAGTCCTCATCTTGGCATTCAAAACTTGCCAACTTGCCACGATTTGGAAGGGGTGGGGAATTTGAGGTGCCAGAAGTAGAAGAAAAGGAGGGGCTATGTCTAGTGTGGATAAGGGAGAAAATCTAGGAGTCAAGAACATGGTGAGCTGATATCACACACTTGGAGAAAGCAATAATTCAGAGAAAGAGAAAAGACAGGAAAACAGAAGCCTGCCTTGAATATGCAAGAAATTTGTGTGTTTGTCTATCTTGAATTATCCATGGAACATAGGGATTCATGATATGTTATTTACATAGTAAAAGGTGACCACATAAAGCAGAAGACTTGTGTCCATTTGAATTACATTTATATGTGGAAAGGCACTGAACATTATTTCTGCAACTAACAGTTGTGCTGAATTTTATTATGGTTTTTAATAACTTTTTAGTTGATGCTCTTGGGTTTTCCAGGTCTGCATTTATATATTCAGTAATTAATGATGATTTGTCTATGTCCTATTATTTTACATCTTATTTTGTTCTCTTGAATAGATCCAATTGCTTATGTGAATTTATTATGTGATAGAGGTGCCATTTCAAAGCAGAGAGGGAAAAGATGGATTAGTTTGCACATGATGTAGGGGTAAGAGACTGTGATTTTGAAGCGTAATCAAGCTGAATCCGTATAGAAAATAAATTTTGAAATGATCAAACATCTAAATGTAAGTAATAAAGCCACAAAAGTGCTTGAAAAAAAAAAACAGGGTTTGTTATAGGAGTGTGAAAAGCATCTTTAAGCAAGCAGCAGAATCCAGTTGTGATGAGGGAAAAATGGATATATTTGACTATATAATAATTAAACATTTTTGTTTGGCAAAAGTTATCATAAATAACATGAAAAATATTTGTAATATGTGACACGTACAGGAGAGACATTGCTGGTGGGAATGTTATTCCATGTACTTTTTAGGAGTAAGTTGACAAATTTTGCATCAAAATGGAAGACTTTTTTGTAGCATTTGAGCTAGCAAAAAATACCATCAAAAAAAGTGCCCCAAACAATCTAAATGTACATGTGTACTGGACTGGTTCAATAAATTATGGGACATCTATGCAAGAAAAGATCATGCAGCTGTTTAGAAAAATGTGCACTGACGGAAAGATGTTTTATATATAACTGGAAAAAAACAGGTAGCAGAACAGAAGGTATGTATAGTGTACCATTTGTCGGAGAGAGAACCTGAATAATTAGTATACAAATAGAAAAAAAATCTGGAGAGCAAAATGTTAATAGTGGTTATTTCTGGGAGATGAGTGGCCTTTCATTGGTGTGTTATATATTACTGTATTGTTTGAATTTTTACAACAACAACAACAAAACAACAACATATTACCTTTGTAATAAGAAAAAATGAAGATATAAAAATAAATTCAATGAATGACTTGCTTTCAGGGGGCGGTTTGGGTTGGAAGAGCTTCAGACTGAGCCTGGTACAGTGGCATAAACATGGGCTTTGGCGTCAGACAGCCCTGAGCGGGGCCCCATTGCCCCACCCCCGAGGAAGGCGAGGGGGGGTGGCAGGGGGCTGCGGAAAGGGGCTGGGCTGGGTTGGGCTGTCTGCAGCTCTAGTCCAGGAGGCTGAGACTTCGAGAGGGACTTAGAGAAGGCAGACGCATCCCGAACTCGCTGGAGGACAAGGTGAGGGGCGTTGAGAATGGGGTTTATGGAGGTCAGAGAGTGGTTTCAGACCCCTCGAACCCATAGCCAGGCAGATGAGCAATTCTTACTGCACCACTGCAGCTGAAGCAGAGGTGACCTGGAGTGGGGTGTAGGCAATGAGGACGACCGAGAAAGTAGTAGGCTGTACAGACTGGGAGCAGAGACTAGCGGAGGGAGGAGGGGAGAAAAACGGGGAACCAGGAATGTTGGGAGGGGGACGAGGAATACAAGGAGGGAGGGGAACACTGAGGGGGAGTAAAGATCCAGAGAAGAGAATCGGGGATGCAGAGAGGGGTTAAGGAATACTGAGGGGCAGGGTGTGCAAACGTAACACGGAGGAGGATGTAAGGAATGGGAAGAAGGAATTCTGGAGTAAATAGGAAATGTGAGGTAGGAATAGGGAGTAGGGAGCCAGGCTAAGGGAATACGGAGGGGGGCATAAGGAATGAGGAGTAGGGCGCGGGGGAGGGGCAGACAGGCTGGGACGGAGGCCCCCTAGGGAGGCGGAAAGGGGCGGGACCACTTCCGGCCTAGAGAGGGGAGGGCGGTCTCCGAGTTTCGGAGGGGCTTGGAGTGAGTGGACGCACTCGGGAATTGTAGGAGGACGAGGTGAGCAGCCGGGCCGGCTTTTGGATGGGAGCCCCGCTAGGGGTCGGCCCCACCCTCTGGGATCTGGAGAAAACCTGCCATAAGGACCGGATCGTACCGGATCCATCCGGCTGGGAAGGGAGGGGACTGGACCCGGTTTGGCCGGGCCCAAGATGGAATCACTAGCTCAATATTTATTTGAGGAGGGGGTGTAATAGGGAAGGGGCGGAACCAAGATGCGCCTGTCTGGAGGGGGGCGTGTTAGGAAGAAGGGCGGGGCCAAGAGACACTGGACTCGGTAGGGCGTGAGTAGGAGAGGGGCCGGGCCCACCAGACACTGCGACAATTTTGGAGGAAGGCTTGTTGGGCAGGGGGCGGGACCGAATGGTACTGCGGACCTGGAGTGGGGCGTGTGTCGGGGCAGAGTGCCAGACTGAGACCACGACCATTGCGCATGCGCACTATGTTTCGCTAGAAAGGGGCGTGTTGAGAAGGGCTAGCACCGAGAAGAGCGAGCTGCTGAATGCGCATGTGCACGGTGGACATCAAAGAAAGGGCTCGTGCTGGGAAAGCGGGCGGGGCTGAGATCGGCCCTGCAGCCGACGCGCATGCGCTCTATCGACCTGCGGCTGGGTGGGGGGTGCACTGGGAAAAGGGGCGGGGTCCTCAGAGCTGCCGCGCTGGCACATCTTCCTGGCGAAGGGGAGGGTGCGGCTGCAGAGAATTGAGACTTAGAAGCTTTGAATTCTTGTATCTGAGAACGGAGTCGTTGGGGGTGGTGGAGGGGGTTGGAATTGGGGACCTACGGAAGGTGAGGATCAGCCTCCAGGCACAACAGGGGAGAGGACGTTCAGTGGGCTTCAACTTGACCCAGGCCTTCTCCCCTTCAGGCTCAGCTCTTGCCAGGCCAAATTGAGACATGTCTGACACAAGCGAGAGTGGTGCGGGTCTAACTCGCTTCCAGGTAAGGCCTCTTTCTGTCCTTTCCCCAGCTGCTTTTCCTCTTCAGCCCTTGTTGCTGCCCCAAGTCCCTTGGCTCTTCCCCTCCCATCCTTGTCCTTCTCCACCTACTTTCCTGCCTGGGTGTCCCCCTGCCCAGTGGAGGGAGGGAGAGAAGGTGGGCGGGCCCCTCTTCTGCCATCAGTTCTTGCTCAGAGGAAAGGGAGGCCTTGTTGGGCTGAGGTGGTCAGAGCACACCGCAGGTAGGAGTCAGTACAGGTCAGAGAAGTGTGGCCTTGGAATTTTGGAGCCATTTGCTTAGTTGGGGGTGGGGAGAAGGTCTGTGAACTTCCCTGCTTCCTCTTGCAGGCTGAAGCTTCAGAAAAGGACAGTAGCTCGATGATGCAGACTCTATTGACAGTGACCCAGAATGTGGAGGTCCCAGAGACACTGAAGGCCTCAAAGGCACTGGAGGTCTCAGAGGATGTGAAGGTCTCAAAAGCCTCTGGGGTCTCAAAGGCCACAGAGGTCTCAAAGACCCCGGAGGCTCAGGAGGCACCTGCCACCCAGGCCTCATCTACTACTCAGCTGACTGATACCCAGGTTCTGGCAACTGAAAACAAGAGTGTAGCAGCTGACACCAAGAAACAGAATGCTGACCCGCAGGCTGTGACAATGCCTGCCACTGAGACCAAAAAGGTCAGCCATGTGGCTGATACGAAGGTCAATACAAAGGCCCAGGAGACTGAGGCTGCACCCTCTCAGGCCTCAGCAGATGAACCTGAGCCTGAGAGTGCAGCTGCCCAGTCTCAGGAGAATCAGGATACTCGGCCCAAGGTCAAAGCCAAGAAAGCCCGAAAGGTAAGACCTCTGCAGTCACCACCCTTGGTTTTCTACTCCTCTCTCAGTTGGTTCATTTGTTCTACAAACATTTAGAAAGATCCCTGTGCTCATCAGGGCTGTGGGGGGCACTGAGAGTAATGTGATGTAATTCCTGTCTTCAGAGAGCTTGCAGACTGATGGGGAGGTGCAATCTGAATGTAATGCAGTTTATGTTTACATAGTAGCTGCCCTGTATTAGGCCTTGAGCTAAGCACATTTATGCAGGTTGTCTCATTAAATCTTGAAAGTAATTCTCATAGCCCCAATTTTAGGGAGAAGGAAGCTGAGTTCCAGAGAGGTGAAGCGGCTTGTCTAGGATGGTTCAAGCAGAGCCAGTAGTGGGCACAGAAAGAGAAGAAGACTCAGCCTCCACCCACCCTTGGTTTGCTCCTGGCCTGCTAGGCAGATGATACACCTGCTTGGAAGTCAGTGAGAAACAAACCCAGGGTTCAGCATGGCCAACATCTATTGAGTCAGACTGTTACTACAGGGGTGGGAGTAGCGGCTGCTTCCTGGAAGAGATAGGGAGAGGAAAAGGACCACTTGCTTCATCTGGTGATGTTGAGCTTCCTCTCTGTTGATACAGGTGAAGCATCTGGATGGGGAAGAGGATGGCAGCAGTGATCAGAGTCAGGCTTCTGGAACCACAGGTGGCCGAAGGGTCTCAAAGGCCCTAATGGCCTCAATGGCCCGCAGGGCTTCAAGGGGTCCCATAGCCTTTTGGGCCCGCAGGGCATCAAGGACTCGGTTGGCTGCTTGGGCCCGGAGAGCCTTGCTCTCCCTGAGATCACCTAAAGCCCGTAGGGGCAAGGCTCGCCGTAGAGCTGCCAAGCTCCAGTCATCCCAAGAGCCTGAAGCACCACCACCTCGGGATGTGGCCCTTTTGCAAGGGAGGGTAAGAACTCTGTCGTTTTTACTCTGCCTTTTCTACTGCCTTGGCTGCCCTTTTCTTTGCCATCGTCTCAAGTTTTCTGCAAACTTGTTTTGGTCTTTCCATCTTTTTCTACTCTGCCAGGCAAATGATTTGGTGAAGTACCTTTTGGCTAAAGACCAGACAAAGATTCCCATCAAGCGCTCAGGTAAAGTCCTACCAATCCTCCCTCTGCCCTGAGCTCTGCCCTCCATTGCCCTTACACCATTGTGCTGGGGGATATCCCTTGCTCTTATGCTCATGTCTCTGTCCTCCCAAAGTTTTAATTTGGCAGTGCTGGCATCTCTGTTGATAAGCACAGAACCGGGTTATGCCACCCTTGGTGTGGTTGGCAAAGAGTCTATAGCTTGGGCATCAGGGCCACCTGGCATCTCTTCAGTCAGGTGCTCACAACACTCTCCCCTTACAGACATGTTGAAGGACATCATCAAAGAATACACTGATGTGTACCCTGAAATCATTGAACGAGCAGGCTATTCCTTGGAGAAGGTGAAGGGGCAGCCCTGGGGGATGGGCACAGTGGGGAAGCCTTGAATTCAACAAAAATGTACGAGTCCCTTCTCGGGAACCAAAGAGACCTGCTAATCCAGCTCCATCACTATGCTGAGGGGCAGACAGTGGCCTAGGGAGGGGTGTAGATTAGCGATGGGTCACACAGCAAGTCAATGGTAAAAGTACAGCTAGGACCCAAGACACCCAACTTAGTCCTGCCTTCTGTCCGCAGCTCCTGCCATGTATTTGAGATTTCACCTCTCCCTTTCATTCCCCATTCTCTGTCTCCCTAGAGTCCCACTCATCACAAAGATGATGATGACAATGGTACATTTGCAGTGTGTTTACCGGGTGCCAGGCACTTAGCTATGTACTTTGTGTGCATTATCTCACTGATTTCTCACACATGCAAAACTCCTAGGTACATAGGGAGCTGCAGCATGCCCCGGAAGCTGAATTTTGTCATCTCACAAGCTGTTCTCCCCATCCGCAGGTATTTGGGATTCAATTGAAGGAAATTGATAAGAATGACCACTTGTACATTCTTCTCAGCACCTTAGAGCCCACTGATGCAGGCATACTGGGAACGTAAGCTGGGAAAGGGCTGAGGTGTGGGGGGAGCTTCTGCTTTGGCCATGTACTGCTACCCCTTCTTTGTCCTACTTCCCCCATCCTCTTAGAGAGTCAGGAAAGACAGGGTCTCAAAAGCCCTGTCCCAGTTCCCATGCATAGTTGGAGCCCTGCTCACAGTAGTGGCACCTGATTATGATTGACTGAAGGGTGTAGGAGCCTGGTGTGGGACATTCCTGCTGTCAGGTTTGCTGTCTCTCTAGAAGCTTCCCAGGAAAGCAGGCCTGTCATTGCTTGCCTCTTCCTACTGGGTGCCTGGCCTGGCTTTGGCAGAGTGGTTCTCAAGGAGGGCTTCCTGGTGTGGGTGGATCAGGATGCGTGAAGCGCAGGAGTGTCAGTGGGGCTGAAGGTTCTGGGACAGAAAGAAGGGACTCACATTGACTGAGTGCTTGTGTTGTACCAGGTTGACAGCCATTCTTCCATCTTCTTGGAAACCCAGGGAAGGGAAAATATGATTTTTCTATTTTACCGAAGAGTAGACTGAGGCTTGCAAGTCTAAGTGCCTTGCCCAGGGTGGCATAGAGCTGGAAGCAGAGACTGGGCAGAATTCTGTATCTGAGGAATCTGGGACAGGCTAGCCTAGTGAGTTGGCTTGTGTGTCTATTGCAGATGGCTGCTGAACATAAACCTCTCTGTCCTGTTATTTCTCTAGGACTAAGGACTCACCCAAGCTGGGTCTGCTCATGGTGCTTCTTAGCATCATCTTCATGAATGGAAATCGGTCCAGTGAGGGTGAGTGGCTGGGCTTGCAGCTGAATGGGTGGCTGTGGTCTAGATTCCATGTGTTCAATTTCTGTCCCTGTCTCCTCTTGCCTCCCCTCGCAGCTGTCATCTGGGAGGTGCTGCGCAAGTTGGGGCTGCGCCCTGGGTATGATTGGGCTCTCTCAGCGCTTGCTGTCCGTGTTGTCCTTTGGCAAGAGAGGACGGTCCTAGGATTGCATCAGTCTGGTGGTCTGGTGGAGTGGGTGGGGTGCTGGACTGGGTAGACGGCCCAGGGTTCTGACCTGGGTGGATGATGGGCGAATGGTCCTGAACTCTCTGCTCCCTCTCTCAGTGTCTCTTGGGCTTCTATGGAGCTTCCCTCTTGTGCTGGAAACCTCTTTTCCATCTTGGAAATGCCTCTGCCCACATCTGGGAAGTGCCATGGCCTTGAGTGAATTTATTTGTTTATTTATTTTTCTTTTTCTTCTCTCAGGATACATCATTCACTCTTTGGGGACGTGAAGAAGCTCATCACTGATGAGTTTGTGAAGCAGAAGTAAGTATCTCTGTCTGGTGTTCATGTGTTCCATGCATTTGGCCTATTTCAGAACTGAGTGATAAAGCCATGGTGCATGCATGCATGTGTCTATGTGTGTATGTATTTGCATATTTGCATGTATGCAGGTGGGATTATTCCTTGGGCGGTGATGGGAAACAGGAGCAGCACATGTTTCCTGATCTGTTACATATACTTCAACATTTGTCTTGAGACCAGTTCTACAAGGGAGGGATTATCATTACCATCATTGTACGTATGCAGAAACTGAGGTTTAGAGAGGTGAAGTCATTTGGTCAGGGTTACACAGGTAGCAAGTAGAAGAGTTATGTTTAGAACTTGGCTCCAAAGCCTTAGTTCTTTTTACTCTGCTAACTAGAGCTTCATAGAAATTAATTTCCGTAAAGAAATGACATAGAATGGTAGCTTCAGGCAACCAGGTACCATGCTGGGGAGTTAACTTGTACATCTCATTTCATTTTCATAACTACCCTGCAGCTGTCATCCTATCCCCGTTTTACAGTTGAGGGACGTGGGGCTCCGAGAGGGGAGATCTGAGCATGGCCCACAGCTGGTATGGGCCTGGAGCCCAGTCCTCTTGAATTTCTGGCCAAGGCTCACCTATCCTTGGTCCTTGGAGGACATGCGAACACTCAGCCACACGCATGTGCACACAGAAACACACACAAAGGGTCAGGAATTCAGCATGTGTGAAGCATGCTGCTATTGGCTATTCTTCCTCTGTAGTCTTTCTGGTCATTTTCTGTGGTGGACCTTTCTGGGCTTGGCCAGGCTGAGGCCAAGACACTTGCAGTGGGGTGTGCTCAGAGCAGGGGGCCCAAAGAATGGCTCCTCTGTTTACAACACACCCAACAGGAATCTGGGGTCATTGTGATGAGGGCGTCAAACTTGTGGCTTCCCTATGAACAAATGTCCCCCAACACCTCTATGTGGCTTCTGGGCAAGACCAGTGGGACAGGGCTCAATATTGGAAGAAAGACTGTAGTAATTAGTGGATAATGTTGCCATCTGGAGCCTGTCCAGTCTATGCATGGGTAGGCCATGAATGGTCTTAGAAATAAAGGCTTTGAACCTCTCTTTCCAAGGTACCTGGACTATGCCAGAGTCCCCAATAGCAATCCCCCTGAATATGAGTTCTTCTGGGGCCTGCGCTCTTACTATGAGACCAGCAAGATGAAAGTCCTCAAGTTTGCCTGCAAGGTAATTGGAGAGCTGCCTGAGCTTGGCAAGTCAAGAGCAGGGGGTGCCCCTGGCTGGGGCAGGCTGTGTGCAGAGCAGCCTGCAGTTCAAATCTGAATGTTTTGGTGCTTCTGTTAATTGTCAAAACACTGTAACAGGCACTTTTTCTGAATCATTTAAGCCTTACAACCTGATATGTCATTGCCCTGTTACAGATGAGAAAACTGAGGCCCAGAGAGGTTGGTAGGTGACATGTCCAAAGTCATGGAGCTAGTAAGTGTCAGAGCAGGGATGGAGTATTAGGTGCATAATTACTGGTAATACTGTGTTATTACTATTATCTTTTTATACTAAGCATGTAGCATAGTGCCTAGCATAAAGAGTAGATGTTTAATCCTCTTATGCTCCTTCTGATGGTTATTTACATAGTAAGACTGTATTATTACTATGGCTTAATCCCTCTGTGCTCCTTCTGATGGTTATTTTTGTTTCAGGTACAAAAGAAGGATCCCAAGGAATGGGCAGCTCAGTACCGAGAGGCGATGGAAGCGGATTTGAAGGCTGCAGCTGAGGCTGCAGCTGAAGCCAAGGCGAGGGCCGAGATTAGAGCTCGAATGGGCATTGGGCTCGGCTCGGAGAATGCTGCCGGGCCCTGCAACTGGGACGAAGCTGATATCGGACCCTGGGCCAAAGCCCGGATCCAGGCGGGAGCAGAAGCTAAAGCCAAAGCCCAAGAGAGTGGCAGTGCCAGCACTGGTGCCAGTACCAGTACCAATAACAGTGCCAGTGCCAGTGCCAGCACCAGTGGTGGCTTCAGTGCTGGTGCCAGCCTGACCGCCACTCTCACATTTGGGCTCTTCGCTGGCCTTGGTGGAGCTGGTGCCAGCACCAGTGGCAGCTCTGGTGCCTGTGGTTTCTCCTACAAGTGAGATTTCAGGTATCTGCCTTGGTTTCAGTGGGGACATCTGGGGCTTATGGGGCTGGTATGAGGAGCTGGATGATTCTAGGAAGGCCCAAGTTGGAGAATGATGTGGAGAGTGTGCCAAGACACTGCTTTTGGCATTTTATTCCTTTCTGTTTGCTGGATGTCAATTGACCCTTTTATTTTCTCTTACTTGTGTTTTCAGATATTGTTAATCCTGCCAGTCTTTCTCTTCAAGCCAGGGTGCATCCTCAGAAACCTACTCAACACAGCACTCTAGGCAGCCACTATCAATCAATTGAAGTTGACACTCTGCATTAAATCTATTTGCCATTTCTGAGTTTATTGCTTTTTTTTGGCGGGCTGTCACATTTTGGTATCACATTTAAAAATCAGTGAGTTGGGAAAGTTTCCACCTCAGTCTGTGTTTAGTTTGAGGTGATATTGTTGGATTCCCAGGAGCGAGATTAACACACCTTTCTGGGATAGATTGGGCCTCACGTCTAGCCTTCAGGGTGGTGGGATTTTAGTGGGGTGGAGTTGAAGAGATTGTAGTTACAGAGGACACACTTTGAAGGAGAGGCTTGAGGTCGGCAAGTCTGGAGCAGAAAGCGTAAGT